>NC_088206.1:10699042-11012214 GCF_037126465.1 Ornithodoros turicata | reverse complement strand
GTTAACGCGGGCCTGCCTAATAGTTTTGCTCTCAACGTAACATACGGAATTCCCAACCAGAAGCCATTGAACCCAATGGATTTTGATGTCCGCTTAAGCCTAATGCCTCTTTGCGTACCAGTCGGTAGACACCTGCTATTTCATTTATCTGCTCCCTCTGATACTGTACCCCCACCCAGACTGCGATTGCTATGACTACGAAAAAAGCACGAGAGATGAATTTGTTCAAACACGAGGCCATTGTTTCGGCATATCACGTTGGCATAGTTCCCATTTGTTACCAAGGGTGAGGTCATGCGGGAATGTATATGGTCAGCCTGGACTTCTTCTCTCCCAAAGCCCAGTCAATGAGGCCGTGGTCTCCTTATGGAGGAAAGCAGCAACATAGCCAGAAAAATATTTTGGGAAGGGTTCTCTAGGAACTTTACATGGGTGAGTAGATTTCAACTTTGATTTCTTACTGCCAAATGCAGTACCAAAGGTACGATTTTGGGAAGGAAAATGAAATGGGGAAAGGAGAAGCTAGAAGGCTTACCCCTCTTTCCCCACCGACAGCCTCTTCTGCAGCACACTAAGCGTTTCCAGTCACGGATGTTTGTGAGGTTCGTGCGTGCAAGAACACTTCAATGCCGAAGCAATCGCTCAAGTCCCGCGCTTTAAGTGTGAAGGATAAGCTCCCAAAGTGCCATTCAATTATACTAACTATGAGGATGGCGTAGACACAGAGACTTGCCATGCCTCACAGCCACGGAATCCGTGCGGGCGTTCGATGTCGTCCAACTTTGTTCGTGGAGATTGCAAACCTCGGTGCATCAGAATAAAATAAAGGATTGTGCTCCTGCTTTCGCAAAACGTCTCTCGCTTTGCATGTTTCGTCACTTTTTGTGGCCATTCTGATACGGGAGATACGAGATTGTTGCGGGCCATTCTGATACGGGAAATACGAGATTTTGCCGGCCATTCTGATACGGGAGATATTGTTGCGGGAGATAAGCCATTCTGAAGGGCCCGTGCCCATGATGGCCAGTTATGTGTACAAATCAAATACAGGCGACAAAAAGAAACAAAAATGGAGAGAGGAGAGAGGGTGTCAATGGGAAGTAGAAAGGGTTAGTATATGCATCTTGTTGACTTCTTGGAGGACACTGCTGATGTCTGTCTAGAAACTGTGCTTACGTCAACACAGCTAGGTGCAAAACAGCTTGATGGAACAGGGTGTGATGGCCACGCAGGTATTTCCTGTATCTGAGACATTCGTAACACGTACTGTATGCTGCAAGAGCCTCGCAACAAACCCCACATTGATAGACAATGTCCGTTAGCGTTCGTTTTCGCATGAATAACTGAGGAAGCCTTTGAAGTAAGAGATGGGACATGCATATGACACAAGCCAGATAACATGTCGCTTGAAAAGAAAGTGTGCCTCAAAAAGAGAACTACAGGAAATGATAAATGTATGTATCTATTTGCACAGTATAGTTTGTACTGTAGTTAATGTCTTGTTTCATCGTGCATAGACTACTGGCCAATGATCCAGTAGACTTGACACGTGAAAGACAATTGGTCGTGCCAAATCGAAACATCATGGACGATACAAAAGGAATGCTTTATCTTGTGTAGATCCCCGTAAAAATTTCTGGTAATTGATAGTGGATATAAGCAAATATGGAGTGTGCATAACCATCTTCAATCTGAGTATTAGAGAACAACAATAGGAGTGCCACACAGGATGAATTGCAAAGGAATTTGTCCTCCATCACCATACCTATCTTGACTTCGTGATGCCCATGCTGGCACAATTAAATTATTGTCAAGACATAACTAACGATGTCCACCCAACAAGAAGCCACTTTCAAATAAGGAACAACATAATAGCACTATCTTGACTAGCACCCTGAAAGGGGCCAAACCCGACGGGACCCAGAGAAATGCAGGGAAGCCAGAGAAAGGAATGTCTGGTGTTCTATTTGGAGCATGCTGTCCAACACTGTGTTAAAAAAGCCGAGCCTTACGTGGTCCTTTCCTCTCCTTTTCTTTCATCATCGGCTCCCTTGCCTCCTGTTCAAGCACCAACGAGAAACTTTTTGCTTCTCCCAAGCGCTTCCGTGGTCTAGGGTGAATACAAGTGTAGCAACAATAGTTCCTACACTGGGGCTGGAGGGGTGGCACACAAGCAATGACATTCACTAAACATACACTCTCTACTCACGTGGATTGAGGCGTCCTTGAGGACACTGATGCCTCCGTTCTTTTCTATGAAACATAGATATACTTTCGTGTTGAGGCATCTTCAAGGTCTTTCTCAGAGACCTCGGGCTAGTTTGTAGAAATTGTTCAGCTCCATGTCCACCACATTGTGGAGCTACATTAGAGAAATGAATTGCGAAGTGTAATAAAATAAGAAGTGAAATTTGTAGATATGCTCACATCAAATCCTTTGGTAGGATCCCATCCACGTGTGAACATGCCTGTAAACAGAGTAAGGTCCTTGCAGATGTGGTTCGCAAGCAGAAAATACTTAATTCAAAAACAAAAAGTTGGTATGCTACTCACTTGAAGTCCATGGGGGTATACCAATGTCTTCCTTGTAAACCTTGGCTCTATTTTTCTTGTTTTTAGATTTTTCTCCTTTCTTGTTTTTTCTTTTTTCGAAAAGTACTGGTTGGAAATGCCATTTGCACCTGATTGTGATAGAATAGCAATCTGAATCGCACCAACAAAAATGGTGGAAGCAAACAAATATCATTGTACCATTAGGCACTTACTGCAAGGGGATCTGAGGGTCATGCTTAGGGCACTGGAAAATGGTGAGGTACTCTGATTTCGTTTCCTTTCTGAAATTGACAAGCGTACAATGATATCATAATCTCTGTTTCATAGTTGTATGACATTTCACTGGACTAATGCAACAACTAGAAAACAGCCATTGTCAGGGTCAGGGATCGATTACCTTCTCGTTTCTGTCGTCTTGACTCCAGTTTTTGCTCAACAGAAGCAAGGAAAGCTTCGCAGCTTCTGCTTCTATGCAAAGTTAAGGCCTGCTTGGCAATCTGAAAATGAGACAAGGGCTTCTAATTTCAACACAATACATATCTCAATATTAATTTTATAGAAAGTAAAAAGCCAGCCCTGGTTTGGCAAGTTCTCTGTTCGGTGAAGAAATGCGACTGTGTATGTATGTTACAACATGTTGGGTATTTAATTGGACCTGAATTTTGAATTAACTCAAGAATTTTAAGCGATGTTTAGCCTTAAAATGGGGTGACTCAATGAACACATGGTTTGGAATCGAGGGTAGTGATATGTGCAAAAAGCATTTGTCATTTCATTATATTAACCCATTTGCGCATGTAAGAGAAAAATTTTTTTCTGAAACCAACCAAACCATTCTTTGACAGCCATCAATCTAGTGAAACCATGCAAGGACAATCAGTTTCTGTCAAGTAAACTCTGGTACGTACATCACTTGAGGTAGGTTAGTACTTAGTAATTAAATGAGCTTGCTAATAGTGAACTTAACTAAATTACAATCTTTTACCTTAAATAATTACGCTATAAGAGTACACCTGCGGAACTGAAGGGCATGGGTCAACTTACATCAGCTTCAAACGGTGAAAATAACGTAGCGGCGCTTTGTAGGTGAACTCGAGAAAGGAGCTCCTGCTCCAAAACAAAATCATTTCTCTGAAAAAGAACATGAACACATTGTGAGTAAAGCGCTGGTAAATTCCAAAGCAGACATATCCTGCGACCATGCTACTCACGTTTAAAAATCGAACACCCTGATGAAAAACGCTTCGCAGCACTATCTTTGATAAAACATACAACACCACAGTGCGCTCGACCCATCTGTCGTGCTTTTCCACTGGGGCCTGACTTGTACAGTTCTGCCACGCCAAGTGCTATGATCTGGAAGAAAATATTCACCTCGTTATTACATCCCTCGGGTAAGTCAGCGTAAGTGCTGCATCTGCACAGCGCTAGTACTGACAAAGAAACGAGGCGTTCTTGCACTAGAGACAAGGATTTTGTGACCACGTAATATTTTGGGAAAAACGAATTTGGGTATGACGATTTCCAGTTAAGCGTCTTTTCCAGAATGGAGAAAGGAGAGAATCGAGGGTTTTTTGCAATCTGCGATTTGGGGTGACATTGGACGTACTGGACACAATCCGGGGGTTGTTTGTTTTGTTTTGTACTTTGTTGCCAGTCTGTCCAGCAAGCGCCGAGATTTTGTAACATTGAATGTGCTTCGCACAGTATATTCTTGCACACAAATACTATTTACATACGACGTGCACAGACTGCTAGAGGAATAGTGCGCACATTTGCAATGTGATACGTGATTGGAATTTGGGAGGAAATCGGGTTTAATACGAATGTTCCGAAAGTGATTCGGGACAGGAAGAATCGCGTTTAACCCAATAAACGAAAGGAAAAGAGAGAGGAAGAAGAAAGCGGAGGTTTACTGGCCGCCTAATGTAAAACCTTTACAAACCGAAAACGAAATCCTCTTCCATTATCTTGAACCACTAAAGACAATTTTTCTGAGGAATACAGAACTAAGTGTGAATCACATGGTTAGGAGAATGAGCGCTCCATGTATTCTCCCACGCGTGCACGCGGCGCAAAGGACAGTTAGTATGAAATACGCAAGATATAGCGCGTCACCCCGTTTTCACAAAGGCAATTAGGTGTTATTACGCTTTAGATCCATTAAACAGATCGGAAGAAAAAACCGCAGAAGGGCCAGCCACGTTAACGGGGACACACTTTCGATAACATCAACTTCAAAAAACTAGAGCTAGTGCGACTGTCCTGTGGGAATTTATGTAAATACGGCCACCGTTAACTTACGCGACAATCATTGCGTACTCCTGCTGAAATATGTTCCGCATCGTTTATACACAAAACACGATGTCAAACGTGGACGAACTATCACGGACGGATATCAGTCAGCAGTGCCGGAATTGAATGTTAGATCATTTAGCGCCGTCCACACCCATCGTGTTATCAGATCAAGATGCACCTCAATAAAATATAACGTACTGAAATATACTGGGCAGCGACGATCAGTCTTATCCAACTTTATTTACACGAAACACGTGGTACAAAGGTTACTCACCTCCCATTTCCTATCGTTACATGCAATCGGCCAGTGTTTCGTTCTCATCGTCTGTTAAGAACTTTGAAGTTTTCCCTTCCGGTAAAGAGCGGTACGAGCGTGCTGAGACATGGCTCCTTTTATCAGGTACCGATTATTCACTCTGGACACATGTTTAAAGTTACCTTGTTTGTGTAAAAAGCTACATACTACCCGAGGTAGCGACGAGAAAATCTCGCAATCGACGTCCACATAAAAAAAGTTCCTGCGCGCGAGAGTAGTTTTCTCAATGTTGCCTACTGCCTCCAGCGATTTAGAAAAGGTGGAAATATTACAGGCGCGCCAGAGACCGAACTAAAGTGGTGTGCAAAGGTTACTACGCAGTAGAGATACCGCAAGTGATACCCTGTATCGTAGTGCAATATGTGTCGTTTTCGCCGCTATTTTACGCTTCTTCCCTTACAGTATCGAGATGTGTGCAGAACAGTGCAGATTATACATTCGGACTGTAATTTCCCACTCTGAGGGGATAATGGCGAAAATTCACCATCTCATAAACTCTGCAATTAATTCAAAAAGTGAACTGTGACCTTCTGGAAACGGCAGAGTAACCCCAACACGACTATAATCTTCTCCGCATCCCCAAAATAGCTGGTTATCCCAGTTCAGCAAAAGTTAACGTGTCTCTCTCATGGATAGTGATGTGCAGTTAGTGACATCAATCATTCGCTATCATTTCGCCGAAGCATCTTTATATGCGTGGCTTGTATTGCAATAGCAAGTCAAACCGAAAATTCATAACCGTAATCGGACTGACTCGTTTTGGAACCGCAAGGAGGCGTCCTGTCGTGCAATTTGTAGCTTTAATTTTACTTTAACAGGCGAGGGGGCGTATGCTACCGCCCGAGGCAAAGGGAAGGCCGCATATCCATCCATCCATCCTCGGTTATGTGGTCCGCCAGTGGGTCCGCAGTCATCCAAACACGACTGACAGTACTATCGATGGTTGACACGACTACACATTTGACTATCTCTCGACAGTTTCCAGGCTTTCGATATAAAGGCTGGAGACAGTCTAGCTAGACTCGCTTGCTACAAAAAGTAGAAGTCACTGCTCCCAGTTGTATTATCAATCTAATCAAATGCCTGTATTATAGTATATAGTTACGCAGCATTGGTATTCTTGAAATAGTTTCGAACCGTTCGCACACACAAAGAAAAAAAAGAAAGAAAAAGAGAAACGATTACATAAAACAGAGGACCTGTTCCCAAAAACGGACAGGAACCTCCTGCAACCAAAAAAGTAGAAAGAGATTTCGTTGATTTTTTTATCAAGAGCGAAATTCGATCGTGGAACAGCATGCGAAAAACGAGAATTCAGAAAGTTTTGTTTCCGATGGAAATATGTTCAAGTTTTAAATAGCGAGTGACTAATCTACCGATAGTTGCAGTTTGCAATTCAGGAGTTTTTAAAAGAAATATGAGTATTTTTTTTTTACTTCGTATAACTATCGAGATCGCGACAAAAGCGGAATGGTGCTGACAAGCTGGTGCATGACTGCGAACGAAACCTGGGTATATTTATTAGAACAAAGAAAAAAAAAGGGGGGGAAGGTCAACCAAACGGCATGTCGGTTTGCTATTCCACACACACACACACACACACACACACAAAGAAAAGAACAAAATAAAATTATATAAAAGTAAAATAAAAAGACAAGAATTGGGATATAAAGGATGAACCAACAAAAGGTGAAAGCAAGAGGAAATAGATTAAAGACAAAGATGACTTTAAAAAAGAAAAAAAAGATGAGGGTAATGCGTATGAGGGTGAGAGGTGATGGTTGGTCACTGAAGAATGAGGACTTGAGCTCACAGGCTGTTCATCAGACGTGTGTCGCTGAGGAACGTGAAAACTGCTTTGGTCGTACTGGGCCGGGCAGAGTGGCCAGAAAAAGTCTGTGCACCGCCGCTCGAGTAGGCGCCTTCCGAGCGCGGCTTGAAGGGTGTCGAATCTGCGGCAGTCGAGAAGAAGATGTGGACGCAAGTGGGGCATTTGGGCGACTGGAGAACCTTGTCTCGGGTTTAATTTGTAACTATTGAGAGCTTGCGAGAGCAAAACGCGAATTCAGAAAGTTTCGGTTTCAAATTTAAGATTGGCCTATTTTGTGCCGTGCATAATGGGCACAAAATAGGCTCCTCCTCCCGTTTTCAACAAATCAGGGGCGAGAACGTTGTCATTCGGGATGATGGTTGGCTAGGAGCGTGCTATGTGGTGAAGTTCATTTTTAAGAGTGTAGGGGGGCTCGAGCCCCCCCTTGCCCCCCCCCCCCCGTGGCTACGCCACTGTGTGTACCAGCAGGCGGTACAACAACGGAAGCAGACGACAATTCCCGACGTGCCCTGCGCAGCCTAGGTGGCGTTCATCAAATGTGCTGCAAAAATCCGCTAGTTTTGGAGATCACGAGAGGTATCCATTTCAATCCCATCCGATCCACTTGCGACCCAAAATGACGCTGCCCATGTTGGATGGGGGAACAAATAGTAATTACCAGTTCTCACTTGGCGACGCACGACGCGGCGTCGTGAGCGGGCGGCGGAAGTAGAGGCGCATTTCCGCCGCCCCGTCAGCGCGCACAATTTTCATGTTCCCACCACAGTGGCCTTCCGTCGTCCAAAGCAGACGAAAAACCAGGGGGCGTGGCCTTTCTGTGTCACCTAATTGGTCGCCAGCTGTCGTTCTCGGCAGCTCTCGCCGATGTCGTGAAAGAAGTTCGACATGGCACTTTTTTTGGCTCGACGTCTCTCCTCTCCCAACTCCGGAAATGCGCGTCTATTTCCGCCGCCCGCTCACGACGCCGCGTCGGGCGTCGCCAAGTGAGAACTGGCCCGGCAAAGGAGCGGCGTGAACGAAAACAACGAAGACAGCAGGAAACCACGCGCGAGTTATGTTACTTGGACAATTTTTGAAGCGTGTCTCGTGGAAGAAGGCATGAAGCAGGGCGATTTGTTCATCGGCAGTCATTCTTTTCTGCGCCATCTTGAAGACGACGCGAGCGCCAGGCGCTCGCGTCGTCACTCGCTCGCACGCCGCTCCTTTGATAGTATCTTTTTCGTCTTCCTCTTCCCGACATTGAATATTCTTCTCCGCAGTAGTTTTGCACCGCGAAATTTAGCAGTTCTGTTGCTGTTTGAGTTCTGTAAGCCGGGACACTCCATCGCACACGAAGGGAAGTTGCGGCAGTTTCGGGTTAGCGCGAAATATATACCTGTCGTCTGCTGTTACTATCATTCATTGAGTGCTTCTGCTGGGGTCCGCTAGGTGGCGAGCAGCCTGCTGGAGAGGCGTAAAAAGGCGTCCCCGTAAAAATTTGATAGTGGACATAAACAAATAATTAATGCGGTGACAATACGTTAGCATTAGACGTTCGCCTTACTTCTAATTGCTTCTCATACAGAATGCATACCTAGACCACAGCACATGCAGACATGGCACATATGACATACGACACACGACATGATAATTGACAGTTGCTCTTTATTCTTGGCTATCTCAATCTCAAAAACCTTCCATCTTCGTTCTCTTCTCTATTCTTCTGTCCTCCTCTTCTTCTACCTGACATTACTCCCCCTGCTGATTTTCATCTCTCCTGAGATGATAAGGAATTACGTTGCTTGCCGAAGCGCATTCTTCTTCGCCGCTAAGTCCAGCGTAGACAATATTTTTCAGTATTCCTTGCTTGTGTGCCATTCTGATAACCAAGAAGGGACCAAGAAAATGGCGAGATGACCCAGGCAGTCCTTCCCGTACCAGGACGAAGTCCCCTGCTGTGACGTAGTGGGTGTAGTCTGCTACTTTGATGTCAACTTTTACCATGCCTTCGTTCAATATTTCATCGACGGTCTTTTTTGTCTTTGACAAGACAAACGCACGCAATTGGTAGTCGCTCACCTCTTTGGGGAGGTCGATGGGGTCTTCGTCCGACGTTGTGCACTGGGTGAACAGCATATCCTTTTTCACCTGCAGTTCTACCCACATTCTGAGAGTCGGCTGCGCCAATTGTAACAGTTGCTCTTTATTCTTGGCTATTTGAACCTCAAAAACCTTCCATCTTCGTTCTCTTCTCTATTCTTCTGTCCTCCACTTCTTCTACCGGATCCAGGACAATTGCTCACCGGACAGTTGCTCACCGGACAATTGCTCACTGGATAATTGCTCACCACAGAACCGCTGAAGCCGGACAATTGCTCACCGCCTCTTTCACCGCACTTATATGTAACTTTATTTCGCGGTTTTATGTGATGTGATTTTATTTATCGTTTATGGTGCTCATAGACTTGACTTTTTATTTGTTAGTTGAACTTGGGTGTACCTCGAAATAAAGTGATCGAAATCCTCATTTCAAAACAAACTACTGTAAATAAATGTTATCTGGCTATACAATGCATAGTTGCGCGCGGGAAACTGCCAACAGCGAACTTAGACTAACCTGGACATAGCGGTGCAAACACTGAACTTGGACAAACCTAATAATAAACTGACCACCGTACTGTTCAGTTGTCTCCGCCCTACTAAGCCTAACAGGAGACAAGGTCACTTTGTAAAATTGCGCACTCTTTATTCATAGGTCATGATTATTTTCTCAGAGTCATCATAATATGAACCTGTGAACACCCGCACAGTCCGCAGCGTCCGTCTCCAGGGAAGGAGGTGACGTGGTTGCACGCTTTGCCCCCCTGGAAGCACTTTGCTGCCGCCCCCCCCCCCCCCCTGGGAAATAATCATCTAGGAACGCCCCATGGACGCAGGTCCTGACAAAGATGATTCAAGTGGACGACCTCTCGCCTCACCCTCTTCACTTGTGGATTCCTAGATATATTTGAAGCAACTTACACAGCTAAAAAAGAAGTTCAGCTAACATAAAAAAGTCAAGCGCCAGAAACGCGAAATAAAATCACAATATAAGTGCGGTGAAAGAGGCGGTGAGCAATTGTCCGGCCTCAGCAGTTTTTGGTGAGCAATTGTCCGGTGAGCAGTTGTCCGGTGAGCAACTGTCCGGTGAGCAATTGTCCGGTGAGCAATTGTCCGCGCCCCTCTTCTACCTTATAATAGTAATGATGATACACAAACTCAGCCGTTCGCGTAACTCTCGGAGAAGATCCGATACACGTCTCAACATTTCCAGAATCCAGAGACGAGTCGCAACTGACGACGGGACAACGGCTCGGCTCAAGCAGGCCTCCACTCCACAGCCCCCCGTCTTCGCGGCTCTAAAAAAAATGTATTTTCCACGTCATAACCAGTGGCGGATCGAAGGGGAGGGGGGTGCGCTAGGGCGATCGCCCCTCCCTCCCCCCAAAAAAACACCCCAGTTTATACATTAGATTTCCCTCTTCCCCTCCTCCACTACGCGCTCCGACAAAGAAACCGCCCCCCCCCCCCCCATACCGCGAGTCTGGATCCGCCCCTGGTCATAACCACGTAGTATTTCTGCATCAGGCATCAGATACCCATGGGCTGAAGGACATTGCGCGCTCCGCGATTGGTTGGCAAAGTTTCGAAATAGCATTCTTTCGGGGGCAGTTAGAGAATAGTGGCAGTGGCAGCGTCTCGACGAAACGACGATGTCGGTTGACAGCACCACAGTACCGTATGACCGTATTGTTCAAAGAGAAGTAGTGCGTCACCGCATGCTACCGAAATGCACCCCGAATTTCGGCCGAAGTCTTCTGGCCTTGGGGAACATCGCCTTTCAACCATCCAGGTCAATGAGATAACCCCTATATTCATAGGTGTAGAAGTCGCACACACGGCAACAGTAAACCCGATTGCTACGTCATCGTTGCTATGGTTCTCCTTCCGGCTGAATAGCCATTGGATGCTTCTACTTTTTCGGTTGGCGTCACTTCCCATTTCGGAGGAGAAATCTGGCTTGGCCAGATCGGGCGCCGAATTCGGCACGGAATTCTGTTCTCCGAAAAAAGTTCGGTCCCGAATTCGATTCGGGAAGAATTCGGACGCTTTTCGGGCCATGCGGTTCACGCTTAAGAGACTGACACCAACCTTTGGGGCTCGGCGCGCCCGGGTCAAAAGGGCGAAGAGGCACCAACCCCAAAAATGCATCTTGCAATTTGTAAAATATGTGTCCGCCCACCATACTCATTATCACAGTAGAAGGTGAGGCGAAGAAACACAGAGGATGACACAACACATAGCCTGAATTTCGCCCAAAGCAATCAGATCAATGAAACGAAGCAGTCGAAAAGGTACCAGCAGCTGCCAGTGAGGTGTAACGGTAGGATCTTCGGAACGCATATCCGTTGGGAGCGGGTTCAACTCCCGCTGCTCCATTTCATTGACCATATTCATTATATTGCGCGCATTTCGGGTCAAACACCGAGGATTCAATGCATTTTGTTCCTTTTGCACTCAGTTTTCAAAGGCGTAATGCCTTCAGTTGTGCACGTGTTCGCTGTTTACGTTCTCTGTTTTTCTTTTTTTTTTCTGTTCTTCCTTCCCCCTATTTCTATACCAGTTCTGCATACATCATAGGATCCCGCCAGAATGTGTGATTCTTCAGCTTTAGTTTTGTGCTCTTAATTTTTCTTTTCTTTGCCTTTTTTTTGTTTTCCTTTGCTTTCTTCTTTCTTTGCCTTTTTTTGTCTACTCCCTTTCACTTTTTTTTTTGAATAACAAGCCGACATCCATCTGGCTTACCTTTCCTTTTTTTCTTCTTAATAAACACCCCCTAATAAAGCCCCTTTGCCCACCCCCAGTTCCCCTGGTGGTGGTGGAGGTGGAGAAGGAGGAACCGCTATGCCCATCCATGGTCCCCCTGGTGGTGGTGGTGGAGGAGCCCCTTTGCCCACCCCCAGTTCCCCTGGTGGTGGTGGAGGTGGTGGTGGTGGAGGAGCCCCTTTGTCCACCCCAGTTCCCCTGGTGGTGGTGGAGGTGGTGGAGGTGGAGGGGGAGGAACCGCTATGCCCATCCGTGGTCCCCCTGGTGGTGGTGGAGGTGGTGGTGGTGGAGGGGGAGGAACCGCTATGCCCATCCATGGTCCCCCTGGTGGTGGTGGTGGAGGAGCCCCTTTGCCCACCCCCAGTTCCCCTGGTGGTGGTGGAGGTGGTGGAGGTGGAGGGGGAGGAACCGCTATGCCCATCCGTGGTCCCCCTGGTGGTGGTGGAGGTGGTGGTGGTGGAGGAGCCCCTTTGCCCACCCCCAGTTCCCCTGGTGGTGGTGGAGGTGGTGGAGGTGGAGGGGGAGGAACCGCTATGCCCATCCGTGGTCCCCCTGGTGGTGGTGGAGGTGGTGGTGGTGGAGGAGCCCCTTTGCCCACCCCCAGTTCCCCTGGTGGTGGTGGAGGCGGTGGAGGTGGAGGGGGAGGAACCGCTATGCCCATCCGTGGTCCCCCTGGTGGTGGTGGAGGTGGTGGTGGTGGAGGAGCCCCTTTGCCCACCCCCAGTTCCCCTGGTGGTGGTGGAGGTGGTGGAGGTGGAGGGGGAGGAACCGCTATGCCCATCCGTGGTCCCCCTGGTGGTGGTGGAGGTGGTGGAGGAGCCCCTTTGCCCACCCCCAGTTCCCCTGGTGGTGGTGGAGGTGGTGGAGGTGGAGGGGGAGGAACCGCTATGCCCATCCGTGGTCCCCCTGGTGGTGGTGGAGGTGGTGGTGGTGGAGGAGCCCCTTTGCCCACCCCCAGTCCCCCTGGTGGTGGTGGAGGAGCCCCTTTGCCCACCCCCAGTTCCCCTGGTGGTAGGGGAGGTGGTGGAGATGGACTGCCCATTACTGTACCATTACCGAGTGGCACACTGGGCGGCTGTTGTCTTGATCGCACTCCTCGGCTTGCAGGTGTCGGTCGTGCAGGTCTGCTGCTTGGAGGGGGCGGGTAACTTCGGGACGATTGGGTCACTTCTCTGCTTGGAACTTGTGGTGGCGCCGCTGTTTGTAAGGTAACATTAAGGGGATCAATGCTATTCTTCCAAACTAAGCAGCTAATATGAATTTCCAGCGTGAAAGTTCAGGGATTTACCCAGGATTCTCATTATGGGGGTGTAGGTGTTCCGTAGGGTGTGACACCTGTACCTGGGAAAATCCCTGACAGTGAGAACGACACTTGAGAAAATCTGGATAGTTTTACTGACCAGCTAGTTTCCGCTATACTAGAAGGAGCATAGAGGGACAAGAAAAATAAAAATAAATCAGAAGGAGTAGAAATTAGGAAATCAAGCCCTCGGATATACAGGGTGTTTATTTTTATCCATTAAATATTTTTTATAAAAAAATGCTACGGAAGCGACACAGATGCCGTTCTTGCAGGTGGGTTACGCAGCCAGGCGCGTGTCTTGTCAGAAGCATACATAAGCTTTGGGCAACTAATTACTTAACATTCATTAATTAACCCTTTGAGTAGGTACTTTCATGCAAAAGTAAGACTAGAATTAGGAGACAATCATCGCTAGGAAGCCATTCGATTTTTTTTTTAAGTCCTGGAACCACCACATGCGTTGAAATATCCGTTGCCGAGGTTCGCTATGCAAATGAGCAGAAACCAAAAGCTCGCTTCTCAGGAGCTCATGACCTTCGACACCGCCGGCTTATTTGGGCCGGAAAGCGGTTGGTCTGTCCAACAGATCAGCATCTACTCCAATCATCTCAATCGCTCCACGGCATGTGGCCTTCTGACGTGGAATGCTTGTCGCTCTTTTTGCGCTTGGGAAGTGCATTGTTCTGGTTTCAGCAAGATTTGGCAATTTATATTTCAAGGTACATGCTCATCTCACGGTATTTAACAAGGACAGTGGATTTAAGTAATGACTAGCTCCAATTCTGCTATCGCACTTTTGCAAAAAAGACACCTAATTAATATGTTAATTAATGAATTTTAACTAATTAGCCGTCCTGTGCTTCGATACGCTTTCTGACAGGACATCCCTCCGGCCATATAACCCAACTGCAAAAAAGGCATCTGTGTAGCTTCCATAGCTTTCTTTTTAATAAAATAATATATCTGTAACGCATAAAAATAAACACCCCGTATGCTCGACCAAGAACTGTGAATCGTAAAAGTGCAGTGTGTAATCCAAGTGTGCAAGAGGGCTATGTCATGTCCGTCACTCAATCAGTGAGAAGCGAGCCTTCTTTCTTTCTTTTGGCAGTTGCTCTTCGACATTGCATAGTCGAGATACATTTTTACCTAATTTATTCGGACAAGTACAATTCAAATTTTGGTTCTTGGAGTGCAGAGAAATGTCCACATAATGCAGGATAAAAGGAGAAACCGACTAGTTCCTTGTGAGATGAAGTGAATTTGTGAATATACAAGCGAGAAGGACAGGGACACTTACTGCTACAGTTGAACTTCGTTAACGCGGGCCTGCCTAATAGTTTTGCTCTCAACGTAGACATACTGAATTCCCAACCAGGAGCCCTTGAACCTAATGGATTTGATGTCCGCTTAAGCCGTAATGGCTCTTTGCGTACCAGTCGGTAGACACCTGCTATTTCATTTATCTGCTCCCTCTGATACCTGTGCCTTCACCCAGACTGCGATAGCTATGACTATGAAAAAACCATGAGAGATATGAATTTGTACATACACGAGGCCATTGTTTCGGCATATCACATTGGCATAGTTCCCGTTTGTTACCAAGGGTGAGGTCATGCGGGAATGTATGTGGTCGGCCTAAACTTCTTCTGTCCCAAAGCCCAGTCAATGAGGCCGTGGTCTGCTTATGGAGGAAAGCGGCAACATAGCCAGAAAAATATTTTGGGAAGGGTTCTATAGGAACTTTACATGGGTGGGTGGATTTCACCTTTGATTCCGATGGACTCATTGGAGCACGCATCTCCAACACTGTGTTAAAAGCTGAGCCTTTACGTTGTCCTTTCCTCTCCTTTTCTTTCATCATGGGCTCCCTTGCCTCCTGATCAAGCAACCAACGAGAAACTTTTTGCTTCTCCCAAGCGCTTACGTGGTCTAGGTGAATACAAGTGTAGCAACAAAGTTCCTACACAGGGCTGGATGGGGTGGCACACAAGCAATGACATTCACTAAACATACACTCTCTACTCACGTGGATTTGAGGCGCCTTTGAGGACACTGATGCCTCCGTTCTTTTCTATGAAATCATAGATAAACTTTCGTGTTGAGGCATCTTCAAGGTCTTCCTCAGAGACCTCGGCTCGTTTGAAGAAATTGTTGAGCTCCATGTCCACCACATCGTGGAGCTACATTAGAGAAATGAATTGCGAATTGTAATAAAATAAGAAGTGAAATTTGTAGATATGCTCACATCAAATCCTTTGGTAGGATCCCATCCCACATGAGCATGCCTATAAACAGAGCAAGGTCTTGCACATGTGCATGTGGATTGCAAGCAGAAAAAAGTGGTATGTTACTAACTTGAAGTCCATGGGTAAACCAATGCCTTTCTTGGTAAACGATGGCTCTATTTGCTTCTTTCTGCGGTTTTGTTTTCTAGAAAGGTGCTGCTTGGAAATGCCATTTGCACCTGAGGTGAGAGAAAAGCTATCTGAATCGCACCGCAAAATGCTGAAAGCAAACAGATATCATTGTACAATTATGTGCTTACTGCAAGGGATCTGAGGTATAGTGATGCAAAAATATCGAAATTTTCGATATCGATTAATATCAACATCGTAAAAAAATTATCGATAAAATCGATTCAAATATCGATATTGATATCGATAAATTATCGATATGTATATATATATATATATATATATACCAAGAAATATTACCAAGAAACCTAATCTCCCAGTCTCACGCCATTTCAAACAACCAGAACATTCAATCAACGAAGCCTCAGTTTTTATTCTCCAGTCGAACTTTACCTCCGACCGCTCCCGGGAACAACGGGAATCTTACCTAATTTACAAATTCCGATCGGCCATTAACGAGGACCCTGGCATGCTGTCAACAATAAGAAGTCTAACAACCTAGATAAGACCCTGTTGCCTTTTCTCGTTTCAGCCAGATCAAGGTCCCCACTGACCCACAAGGACGATGACCCCACTCCTGGACCTGACACAGAAACGCTCTGGAATTTCCCCAATTGACAACCGCCAGGTGGCGGGAATTTCCCCCAACCGACCACGTCATTCTCAAGCCCCTTATCAGCCTCGTGGCCACATTTAGCTCTTTTGTCCCGAAGAAGGCGGAGCTTCCGCCGTAACGTAGACATCCTCCCTAAGTTTTATGATTTTTAAGTTTTAATAAACCCCTTTTTTGTTACTTCCCCTACTTTCGTCTTCTGTCTCCCATTTATTTCAACTATAATTACGTAGCCGTCCGATCCAACTCCAACTTTTCAAGATATATATATATATATATATATATATATATATCGATATTTTATCCATATATCGATGTTCCGAAAGCTGTCACGCCATGACTTGAACAGCTGCAAGAAGTTGCCCTTGTTTTATTATCTGCCATGCGAATCATCGCTGAGACGCTGACGAAACGTGCATTACGAGGGAACAAGCCGTCAAGGTTGGCTAATAAACTCGTTGACCCGCTCCTTTTTTTCATATCCCTGTCCGCGCACAGAAGCCGCCGAATTACTGATATTTCTATCAGCATGCATATCTATATCTATATAGATGTAATATCCATATTCATATCGATGTGAATATCGATATCTTAAAAGTATCGCTAACACCGTAGGCATAAAATATCGATAAGAATATCGATATGGTTCCATCCCTAATCTGAGGGTCATGCTGAGGCACTAAAGATGGCACAGTACTCTGATTTGGTTTCCTTTCTGAAATTGATAAGCGTACAATGATACCATAAATCTCTGTTTACATTTCACTAAGCAGCGCAACAACTAGAAAACATGCATAATGTAAAAACCCCGAGACATAGGGAACACAAAGGGACAGACACAACACGAAGTCTTCGTGTTGTGTCTGTCCCTTCGTGTTCCCTAGTCTCGGGGTTTTTACATTATGCATCATCTTTACCAGCTCGCTTGCTTCCTAGCCATTTTTTCATTGTCACTAGAAAACAGTCATTAGAGAGTTTTAGTACACCGTACGCTATAGACGACTTGCACTCCTACGTCATCGATTACGTTTCGCCGCCGCGCAAAGCATGCTGGTGGGCACCTATCAACCTTATCAGCCTTTTCGGCCTATCAGCAGACGCGTTTTTCCCGCTTCTTGCCAACCAGAGCAAAATATAACCTCGAACCGGTCTTCTCGGGACGCCACATGTTTGTAAACAGAAAGTGGTCTATCGCCTTTGCGTACGTAAAGGATAGCGTTGGTAGTTCCGCGCACGCCCATAACAGATACTTCCAGGGTGTCCCAGAAAACGTGTCATTGAATTATAATAAAAAAAACTACGCCACCTAGAATGATGCGGTCAACAGCATTTGTTCTTATTAGGTTTTTGCAGACTTGTGCCCGTTACTCGAAAAATGTAATTGATTACCGTTACCGTTACTTCTGTGGAAAAAGTAATTGATTACCATTACCAATTACTCGACTTCAAATGTAATTGAGTAACGAGCAGAAAAGTAACGCGTTACTTCGGTCGTTACTCTGCATTCACGCAAATTATAACAGTCTTTGTGTGCCTCAGAAAAAAAAAAAAGAAGTTCAACAGTGGAACAGCTGAAATAACAAACAAACAAAAACACGTAGGACAAGGAGATCTGTACGCCTGGGAAGACGTTGACCCGATTGTGGAAGAGCATTGCATGGAACTTCCCCATGACTCACTAAACCTCCAAAACTTCAGGTACCATCACACTGGTGTAGGAAGAGATTAGGGAGAGAGACTCTGAAATTCCAGAGCGTTATTACAATGACCTCCGCTTGCTATAGTAGAACAGCCGAACAAAGGCTGATGGCACCAGGGGCTTGACTTGGGGCAGATCATCTGAAAGATAAGCTAATCTCTACCGGCAAAGTAATCAATTACTTAGTAATCGATTATTCAGAAAAGTAATTGATTACTTGAAAAATTACTTTGAAAGTAAAGTAACTGATTACTCGAAAAATTACTTTGAAAGTAAAGTAACTGATTACTCGAAAAATTACTCAAAAAGGTAATTGATTCCAAGTAACGCAATTACTAGTAACGCGTTACGCACAAGTCTGGCCGTTTTTTGCCACTTCCGAATGTGAATGTCAAGTACTACAAGTTTAAATATGTAAATATTTGCGAACTGAACTCGGAAATTTGCCAAGTGAAGGTCACTTTTTTACCCCACCAATATGAAGAGCGTGTCTAATTTACTCAAATTAATGATAATTGACAGGGACATTCAAGAGCTATCCCATCGGAAAAAATAGCCGAATATCATGCTTTTCGGAACACCGGACCATAGCGCGCGATGACTTTTTGAGCGCAATCGCTCTCAGTGCGACGAAAGGAGGTTCCGAAGCCAGCCCACAGAGTGATAGTAGAAAAAGTAACAGCTCCTAAAGTTGGGAGAGGGAAAGCATTAACCCAGCGAAAGTCGAACGTGATAAGCCGTGCTTGTTTTATCTCTTTCTGCGATGTCGGGGAGGGCTGGGTTTCCAACCTCCTTTCGTCGGACTGACAAAGATTGCGCTGAAAAACTCATCGTGCGCTATTCTGTGCGACCTCCGTAGAGCATGATGCTCGGCTATTTTTTTCCGATGGTATAGCTCCTGAATGTCCCTGTAAATTATCATTAATTTGAGTAAATTAGACACGCTCTTCACATTGGTGGGGTAAAAAAGTGACCTTTACTTGGCAAATTTCCGACTTAAGCTCGCAAAAATTTACATAATTAAACTTACGTCACACGACATTCACATGAGGAGGTGGCAAAAACCCAGTAAAAACAAATGCCATTGACCGCATGACTCTAGGTGGTGTAGTTTTTTTATTATAATTCAATGACACGTTTTCTGGGACACCCTGTATATAACAGCTTCGCGCAGTGCGCAGAGCCACCAACGCTATCCCTTAGGTACGCAAAGGCGATAGCGTACGTCAAGGATCGATTACCTTCTTGTTTCCGTTCTCTTGACTCCAGTTTTTCCTTAACAGAAGCATGAAAGCTTAGAGCTTCCTCTTCATATGCAAATTTAAGGCCTACTTCGCAATCCTGAAAATGAGACAGGGCCTTCTAATTGCAACACAATACATGTTTCAATACTAATTTGATAGAAAACAAAAAGCCAGCCCTGTTTTGGTACTGTTCAGTGAAGAAATGAGGCTGTACTGATATATTACCTATATCTTACAAAATGCCGGCTATCTAATTGTACGTGAATTTTGAATTAACTTGAGCATTTTAAGCTCTGTTTAGCATTAAAATGGGATGACTCAACAAAAACATTGTTGGAAATAAGGGTAGCGATATATACAAAGAGTCTGAGTTATTTCGTTACTTTAGCCCCAAGTGTTCAGCATTCGTGCATGTGGAGAAGCATTTCTACGGAACCAATCAAACCTTCTTTTGACCACAACCTATCTAGTGGAACCATGCGAGGACAATCAACTTCTGTCAAGTAAGCTCTGGTACGTACACCACTTGAGTTACATGAAAGACTGCAACACCTTAGAAAAAGAACACGCAGATGAGCAATTTTGAATTCTTCTTCTTCTTCTTCTTCTTTTTTTCTAAGCAAAAACTCCAGAAGTCGCGAGCTGCAGTTTTACAGTATATCTATAGGGTTCCGACTTTCCAGTGTTTTTTCATTTTGCAATGGTCAGGAGGGGTGCTTGCCGTTTCAGTTTCCCGAAAATTTTGACCTTTTCGGAGATACCTTTCGG
The DNA here is from genome assembly GCF_037126465.1 of Ornithodoros turicata. Classification (NCBI taxonomy): domain Eukaryota; kingdom Metazoa; phylum Arthropoda; class Arachnida; order Ixodida; family Argasidae; genus Ornithodoros; species Ornithodoros turicata. Next base: position 10,992,327 of record NC_088206.1, on the reverse strand, counting down.
ACAACATCTGTAACACTCAAACTTTTCCAGAAATTGAGGGCTCTGGGGGGCACCCCACAATTTTTGCCAAATAAAAACAGCGAAAAGTCCGAACCGTAAGTATATCGTACGTTTACTCTCGAGTAGTTTTACACCCAGTAATATTTTCAATAGTTCTATACTTCTTCGACAGTCCTGCTAAACTTCCACAGTCCTCCTCAATCGCATGCGTCGGTTTGTAGAGATATTCACACACGTGAAAAACAAAATATAATTAATAAACTTAACAGAATTACAATTCATTAACTTAATTAATTGAACTATAAAAGTACCCCTTTCATTCGAATGGAAATGAAGGGCACGATCAACTTACGTCAGCTTCAAACATGTGAAAACAACATAGCGGCGCTTTGTAGCAGAAGCCGCGAGAACGCTTCTGCTCCAAAACAAAATCATTTCTCTGAAAAAGAACATAAACGCACTGTGAGTAAAGTGCTGATAAATACCAAAGCAGACATATCCTGCGACCAATGCTATACTCACGTCAAAATCGAACACCCTGATGAAGAACGCTTTCGCAGCAAAATCTTTGATAAAACATACAACACCACAGTGCGCTCGACTCCATGTATCGTGCCCACTGGGGCCTGGTTTGTACACTTCTGCCACTCCAACTGCTAAGATCTAGAAGAAAATAGTTACCTCGTGATACATCCCTCGGGTAAGTCAGCGTAAGTGCTGCGTCTGCACAGCACGAGTACTGACAAAAGAAACATGACGTTCTTGCACTAGAGACAAGGTTTCGCGGCCACTTAATATTTTGGAAAAACAAATTAGAGCATGATGATTTCAAGTTTAGCGTCTTTGCCAATATGGGGCCAGGAGGCAATCGGGGGGCTATTTTTCAGTTTGTGATTCGGGCTGGAATGGACCATTTCATGCCCAGACACTTTTTGGCGCCCTCCGCCATGTTTGTTGACATGAAAACATGCTGCAGGCTGTGATGCGAGTTGGCGAAGCTTTTTCTCGAAATCTCTGTAATGTTGTAACTGCCGAAACATGAAAGGCATAAATGCAACAACAATAGTTGGGCTAGTTGGTAATACTGATACATCTTAAGGCGCAACACACACGGACAAGAGGGAGACACACACTCGCGCCTAAATATCAGTAATCAATGTCAGTGTATGGCTCTTCCGCTTCCCACCGCAAAAGCATCACCGAGCTTTGCATTAGCGCCGTTGGCGCATGAAGAAAGATGATTTGGTGTGGAAAACGACGAAGAAGTCAAAAGAAAACAACATTTATCATATTGTGCGGAAGAAATAGCCTCATCTGCATCATCATATTCTTCACTTGATCTTCACCCGCGTCCCTCGCGGATCCATTCCAACCTAACAAGATTCATATTTTATGTTTCGAATCGTTTATGTATGTTTCAGCTTCTTAAATACTGCGTCGATTTCATAGCCACGTCTCCAAGTTAATCACGCTGCACTATGATCTACCAACAGATCTTGCTAAATGTTGCCGACTGAATGTACGGTGCCGCATCACCTTAGGTATCAACATCTAGTACCTGAAAAGAATAAAAGGTTGGAATCATTTGCCATAATTTACCTGGCGTATTCGAGTACTCAGTATGTTACATATCTTGATGCACGGTATTGCACTTTCCACGTGGATTCGGACCTGAGCAATGTCGTAGTTTCTATTTCTCTTTCACTGGCTATCCAGCATCGGCTTTCTATCCGTTTCGCGCGGCCTCGGAGGAAATTGCATATGTGCACTCTTAAAAATGAACTTCACCGCATAGCACACTCCTAGCCAACTATCATCTCGAATGATATCGTTATCTGCCCTGATTTGTTGAAAACGGGAGGCGTACGCCATTTTTGTGACACTTATGCTGTTCATAATTGTCACAAAAAGGCGTACGCCTCTCAACAAATCAGAGCACATAATGATATCATTCGAGATATGGTTGGTTAGGAGCGTGCTATGCGGTGAAGTTCATTTCTAAGAGTGTGGAACAGCGTTGCAAGAACCTCATTCGTTATTACACTCTGAAAACAGAACTTCACCGCATAGCAGGCTGTGCGCCAACCAATTGCCACGAATGATAGGGTTATCGCTCCTGATTCGAGAGAGAGGAGGGCGTACTCATTTTTGTGGCAATTTAGATATATGATAATTGCCACAAAAAGGCGTGATGTCCCCTGCGAGATGTCTCCTGTCCTGTCATTTCCGATGGCGGGTAGCGGAACATGCTTGAATGAGAAACAGCGACGCTGGATGAGATACTGAGCAAGAAACTAAATGTCTATATAAGGTGACCCCTGGGTTCATTTACAGCCCATGAGCATTCCCTCAGATGGCTATATAATGAGGCTCCTGGGGACGCTAAACCAAATAGGTATGCTATCTCCCGTTAATTTCTGTTACATAAGAATTACTGTTTCGGATCATAAAGTATGAGAGGTCGGGGAAGGTAAGCGCGCGACACGAGCAACACGAACAAAATACTATGCGCTCGCGCAGAGATGAAGGCATAGGTGGGATGCGTCCCATTGTCTTTTAGTCCCTGTCACTTTCTTTCCTGAGCTCCTCAGGAAAGAAAGTACGGGAGGCATACGCCTTTTTTGTGACAATTATGAATAGCGTAAGTGTCACAAAAAAGGCGTACGCCTCTCGTTTTCAACAAATCAGGACAGATAACGATATCATTCGAGATCATGGTTGGCTAGGAGCATGCTATGCGGTGAAATTCATTTTTAAGAGTGTAGACGGTGCTAGTGGCAGCCAAAAATGCGAAACTGCGTCCAACCACCGTTGCGCCGCACTGGCAATACGGCAGCGGGATGATTCATGCAGCTGATGTGTAAGATGGAGCCGCAGGACAACCGCGCTTTAATAACCACTTTAAACATCAAATACATGACAGTACGAGAGTCCACATTCACAATCCACATTCATAACCACAAACCACTCATCCAAACGATAAGAACAAAGCACCCATCATGTGCAGTAGGTCTATACTCTATAGTATAGGTCTCCCGGTTCCATGGCGGCCATGTTGAGCAAGAGCGGAAAGCGGAACTTGAGGGTCTAATCTCTTCTTCCGGTCCACACGGCCGATATTCTCGGTGTGGCCTATAACCTGCACGGACTGAGTGCTCACGAGCGCACGCTGCACGCGAACGACCAGCGGAACATGTTGCGTGTTGCCCTGAAACGACCAGCAGAAGATGCACGCTCGAGCCAGTGCAACTACTTCTACACGAAAACGACCAGCTGAATGCACCTTTTCAGAAAAGGGGCAAGGAGCAAGGCGCAATCAGAGCAGTATCCCTCTTGCTGGAGGGCCAGACACCTAACACCTTTGCAATATCAAAAGGTCTACTGTCCAGTCAGTCGGCCTTCAACGATGGACGATGGGAGGCCTATCTATTACAATGGATAAGGATGTGTTGTGTGTCCTCCGCAACGGCGCACTTTAAAAGAGCATTAAAGTGGTATCTAACATAGCCAAAAACTGCTGTCATCTTGTAAAGCAGTATCTGAAAAGCATTCCCACAAAATATTTATGTCCAAATTTGTTTCACCACGGTGCAATTAATTTGGTAAATCGCTGCCGCGGTGACAGGCCGGAGTGCTCAAACTGCACACCACACCCACTCTACTGTGACGTTGGTGGTGGAGAGCCCCTCATTCGTTCGTAGGAAAAACCGTCTGCTGCGAACATTGGGAGCTGTTTCTTGTTGACTTCTATTCTTTATATGATTTATATCACGTTTTCTTAAAAAAAATGCATATGCAGCCTGAGAAAATAAGATTACGATCACAAGAGTAATATATGCGTGGCTTCTGTGCAATCTCAGAATTCACAGTAGCAGAACGCAAGCGATGGTGGCGGGATTGTGGCGCCACCTGTTAGCCACAGAACCAACTGCGCGGTGAAAACGGTCGGACAGGCTGCACCAGGCTCCCACAGCTCCCCATAGAGCCCATAGTTTGAGATAATTCAGGCAACACTGAACATGCAACCAATGAAAATGAACTATGATGCCTACCTTTCGGCCAATCAGGAGTCTCTCAGTTTGGCTCGCCTTTCGGCGCGGTACTGGCCAGTACTGGCTACCATCGGCTTTAAGAGGGGATACGAGTGAGGCGGCATCTCCGATTCACGATTTTTTCGCTCGTAGATGGCGCCACACGAACATACGGGTCTCAGCCTGGAGGAAGCTGTAACCATTACCCATAGTACAAATAACTCACTCCTCCGCAGGATTGTGTAGTCCCAAAAACACGACCTCCTTGACTATTGAGATGCAGGGATCTCACGTCATGTTTGGGTTGCCAAGGTCAACTCAGCTACAAAGAAAGGAGGTCCCGACGAAAGCCAATTCTTCCATTTTGTCCCTTTGTGGACTGCATCTGGTGACTTCTTGATGTTTTGCTATCTTAGCTTGTCTGACTTTCTGGACGCAGCGCGGAGTCCAAATGTTATATTTCGTTGGCCCTCGCTTATTTATATTCACCTGCTGATTTTTCTTTGGCGCCGAGTTCTCACACTAGAACATTTTGCGGACGCATTTTGTATTTAACTGACTATTCTGATTTAGTATATTTACCTTGCGTCTGTGTGCAAGTGAATCAAAATTTATTTGTCGCTACAAACATTAACCGAATAAGTCCTCCGAAACCTAGACAAGATAAGCCGTGCAGCAGACCTTTGCGTTTTGTCTTCTTTGTTTTTTTTTTTCTCGGACAGCGTGGATGTGCAGAGATCCAAGACTGCAGATGCATACTCTAAATGAGGGGAACTAATGTTTTGATTGTAGATGGGTAGAAATCCAGCGAACCGGTAGAGATGTAGGAAGGGAGTTGCCTCAGGACAGAAGCCCCCGATATTTCGAACAGAGACTGTTGAAGAAGAACATTTCGATGAAATGGGCGGACACCCAGTTTTAGTTTATTTACTTTGCGCCTATGTGCAGGTGAACCTAAATTTGGTCCTTACAACATACATGTATCCTTCGAAACCTAGACAAGATATCAGAAGGTCGAAACTTAAAATGCCGAAAAATTAAAACATCGAACGATCAGAAGGCTGAAAATTCAGAAAACCGAACCATCAGCAGGCCGGAAAGCCAGAAAACCTAATTACCGTAAGGTCGAAAAGTAAGGAAGCCAAGATACGGAAATTGTTATTCCAACTGCGATAAAAAATGAGCTCTACAAAGTAAGCAGGATAGAATTGTTGAGAATTAATACAGGGAATAAATCGTTTCACCAAACTTCCCTTTAGATAACGTACTTTCGATCACTTAGGCAGAAAACAAAAAGTAAAAGTAGAGATGACTGTGTTATTGCAAGTGTTTATTGTACACGACGACAATCACGTTCGGGTTGCCAAATATATAGAGCAACACCATCTCCTCTAAAATTCATTGAGTGGGTAGTACAAGTCAGTCACTGGCAATCACCCACCAGGCACTTTCTTTTTGTAAACATGTCCCCAACAGTCTAGGCAGCTAAGACGCTCAGACTTGCAAATGCAGGTTGCAGTACATCGGTGCAAATAGTGTTCCGTGAATTTTGGGAGCAAGCCCTTTTTTTTTTTTCAGAACTTGCCATTTTTTGAGTCAATATACCCAATAAGCACCCTTCTTTTGGGTGTAATATGTGACACCCCTGTTACACCCATCATTGGACCCCGAGCCCGAGAACTCGGAAGACTGAACTATCGAAAGCCAGAGGCCACCAAGAAAGGAAAAATATATATTCGAAAAGTTACATCTGCTACATCAGGTAGATCCACAACGCTGTGCTCAGGACAGGTATTGGGAATTAATGTGCTAAATGCTTTTTATGCATTTAAAATGACTTTGTATGACCTTGTCCAGCGCATGCCACTTTTTGGCAGCATCTCTCGTGCACTGGGGTTGATCTTACAGCTGTGGATAGAGAAAGAGCTTCTTTTGAAAAAGTTCGGTTAAAAAGTGAATTTCTACGTGGAGTCTTTTTCAACGTTTTATTCATAAATTATTTATTTCGCAGACATCCTCTTGGAATTCCTTATTTTTCGGCCTCTACATAATCCAGTCTTTGACTGTTTGATATTACCTCATTAAAAAAAGAAAGAAAACTGCCTTCCAATTTCAACACATCGGGAGAGCGAATGATAACACCACTCGGTCTCACTGTGCCTCACCTCCCCTAACCCTACCGTTCTTTTTACGTGCATGCGATGCGAGACGAATATTGTGTGGCTGTGTAGCAAAGCTTTCCTGGGCTATGCCGCCTATTCTCCCTATTCTCACTGAAGGCCTTCCCATTATTTTCAGACAAGTTTCACGACCTCAATTTCGCGCTTCCGCTGCCGGGGAAACCCCTTCTGGGATAGGGTGCCAGAACAGTGACTGCATTCCGCGGAACGATATGAAGTTCTCTTCTGACCAGCAATGTGGCGCTACTGTACGATGGCAAGACGGGGCAGTTCACGGAGCCGTACATACCTTAAGTTTTTTCAATATTGTGAACAACTGGAGGCATGGACAGACATGACATGGACACGTAAATATTCAAGAAAGAATTCCGCGTAAATTCTACTGATTACATTTCACATATGTGCTACAGTAAACGAGCTACGAACTTCCAAAAGCGAGAGACCGAACTTATAAATTTTTTGCAGCTTTCGTAAGGTTTTTAAAAACTTCTGCAAATAAAATTGCAAATGTCTCCAATGCGAATTTTTTGAAATTCTAAAATCTATCGAACAAGGCCATTGTGGTCCAAATCGGTTCAGTATTAGCTGCAAAAGATCGCATTGTTTCGCCCATAGAGAATACATGGGGCCGCCGGAGGTCGTATCCCCTCTTAACTTTTACTGGTTTTCATGCCCGACGCTTGTTATTCCGTATTCCAGAACTACTAGGCAAATTTTTGACAAAATACACATTTATTTGAAACATCGTACCGATTCAATAGTCTGACACAAATATTCACCGTGCCTACAGAGTCCAAATCGTTGCGTTCGTTGACCAAGTTCGAACTCGAAAAACACACACACACTCTACTCCCAGAAGTGAGCGACGCTCACACGAGTGCATGCGATTTCATTTCACGGTGAGCCTTTCATCTTTCGTTGGTTGCAGTGCGAAGGTTTCAACGAAGCGGGCAATCCTTGTCGCACGGACACCGAATCCTGTCTCCGTTGTGACTACATTTGAAAATGCGACGGCGCTCACAAATGTTCCTCAGGCGTCAGCTCGTCACTGCATTCCAGTTCTGAACTCGAGAGACTGTTCGTACGTAGGATAGTTGTGTCGAGAAACATCACAACACGCGCTGAGCCACTTTGACACACGAACAAATCTGGAACTTCTATTTCAACAATGCCATCATACCGTGGTGTCAACTAACATCGTCGAGACGCCGCTGCCACTTCCCTCCCTTCTCTTCTCGTAACTGCCCGCCAGACAGGCAGCCCGCGAAAGAATGCTCTTTTGAAACTTTGCCAACCAATAGCGGAGCGCGCAATGTCCTTCGGCCAATGGGTATCAACTATGATGCCTGACGGAGTAATATCACGTGTTTATGACGTGCAAACATTTTTTTAGAGCCGCGAAAGGGGGAGCTGTGGGGGCCTGGCTGCACACTGTCAGTAAGCAGGGGCTTTTCGCTGTACAAGCGCTGTTAATTTCGAGCTTTACCACTCGTTCTTCCCGCGGTGTCTGCGGTCTCAAAAAATTGCGGTTGTGTCGTGGACAGCCTTCAAACCCTCCGTTTCGGACATCACGTAGTCGGAGAACGCATGACGTCTCCGAAGCGGTAGCATACTCTCCGGCCTGCGCGATGTTGCTCACCTCGATCATGTGATCCCAGGTCCAATGAGGAGCGTCCTTTCCACTTGCGTCACAGAGTGACGCGCGTGGCGGCGCTCGTCACGTGCCTATCGTGAAGGCGAAGGAGGGTGTTTCGCGCACGGGAGGTTCGGGGAGCTACTGTTGCACGAATTGTGGGAAAACTGTTTTCGGCCGCCTAACATTCCATACTGACCAAAAACAGAAACAAAGTTGTGGGCCTCTAGACTGCTCCTTTAAGCAGTCGGCAGAGATGGCCCTCCCAATTTTGGGGAAGAAACTGGGGCACGTACGGCACATTTAATCGAAATCGGTGAAGAATATACTGCAGGCTTTGTGGAACACTGAACTAACTCAACTTCAACTCCGGATCTATTCGGCGAAGAAGAGGAGTAAACGAAGATGATCACTCGTATGAAACATGCGATTTTTCGTATATCCGTCAAAACCTTTATCTTGACTGTCAGCTGGATAGACTTCATGGAGGGGGCCTGGCCCTACATGGCAAAGTTCCGGGGGAGGGGGGGGAAGGGAGGGCTGAGCCACCCTACCCGCAATCGGCGCCTATGTGTTGTTCCATCATTCAGCGCCGTCACGCCCGTCGTGTTATCAGGACAAGATGAAGCCAAAGAAAAACATCTTTTCCCACTTGAATTACATGAAACACAGTGGTACACAGTTACTCACCTCCCATTTCCTATCGTTACATGCAATCGCCAGTGCTTCGTTCTTATCGTCTGTTAAGAACATCGAAGCTTTCGCTCCTGGTAAAGAGCGGTACGAGCGTGGATGAGACATATGTCTCCCTTTATCAGGTACAGCTTGTCTGGAGTCTCCAGATATAGCTCGTGGCACAGCCCTTCCCCTATCGGCGATATCGCGCGCGAAGGATCCGTACCATTATTGCCTCCGAGGGAAGGCCGTGTAGGGTGTCTGAATACTGCTACTATTTCACACAACGCCACCAACCGGGAGAGATCATGAGTGATATGGGCGTCGTCTGCTAGAACGGGGAAGAAAGAATGCTAGCAGACGACGCACTAGGCACTACACTCTTAGAAATGAACTTCACCACATAGCACGCTCGTAGCCAACCATCACCCCGAATGACAACGTTCTCGCCCCAGATTTGTTGAAAACGGGAGGAGGAGCCTATGCACGGCACAAAATAGGCTCCTCCTCCCGTTTTCAACAAATCTGGGGCGAGAACGTTGTCATTCGGGGTGATGGTTGGCTACGAGCGTGCTATGTGGTGAAGTTCATTCTTAAGAGTGTAGAGCCCTGCACGAGCCTGGGTTCGCGGCCCGGGCCGCGGGTCGAGCCGGGCTTCTTATCGGGCTTGTGCTCCGGGCCGGGCCGAACCCGAGAACACAAAATACTCCAGCACCGCGGGCTGGGCCAGGGCCGGCAAACGTGTCTCCGTGAGCCTGACTCGGCCGCGTCACGCACCTAAGGGCCAGTTCTCACTTGGCGACGCCCGACGCTGCGTCGTAAGCGGGCGGCGGAAGTAGAGGCGCATTTCCGCCGCCCCGTCAGCTCGCACGATTTTCATGTTCCCACCACAGTGGCATTCCGTCGTCCAAAGCAGACGAAAAATCAGGAGGCGTGGCCTTTCTGTGTCACCTAATTGGTCGCCAGCTGTCGTTCTCGGCAGCTCTCGCCGACGTCGTGAAAGAAGGTCGGCAAGGCAGTTTTTTTGGCTCGACGTCTCTCCTCTCCAGACTCCGGAAATGCGCGTCTATTTCCGCCGCCCGCTCACGACGCCGCGTCGGGCATCGCCAAGTGAGAGCTGGCCCTGATTCCACACAATGGAGGACGTGCTTGCGTCATTCCTGTGCATATATTTGCAAAAAGAAGCAACGGACACTGCATTATACGTATGATTCGACCGAGAGGACCTCCATATATTCTCGGTTGCGAAATCCCCGATCTCGAAACAAGGAAAATCAAGGAGGATGCTGGATTGCTTCGTAAGATGATATGCCGATGGTAGAAGCGTCTCCGGTTTTATCGTCGTTTTATGATATGCCGATATTTAAAAACACGACATCACTATTCAACCACTCAAATTCACGAGTTTTCGATGTCTGTCCAAGTCATTTTAGAGAACGAAAGCCACATTTTAAAGGCCGTTAGACTTAGCAGGTCGGACACGACGGAACAGCACGTTGGTTAGTTGAATATTAGGTTAGTCCAAGTTTGACGTTTGCATTGTTATGTCCAGGTTAGTCTAAGTTCCCTTAGGTTAGTCTAAGTCCCAGGTTAGTCTAAGCAGTTTCCCGCGGGCGACTGTGCATTCTATAACAGATAACAGTAGTTTATTTTGCAACGCGGATTTCGATCAATTTATTTCCAGGTACACCCGATTCGACCCTCTACAACAGGGGTTCGAACTCATTCTTGTCCGCAAGCCCCATTGAGCCACGGAGGAACTACGCAGACCACGGCTTTGGGGTCGCCATTTTCTGATATACACTGTTAGAAAAAATGTATTATTACAAAGTGGTTGTCCGTTAAAATTGACAAACGCTCGACCGCTTCATGCGAGCGGTGCTCCCACTGGAACAGTGCGAAAAGCAGTTTTTTGACGGCGTAGTCATATGTCTGTTTATCGCATGTTCGTCCGTATGCTTCGGAGACGGGAAGAACGGCCATATTCGCTCAGCGCTCTTTGCGTTGGGAGAGAGATGGGTATTACTTATTACCTTCAGAATCCCCCCAGTAAAGGGCGCCACCGCTGTGTCGTTGACCTATCTTGGGGCCAGCTCTCACTTGGCGACGCAAGACGCGACGTCGTGAGCGGGCGGCGGAAATATACGCGCATTTCCGGATGGGAGAGGAGAGACGTCGAGCTAAAAAAACTATCATGCCGAACTTCTTTCACGGCGTCGACGAGAGCTGCCGAGAACGATATACTGGCGACCAATAAGGTGACACAGAAAGGCCACGCCTCCTGATTTTTCGACTGGTTTGGACGACGCAATGCCACTGTGGTGGGAACATGAAAATCGTGCGCTCTGACGGGGCGGCGTAAAAGCGCCTCTACTTCCGCCGCCCGCTTACGACGTTGCGTCCGGCGTCGCTAAGACAGAACTGGCCCTTGCTTTTCAAATTTCCAACGTCGGTGACAGCGACAGACGCTTTTTCTTTTTTTTTTTTTCATTTTTGCCAGGCACTTGGGCCTTGTGATTGTTCAGTGCTTGCGCCACCGAAGTAACGGACCCTGTACACATTGTTACATAAAAAGCACAATGCTCAGGAATGTGTATCGCAAAGACATGCTGGCTAAAATAACATAAGCACCGACTCCTTGTTCCTCAGGCTGTATTCGCCCTCACGCGCGTTCCCTGTAGTATATTGCACTCACAACTCGCTGCATTGTATATTCAGAAGTCTGTGCATTTTCGTGTCGTATCTAATCGACACAAAACGTGAAACCGGATGTAATAACTACTTCGCCATGCGCACCTCGGCAGCATTATCTTATCGCCTCACGGAAGTGTTCTGCTTCACAACAATGGAATATGCATACTGTTGTCATTGCTTTTGGCGCAGCAAAGCTTTGTCTTTGTCAAAATGATTGTCACTGTCTGATTGTGTTTTCGTTTTCTCTTTTCTTTTTCAGACTTGGAAAGGGTTTCCTTGTTTTAAGTAGAACTTTTTCTATTTCATATTAGTTGAGTCCGGGGGATGCGCTGCCGACGGCATTAAAGGGGCACTCAAGGGTTCATTAAAGGGGGTTCAAGGATAAATGAATGAATGCAATGTCTGTCAATTGATTATACACCAACTAAGAGTCACGACCTCTAACAATGTCCTACAAAGCCAGCGTGTATATTCCACCACTTATACGCATGATGTACATTTCGTTAACGACAACGAAAAGAAGCATGCGCAGGCCATGAATATATATCAACAGTATTCTCCACTGCGAGGGTAAAGAGCTTTTTCGTAGGAACATTTTTAGTTGTTTGCGCAGTTACCCTTGCAAATTAAAGTAACATAACTTAAGACATTCTCAAGCAAAAGTGTCATTTCATTTGTCAAAATGCATTTTAGTTGTTCGCGCAGTTACACTTGCAAATTACCCTTGCAAATTAAAGTAACATAATTTAAGACATTTCCAGCGAAAGTGCAATTTCATTTGTCAAAGTGCATTTTTAGTTTGCGCAGTTACCCTTGCAAATTAAAGTAACATAATTTAGAGATAAACAAGAGATAAACTGATGTTCTGAGGCTGGAACAACATAGAGGGGACAGATACAAACAAAGCCTCAAATTGAGGCTTTGTTTGTATCTGTCCTCGCACATACGCATGCTTCTTTTCCCTCTTTCTGGTGAACCAGCGCACGTCAATGCACCCCACCTATAGGCATGACCCATTAATGGCCAGACCCCCTTTTAATATACGGCTATGGGGCTGTGCTGTTAGCGACACACTGCGATAGTTTCGGTATTGCTTCTCTTGAACGCAAGGCCTACGGAAGGGGTTGGATTCCACTGCAGTGTTCTCCAACACCACGTGAGTGAAAGATTGTGAAGGCTGGCAGCTCGCCGCTATCATTGGGATAACAAGGATGAGCCATCGTGGAAACACTCGGTGTATTGCTTTTATTGGAAAGCAGCGACGCGCTGACATGCGAAAGAAACCTTCCAAACAATTGAATCGTTACGGGACTTAGTGGTGATCAGATTAAATATCACAGGTGTTTAGCACTTTACACACACACTCTTTCAGTCACGTGGCGTCGAACAGCACTGCAGTGAAATCCAACACACTTCGCGGACACGTTCAAGAGACGCGATACCGAAACTACCACAATGTGTCGCTAGCAGCACACTAATTCACGCCCATCCGAAGCAGTAAACTCGCCCAAACTCTCCCGTTTTTGTCTGTACCTTATACCTTCTAGTCTCGACGTGACACGGCCATCACGCAAACCACTGAGCCGCGCGAGCTAATGATTGATTCGTAAGATGATATGCAGTGCTTAAAAACACGGCATCACTATTTAACCACTGAAATTCACGGGTTTTCGATGTCTGTCAAAAGTCGTTAAGTCGAACGGATGCTACATTTTAGCATCCGTCATGCTTGGCAGTGCGGACATGATGGAGCAGCAAAACGGCTCTCATTTTGCATGTTTTGTTGTTTTTGCAGGCCGGTAGGTGACATGACCTAATGACATAACATTCAGTTATGCTCTAGTACAGCTGTGTACGTACTTTTTCCACGTCCTCGTGAGGTACGTGAGCGTAGCATGTTGGCCATTCTGGATGATCAGTGCCCACTACTGGTAAGGTATTTGTACAAGCAAAATGCAAATGAATAGAAAATGGAGTGAGGATAGAGGGCGTGAGTGGGAGATAGAAAGGGTTAGTGCATCTTGTTGACTTCTTTTAGGACTCTGCTGACGTCTGTCTTACAAACTGTGCTTACTGCAGCACAGTTAGGGATGGGCGACAGGGTGGGATCAGAGTGGCAACAGAGGTATCTCCTGTATTTGAGACATTCGCAACATTTACAGTATGCTGCAAGAGCTCGCAACAAACCTCATATTGATAGACAATGTCAGTTAGTGTTCTTATGTGTTCAAACCAAATACAGACGACAAAAAGAAAAACAAACGGAGAGAGGATAGAGGACATCAGAGGGAGGTAGAAAGAGTTAGTATATCCATCTTGTTGACTTCTTGGGGGACTCTGCTGACGTCTGTCTAGAAACTGTGTTTACGGCAACACAGGTATTTCCTGTATCTGAGAGATTTGCAACACGCACTGCACGCTGCAAGAGCCTCGCAACAAACCCCACACTGATAGACAATGTTCATTAGCATTCTTTATTCGCATGAATAATCGAGGAAGCATTTGAACTAAGAGATGTATTTGACCCAAGCCAGATAACATGTTGCTTGAAAAGAAAGTGTGCCTCAAAAAGAGAACTACAGGAAATGATAAATGTATGTATCTGTATGCACAGTATAGTTTGTCCTGGGGTTAATGCCTTGTTTCATTGTGCATAGACTACTGGTCAATAATCCAGTAAACTTGACATGTGATATGATAGACAATAGACCTCTAGAAACGTCATCGTGACGTTGGCAGAGAGACTGAAACCGAAACCAATCGGAAGAAGAGGGCTGGGTTCCACGAATAGGCACTTGTTCGCTGCCCCCTATTGAAAGAAAAGTAGGACCGAAGGTCGCGTCCCTTTCAGGGACCATCGTAATCCCCTCAAGACCGCGTCTTTCTGCGTGACCTTGTTCGCCTCAAGCTTCGAGCGTGGTTCAGCTCCACCAAATTGGTGGCGCTGTCGAACACCATGATGTCCATTGTTTACAAACAAGGAGAGGTCTATTGTTGTGCCAAGTAGCGACATCATGAACGATACAGAAGGAATGCTTTGTTTTGTATTCGCCTCTCCAGCAGGCTGCTCGCCACCTAGCGGACCCCAGCAGAAGCACTCAATGAATGATATGCTGAATTCCAATGGCAGATTCGGAGCTTTTCCAGAGCAAGTTTTGTTGCTCCGACGAGAGCAAGTCTGTTCGATTGGCAGATTGGGAACAGTTCTGGAGTCTTCCAATGGGACCTTCGGAGCGGTATTCGAGCCAAGGTCGCTCCAGGGAGCAACCCAGACTGCTCCGCCAAAATAGGCAGATTCAACCGGAACTCTACGTGACGTGTCACTTGTTGCTCGTGCTTCCTATTTCCTGCATCTGCTTCGGCAACATGGCCGCTTCCCGACGCGTCTTCGCCGTGACTATAGTATTTTGCGTCGTACGTTAGCAATTTTGTTTCTTGAAGAAAACAACAAGCCAGACATCACCAGGGCAACGTTAGGAGATTAGGAGGACCTTGATGTTGCAAAACATGGCGTTGTATCTATGGCGGGCATAATCGGAACATGAGTACAATCTTCTTCTTCTTCCTCCGTCTCTAGCCGCCATACACCAAGGAAGATTGGCCAGAGCTAAACTCCAAGTTGGGCGCAAGTGTTCCAGTCGCAGATTCGGATCACTTGCTCTATGCCAGATCAAGCCGCTCCACTGCGGAGTGTGCCACTTGCTCCGACTCTGCCATTGGAATTCAACATTAGTAACAGCAGACGACAGGTATATATTTCGCGCTAACCCGAAACTGCCGCAACTTCCCTTCGTGTGCGATGGAGTGTCCCGGCTTACAGAACTCAAACAGCAACAGAACTGCTAAATTTCGCGGTGCAAAACTACTGCGGAGAAGAATATTCAATGTCGGGAAGAGGAAGACGAAAAAGATACTATCAAAGGAGCGGCGTGAACGAAAACAACGAAGACAGCAGGAAACCACGCGCGAGTTATGTTATTTGGACAATTTTTGAAGCGTGTCTCTTGGAAGAAGGCATGAAGCAGGGCGATTTGTTCATCGGCAGTCATACTTTTCTGCGCCATCTTGAGCGCGTCTTCAAGATGGCGCAGAAAAGAATGACTCGCGAATTTGTTCGTGTGGAATGCAGTGGTGAGCTGACACCGGCCCTTGCCCCCCCCCCCCGGAACATGAACTAGGACGGGTACGCCGCCTCCCCCGGGAAGTCCCGCTAAAGGGTGAACCGTTTGGCACGAAAAACTGGCCGAAAACTGGCCGAACCGAAATCGGGACCGAACTTTTTTCTGTGCATCACCGCATGCTACCGAAATGCACCCCGAATTTCGGCCGAAGTCTTCTGGCCTTGGGGAACATCGCCTTTCAACCATCCAGGTCAATGAGATAACCCCTATATTCATAGGTGTAGAAGTCGCACACACGGCAACAGTAAACCCGATTGCTACGTCATCGTTGCTATGGTTCTCCTTCCGGCTGAATAGCCATTGGATGCTTCTACTTTTTCGGTTGGCGTCACTTCCCATTTCGGAGGAGAAATCTGGCTTGGCCAGATCGGGCGCCGAATTCGGCACGGAATTCTGTTCTCCGAAAAAAGTTCGGTCCCGAATTCGATTCGGGAAGAATTCGGACGCTTTTCGGGCCATGCGGTTCACGCTTAAGAGACTGACACCAACCTTTGGGGCTCGGCGCGCCCGGGTCAAAAGGGCGAAGAGGCACCAACCCCAAAAATGCATCTTGCAATTTGTAAAATATGTATCCGCCCACCATACTCATTATCACAGTAGAAGGTGAGGCGAAGAAACACAGAGGATGACACAACACATAGCCTGAATTTCGCCCAAAGCAATCAGATCAATGAAACGAAGCAGTCGAAAAGGTACCAGCAGCTGCCAGTGAGGTGTAACGGTAGGATCTTCGGAACGCATATCCGTTGGGAGCGGGTTCAACTCCCGCTGCTCCATTTCATTGACCATATTCATTATATTGCGCGCATTTCGGGTTAAACACCGAGGATTCAATGCATTTTGTTCCTTTTGCACTCAGTTTTCAAAGGCGTAATGCCTTCAGTTGTGCACGTGTTCACTGTTTACGTTCTCTGTTTTTCTTTTTTTTTTTTCTGTTCTTCCTTCCCCCTATTTCTATACCAGTTCTGCATACATCATAGGATCCCGCCAGAATGTGTGATTCTTCAGCTTTAGTTTTGTGCTCTTCATTTTTCTTTTCTTTCCTTCTTTTTGTTTTCCTTTGCTTTCTTCTTTCTTTGCCTTTTTTTGTCTACTCCCTTTCACTTTTTTTTTAATAGCAAGCCGACATCCATCTGGCTTACCTTTCCTTTTGCCCATAACCATTTGCCATCTGAATATGGAAGGAACGACAAAGGAGTGCCACAAAGGGTGATTTGCAGAGAAACTCTGTCCTCCATCACAGTACCAACCTTGACCACTGGATGTGGATTCTGGTAAAATTTAATTCTTTTCCAGACATGACTAACAATGTATATCGAACAAGAGACCACTTTCAAATAACAATAATGTAATAGCAATATCTTCGAGTAGCACCCCGAAAGGGACAAACCCGATGGACTCATTGGAGCACGCATCTCCAACACTGTGTTAAAAGCTGAGTCTTTACGTTGTCCTTTCCTCTCCTTTTCTTTCATCATCGGCTCCCTCGTCTCCTGATCAAGTAACAAACGAGAAACCTTTTGCTTCTCCCAAGCGCTTCCGTGGTCTGTATGAATACACAAGTATATAGCAACAAAGTTCCTACAGCGGGCTGTGGCACACAAACAATAACATTCCCCACACGTACACTCTCTACACACGCGGGTTTGAGGCTCCACCTCCATTCATTCGTGAGGCGCCAAAGTCCATCGGAGGATCGGAGGAGGAGGAAGAGGAGGTGGTGGTGGAGGTGGAGGAGCCCTCTTTCCCACCCCCAGTCCCCCGGGTGGTGGTGGAGGTGCCCACCCCCAGTCCCCCTGGTGGTGGTGGAGGAGCCCCTATGCCCACCCCCAGTCCCCCTGGAGGTAGTGGAGGGGGAGGAGCCCCTTTTCCCACCCCCAGTACCCCTGGTGGTGGTGGAGGAGCCCCTATGCCCACCCCCAGTCCCCCTGGTGGTGGTGGAGGAGCCCCTATGTCCACCCCCAGTCCCCCTGGAGGTGGTGGAGGGGGAGGAGCCCCTTTTCCCACCCCCAGCCCCCCTGGTGGTGGTGGAGGAGCCCCTATGCCCACCCCCAGTTCCCCTGGTGGTGGTGGAGGAGCCCCTATGCCCACCCCCAGTCCCCCTGGAGGTGGTGGAGGGGGAGGAGCCCCTTTTCCCACCCCCAGTCCCCCTGGTGGTGGTGGAGGAGCCCCTATGCCCACCCCCAGTCCCCCTGCAGGTGGTGGAGGGGGAGGAGCCCCTTTTCCCACCCCCAGTCCCCCTGGAGGTGGTGGAGGAGCCCCTATGCCCACCCCCAGTCCCCCTGGTGGTGGTGGAGGAGCCCCTTTGCCCACCCCCAGTTCCCCTGGTGGTAGGGGAGGTGGTGGAGGAGCCCCTATGCCCACCCCCAGTTCCCCTGGTGGTAGGGGAGGTGGTGGAGATGGACTGCCCATTACTGTACCATTACCGAGTGGCACACTGGACGGCTGTTGTCTTAATCGCACTCTTCGGATTGCAGGTGTCGGTCGTGCAGGTCTGCTGCTTGGAGGGGGCGGGTAACTTCGGGACGATTGGGTCACTTCTCTGCTTGGAACTTGTGGTGGCGCCGCTGTTTGTAAGGTAACATTAAGGGGATCAATGCTATTCTTCCAAACTAAGCAGCTAACATGAATTTCCAGCGTGAAAGTTCAGGGATTTACCCAGGATTCTCATTATGGGGGTGTAGGTGTTCCTTAGGGTGTGACACCTGTATCTGGGAAAATCCCTGACAGTGAGAACGACACTTGAGAAAATCTGTACAGTTTTACTGACCAGCTAGTTTCCGCTATACTAGAAGGAGCATAGAGGGACAAGAAAAATAAAAATAAATCAGAAGGAGTAGCAAGTAGGAAATCAAGCCCTCGGATATACAGGGTGTTTATTTTTATCCATTAAATATTTTTTTATAAAAAATGCTACGGAAGCCACACAGATGCCGTTCTTGCATTGTTCTGGTTTCAGCAAGATTTGGCAATTTATATTTCAAGGTACATGCTCATCTCACAGTGATTAACAAGGACAGTGGATTTAAGTAATGACTAGCTCCAATTCTGCTATCGCACTTTTGCATAAAAGACACCTAACTAATAATTAATGAATTTTAACTAATTAGCCGACCTATGCTTCGATACGCTTTCTGACAGGACATCCGTCTGGCCATATAACCCAACTGCAAAAAAGGCATCTGTGTAGCTTCCATGGCTTTCTTTTTTATAAAATAATATATCTGTAACGCATAAAAATAAACACCCCGTATGCTCGACCAGGAACTGTGAATCGCAAAAGTGCAGTGTGTAATCCAAGTGTGCAAGAGGGCTATGTCATGTCTGTCACTCAATCAGTGAGAAGCGAGCCTTCTTTCTTTCTTTTGGCAGTTGCTCTCCGACATTGCATAGTCGAGATACATTTTCACCTAATTTCTTCGGACAAGTACAATTCAAATTTTGGTTTTTGGAGTGCAGAGAAATGTCCACATAATGCAGGATAAAAGGAGAAACCGACTAGTTGCTTGTGAGATGAAGTGAATTTGTGAATGTACAAGCGAGAAGGACAGGGACACTTACTGCTACAGTAGAACTCCGTTAACACGGGCCTGCCTAATAGTTTTGCTCTCAACGTAGACATACTGAATTCCCAACCAGGAGCCATTGAACCTAATGGATTTGATGTCCGCTTAAGCCGTAATGGCTCTTTGCGTACGAGTCGGTAGACACCTGCTATTTCATTTATCTGATCCCTCTGATACCTGTCCCTGCACCCAGACTGCGATTGCTATGACTAGGAAAAAAACATGAGAGATGAACTTGTTCAAACAAGAGGCCATTGTTTCGGCATATCACATTGGCATAGTTCCCGTTTGTTACCAAGGGTGAGGTCATGCGGAAAGGCATGTGGTCGGCCTGGACTTCTTCTGTCCCAAAGCCCAGTCAATGAGGCCGTGGTCTCCTTATGGAGGAAAGCAGCAACGTAGCCAGAAAAATATTTTGGGAAGGGTTCTCTAGGAACTTTACATGCGTGAGGATGGCGTAGATACAGAGAGGACGTGCCGTGCCTGACAGCCACGGAATCCGTGCGGGCGTTCGATGTCGCCCGACTTTGTTCGTGGAGATTGCAAACCTCTGTGCATCAGAATAAAATAAAGGATTGTGCTCCTGCTTTCGTAAAACGTCTCTCGCTTTGCATGTTTCGTCACTTTTTGCGGGCCATTCTGATACGGGAGATAAGAGATTGTTGCGGGAGATAAGCCATTCTGAAGGACCCGTGCCCACTGATGGCCAGTTATGTGTACAAATCAAATACAGACGACAAAAAGAAACACAAATGGAGAGAGAATAAAGGGTGTCAATGGGAGGTAGAAAGGGTTAGTGTAAGTAGTATACGACTTGTCAGAAACTACGGCATACCTAAACTACGGCACCCCCTGCCCTGAGCCCTGCGCGTTTTTTTCACCGCGCGGCGCGTGTGCGGAGGCTTGTCCGCGCAATTATAACATGCAGAGACATGCAAAGAAGGGTCATACACAAAAAAGTACAAGTCAAGATATATTTATTAATGCCAATCAAGTTGAGATATATTTATTAAAGCCAATAGTGCTGGGAATTGTGACGCCAATGAGGTGAAGGAGAAAAACCCAGCCAAAAAACCTTCACCACCTGTAACAGGGCGGTGCTCGGGTGGAGGGTTGCTGTGGTGGGCGGAGTGTGACCGGAGGGCTGCGTGCGCGCTTACCATTCACCCTCGGCTGACTTCTTTCACCATTTTCCTACCTGGGCCGACTTCCTTCCCGTGACAGGTGGGCGGTGCTCGGGTGGAGGGCTGCTGTGGTGGGCGGAGCGTGACCGGAGGGCTGCGTGCGTGCTTACCCTTCACCCTGGGCTGACTTCTTTCACAATTTTCCTACTTGGGCGTCGCGTGGCCGGAGGGCATGCGTTTACCATTCAGCCTGGGCCGCCGACTTTCGTCATTTTTCAGCCTGAGTCGACTTGAATCGTAATTTTTCTAGCTACAACATGTGTGCAGTTTACATGCAAAGGATAGCCATACACAAAAGTACAAGTGAAAATATATTTATTAAAGTCATTAGGAATTATGTTATGACTCTGCGTGAATGGGAAAAACTTAGCCAAAAATCTGAAATAGAAGGAACACAATACACGTAACAAAGAATATACTTATTACAGGTACGATACATTAGCATTGAATAGGTATCACAAATCAAACACAATATTTTTATTAACAATAATCACAAGTTTTCAATGAATCAGAATTGATAGCGCATTTAATCAAATAAGATATTCTTAATCAATACGATTACAATCAAAATTACAAATTGTATTATAAAACGTCTAATATTCCTATACGTGAGAACCATCAGTGCAATAACGGGAAGTTCTGATAGTTGTATGCAGTTAAATGTGAACAGCACAGACCCTGGAAGACTATGGGACACGAACACAAGAGGAAATAAAATCTATACCAATACAGTGGTTAATCAAAACAACATAGTAATCTATCATTCAGAAAATGAAAAAATCAAACTCATCAGGATATAGACATGTTAAAAATGAACTTCACTACATAGCACGCTCTTAGCCAACAAGCAGAACAAAGAATGACACGAACACAAGAGGAAATAAAATCTATACCAATACAAAGAAGATATTCCACTTCACCACATAGCACGCTCCTAGCCAACAAACAGAACAAAGAACGACACGAACACAAGAGGAAATAAAATCTATACCAATACAAAGAAGATATTTCACTTCACCACATAGCACGCTCCTAGCCAACAAACAGAACAAAGAACGACACGAACACAAGAGGAAATAAAATCTATACCAATACAAAGAAGATATTCCACTTCACCACATAGCACACTCCTAGCCAACAAACAGAACAAAGAACGACACCGAACACAAGAGGAAATAAAATCTATTCCAATACAAAGAAGATATTCCACTTCACCGCATAGCACGCTCCTAGCCAACAAACAGAACAAAGAACGACACGAACACAAGAGTGAATAAAATCTATACCACTACAAAGAAGATATTCCACTTCACCACATAGCACGCTCCTAGCAACAAACAGAACAAAGAACGACACGAACACAAGAGGAAATAAAATCTATACCACTACAAAGAAGATATTCCACTTCCCCACATAGCACGCTCCTAGCCAACAATCAGAACAAAGAACGACAAGAACACAAGAGGAAATAAAATCTATACCACTACAGTGGTTAATCAAAACAACATAGTAATCTATCATTCAGAAAATGAAAAAATCAAACTCATCAGGAAATAGACATGTTAAAAATGAACTTCACCACATATCACGCTCCTAGCCAACAAACATAACACGAACGACACGAACACAAGAGGAAATAAAATCTATACCACTACGAAGAAGATATTCCTAATCAAAACAACACAGTAATCTATCATTCAGAAAATCAAACCAATCAGAAAATTAATATTCCTATACGTGAGAACCATCATTGCAATAGCGTGAATATCTGTCATAACATTTCGAGCGCAATTCCAACATTACTCAACTTTTAATTTCTTATTAAGTCAACAGCATAGACGTAAGGAAAAACGAGAAACAACACAATCAACAGCTACAATTAATAGAGAGCCAAACCTGCGCACCATCCAACACATAGAGAAATAATAGCTAATCAATCTATCAAAGGCGAAATAGCACAGACTTAACGCTGAAGAACAGAGGAACACGCGGCGACACGTAAACATCAACAGAGGAAAATAATCTATAATTGAACCATCATAAAATCGATCAATATACAATTTTCATTCTAACAAACACTACGAACCTTGATGGAGGTATCCAAGACATAGGAAATATGAACGGTTTTCACTCTTTTCCTCAAAGCCGGGAGACTTTATGTCTCTATCTATGTGACCATAGCACAGTGCATGCTTTATCACTCAAAGGGTTAGGGGCTATATTACTTCGTCCAGCAAACGGGGCGCTCTAGAGGTCAGATAAGAGAGTTCAAAGGCGATATATTTTATTGTGCAGCGCAAATAGATGTCGATATCTCTCGCGGGTGTCACTATCTTTTCGCATCCTTTCCCTGAAACGGAAATCTTTCGTCAAAGTGGTTGACAAGTCGGCTAAGTTTGTAGAGATGCGATATTGTTATTGAAGATGTAGAGAAAGTCCAAATTATTAATTGGTAGCAATGATACTCAATCAAAAAGAGAAACAAATCTAATTACAACAATTTTTGTAATATCTTGCAACAGAAATTTCTAATGAACCACACAGAAATATCAAATGTGAAATGCAAGTCAGAGTTATGAGGCATTCCCATCTTAGAGGTACTTACTTATGTCATGCGAGTGAACAATTGGAACAAATACAAGACAATAATTATCTCGAGCGGTAAGTTCACAACTCATAGAATATCAGTCGAGTGAATACTTGAAACAAAATCAAAACAATAATTCTCACGACGGGTGGAGATTATAGCATTCTAAACCAGATAATAAAATTTTAATCAATAAAATAAACATAGATATGCTTTTAATTAAGTGTAGATGTGCACTTGAAAACAGAAGAGACAATTGCTCTACATTGAAAAGATGGACAGATTTTGTACTCGATATCATAAGTCATGGGAAGATGTGATAAAAAACTGCTTCGAAGGAGCCGCGAAACGATTTCATTATCGCTGCATTTCAATACGTCCTAGACATGGTCGTATCCGGAGATATGGTACAAACTACAGAACTGAAGGTGCAAGAATTTATATGCCGAATCTACAATACTCATAAAAATATCTGCACATCAACGTCGGAAGGGCCATTGGGATTGATGGCGGAGTTTTTGAGGTTTGCCAACGAAGAATTGAAATACACTAGACCAGATGTAATTGTAATCATTGCAATGGGCATTGCGTACATCAAGAAAGCAGTCGGATCAAATTATCATATACAAGCGGTCTATATCGCACGATTCATTACGGATTTGTTGAAATTACACATATCTGAGGTGGAAAGTACATAAAATCTTATCACGTGATATATTCCACTACCACGGCAACGCAATTATTTTCTTCTACCAGTCTCTGCAACGATGTCGAATCAACAGAAGTTCAATATTGTCGTGCAAGGTCTGATGTATTATCACCTGTTGAAACTCAACAAACATATCAATTGCGGTGGACCACCGGACGATTTTCATCTAATACTCTCTTGTACGCCATTCAATAATCTTCATACAAAGAAAGGAAGCATCAATAAGAGACTGTGCAAGTTCATCGCGACAAAATGCAAGTTGTTGAAGCAATACAAACACGGCGACAACATAGCGCCTGCGTTAATCAACGCTGGATTCAAGCGCCCAATAATCAGAATAAACTATTTAATGTCTTCGGAATTCATCAATGAAGACAACAAACGAAAACTTCAGAGTTTGAAATAGAAGTGTAATTTATCGAAATAAACAAGTGTATAAGTGAAACAATAATTGTAATCTTTGTCATCATTATAATGAATTCTTCGCATCACAATGAAAAACACTTTGCATTTAGCATGGCTAGACTGAGAACAATGATCGCTAAGGAAACGAATATTCCACAATTTGTGTAAGAATTCTCATATGGAATGAGTCCTGACCACCAAATAGGTTTTACTCGACTACACTCTGTACAAATTCAACACCCGATGGATAGAATTGCCGGAGAAGGATCGGTCATTGAAATTTAGAGACATGATACATCGGTCTATGATTACAAAAAAAAGGATCACTAATCTCATGTGAAAACTTATCATATTTCATGAATTAAATTCCACAGTGCATGTATATTTCTCAATCAGTTGCACTATCCCAGACCTAGTAAAAGAAGAAAAGGCCTCTTTGACAAGCAACCCGATTGGAGTGCGGAACAAATAAATAAATATTTTTGATTGATTGATTGATTTTAAAAGAAAAAATGGAGGTGGTAGTCTCGAGCCACTCGGGACTGGCTACTCCAGGACGCGTTATTAATAAAAGAAAGGGAAACTACACTAACCTCGACGCTTTGAAACGCTTTGAAAGAATAAATGAGAACATCATCACCGAGCTTGTCACCAAAAGCGAAGTCTCAAGGCACTAAAACCAAAGAGTGTCACAATGTGTCAAACAGGTCCGTCGAGACGAGAAATTGCACAAGGGCGCGCATGGCAGGTATGAGCTGATTTGCTGGCCAGCACCCAAGAACCTTTTCGGTGGAGTATGGCCGATTACCCAGGCGAGACAGGGACGACACAAGGGTACATCGGTGTGCACTGTACCTCGGGCAGTCTTGGAGTATATGATCCACGTCCTCAACTACATCACACAGACTGCAGTTGGGGGACGGGACCATGCCGAGCTTAAACAAAAGTCGTCCACTGTATGGCACGTTGAGGCGAAGCCTGTAGATGAGCGACGTGATGGGTCGAGGAAGCGCTGACGGCATATAAAAACGGAGATCTGGGTCCACCCTGCGCAGGAACGACGTAGAAGGGACACTTCTGCGCCAGTGTTCACTGCACAGACGTCCCATGAGAGTACCAATTGCTTGCTTTGCGTCCGCTTGGGTGAAATACGTACGGTGCGTCGGTACGCCTCGTGCCATATGAGCCCGTCTCGCAAGTAGGTCGGCAGCCTCATTCCCAGGGACGCCACAATGACCTGGGATCCACTGCAAGGTGATGTTATGTGTCTGTGTGACAGCACATGAATACTCCCTGAGGACGTCACACACCAGTGGAGCGAGGGAGCTCGAGCCCAGGGTGCACTGCAGAGCTTGGAGGGCGGTTTTGGAGTCACTGTATATGGTCCAGTGCATCGGTGGTTGACGGGACACAATGAAGGAAAGCGCCGTAAGAATGGAATGCAGCTCGGCCACAGCAGCCGACGTCGGGTGCGACAGCTTAGCGCTTCGTTCAATCGACAGCTCAGGGATTACGAATGCACATGTAGAGCCGGTCTGTGTCGATGAGCCATCAGTAAAGATTTTAATTCTGCCTTCATCGCGATGAAGCAGTCTCAGGGTGAGTTGGCGAAGAACAATTGTTGTAGCCGATTTTCTGGAAGTCAAGCCAGGGACATTGACATGCACAGATGGTGCCTGAAGGGCCCATGGAGGGACTGCGGGTAGAACCAGTTTTTTATGCTTTGGAATGAGGCTGCGGTGAGCTAAAACGGCTTGGCAGTACCCGGATGCTGGTCGCCGAAGAATGTCGCGCACTAATGTGCGACGGTAGTGGCGAGTGGAGAGCCTCATGTAGTGCCCAAGAGATTGTGCCGTCCGCATAAAGACCAGCGAAGGCTCCTTGGCTTCAGCCATGACAGGGGCAGTTGGCGTTGATTTGTGGATATTTTTGTCAACACAGTTGTCCATTGTTTGAGCAGGAAAAAGGAGCCGTCCAAGGCTTGCAGTGGGGGCCAAGATAGGGCAAAACGGGAAATAAGGCAAGATAACTGATTGCGGCGGGTCGTTCGCGACAACTTTTACAATCGCATTGGGGTTCACTGCTTGGGAGATAATACGAAGCCTTCGCGAAAAGCGAATCTATTATCAGATGCCACAATGCAAACGAAAGATTTTACGAGCACGACGTACAGGCCAAGTCTACGTTTCTAATCACGTAGTCTTCGTAACACACGGCACACAAACGTATATGAAATAATTTCCAAGTGGCAATCAGATTTTGGGAGAAGCGGATCACACAACCACCATCAGAAATGCTTAACCAATATACAATGAAGATGAGCGTTATGCATAAACACAATGGAAGATATGTTATATTAATTATAATAACCAGATCAGCGCAGGTCACACATAAACGTAGATCCAATTCACAAAATATACCCGAGATTTCCCGTAACCATACAGAAAACCTATCACATTATTTTAGTGTCATGGCATCTGGGCGCTACAAATGGAAAGGCCATACTTTAATTTCATAAGTCTTTAGCTCATAACGTTGTAACACGAAAATTCCACACTAAAGATAATTTTCTTCTTTAAATTTTCAAAATCAAAACTGCACGCTATTTCTTGCATTTTTCTAAAGATATAGATTAAAAAGTTGTGCATATACTCACACATACTATACAAGATATTTGATTGTGGATTAATTGCTAAAATTTATCGATCCACATTAAGGAGAAGTGTTGACTACCACACAGCGGTAAGAGTTTAATCACAATTTGAACAAGTGTTGCGATTTATGATCAGTGTTGTAGAATGTGTAATTTCACAATACGCAAGCTTTAGGTCGCTCACTTTGACGAGCACTCTTTCATGATGTCAGGGAATTTAATCGAATGGATAGATATTTTCTGTATACACTATAACATAATGCGAATTCTTTATGTCGCGGATATTAAAAGTTAGAATATTTTTCGAACGAAAATTTACTTAAAACTCGAAGAAAGGGTCACCCGCGTCCTCGAAGACGTTTCGGCAACACGCCAGGCCGCGTTTCCCCCAATGCCGTACCCAAAACCGAACGCGATTCTGCGCCCGACGCCTTAACGCGGTACCGCACGCGAGCGTGTTGCTTTTTCCGGAAACGGGTTCGTCGACGCGGGTGACCCTTTCTTCGAGTTTTAAGTAAATTTTCGTTCGAAAAATATTCGTAACTTTTAATATCCGCGACATAAAGAATTCGCATTATGTTATAGTGTATACAGAAAATATCAATCCATTCGATTAAATTCCCTGACATCCTGAAAGAGTGCTCGTCAAAGTGAGCGACCTAAAGCTTGCGTATTGTGAAATTACACATTCTACAACACTGATCATAAATCGCAACACTTGTTCAAATTGTGATTAAACTCTTACCGCTGTGTGGTAGTCAACACTTCTCCTTAATGTGGATCGATAAATTTTAGCAATTAATCCACAATCAAATATCTTGTATAGTATGTGTGAGTATATGCACAACTTTTTAATCTATATCTTTAGAAAAATGCAAGAAATAGCGTGCAGTTTTGATTTTGAAAATTTAAAGAAGAAAATTATCTTTAGTGTGGAATTTTCGTGTTACAACGTTATGAGCTAAAGACTTATAAAATTAAAGTATGGCCTTTCCATTTGTAGCGCCCAGATGCCATGACACCAAAATAATGTGATAGGTTTTCTGTATGGTTACGGGAAATCTCGGGTATATTTTGTGAATTGGATCTACGTTTATGTGTGACCTGCGCTGATCTGGTTATTATAATTAATATAACATATCTTCCATTGTGTTTATGCATAACGCTCATCTTCATTGTATATTGGTTAAGCATTTCTGATGGTGGTTGTGTGATCCGCTTCTCCCAAAATCTGACTGCCACTTGGAAATTATTTCATATACGTTTATGTGCCGTGTGTTACGAAGACTACGTGATTAGAAACGTAGACTTGGCCTGTACGTCGTGCTCGTAAAATCTTTCGTTTGCATTGTGGCATCTGATAATAGATTCGCTTTTCGCGAAGGCTTCGTATTATCTCCCAGGCAATGAACCCCAATGCGATTGTAAAAGTTGTCGCGAACGACCCGCCGCAATCAGTCATCTTGCCTTATTTCCCGTTTTGCCCTATCTTGGCCCCCACTGCAAGCCTTGGACGGCTCCTTTTTCCTACTCAAACAATGGACAACTGTGTCGACAAAAATATTTATTTATTTGTTCCGCACTCCAATCGGGTTGCTTGTCAAAGAGGCCTTTTCTTCTTTTACTAAGTCTGGGATAGTGCAACTGATTGAGAAATACACATTCACTGTGGAATTTAATTCATGAAATATGATAAGTTTTCACATGAGATTAGTGATCCTTTTTTGTAATCATAGACCGATGTATCATGTCTCTAAATTTCAATGACCGATCCTTCTCCGGCAATTCTATCCATCGGGTGTTGAATTTGTACAGAGTGTAGTCGAGTAAAACCTATTTGGTGGTCAGGTCTCATTCCATATGAGAATTCTTACACAAGTTGTGGAATATTCGTTTCCTTAGCGATCATTGTTCTCAGTCTAGCCATGCTAAATGTAAAGTGTTTTTCATTGTGATGCGAAGAATTCATTATAATGATGACAAAGATTACAATTATTGTTTCACTTATACACTTGTTTATTTCGATAAATTACAGTTCTATTTCAAACCCTGAAGTTTTCGTTTGTTGTCTTCATTGATGAGTTCCGAAGACATTAAATAGTTTATTCTGATTATTGGGCGCTTGAATCCAGCGTTGATTAACGCAGGCGCTATGTTGTCGCCGTGTTTGTATTGCTTCAACATCTTGCACTTTGTCGCGATGAACTTGCACAGTCTCTTATTGATGATTCCTTTCTTTGTATGAAGATTCTTGAATGGCGTACAAGAGAGTATTAGATGAAAATCGTCCGGTGGTCCACCGCAATTGATATGTTTGTTGAGTTTCAACAGGTGATAATACATCAGACCTTGCACGACAATATTGAACTTCTGTTGATTCGACATCGTTGCAGAGACTGGTAGAAGAAAATAATTGCGTTGCCGTGGTAGTGGAATATATCACGTGATAAGATTTTATGTACTTTCCATCTCAGATATGTGTAATTTCAACAAATCCGTAATGAATCGTGCGATATAGACCGCTTGTATATGATAATTTGATCCCACTGCTTTCTTGATGTACGCAATGCCCATTGCAATGATTACAATTACATCTGGTCTAGTGTATTTCAATTCTTCGTTGGCAAACTTCAAAAACTCCGCCATCAATCCCAATGGCCCTTCCGACGTTGATGTGCAGATATTTTTATGAGTATTGTAGATTCGGCATATAAATTCTTGCACCTTCAGTTCTGTAGTTTGTACCATATCTCCGAATACGACCATGTCTAGGACGTATTGAAATGCAGCGATAATGAAATCGTTTCGCGGCTCCTCCTTTTCAAAGCAGTTTTTTATCACATCTTCCCATGACTTATGATATCTAAAATCTGTACAAAATCCTATACAAAATCTGTCCATCTTTTCAATGTAGAGCCAATTGTCTCTTCTGTTTTCAAGTGCACATCTACACTTAATTAAAAGCATAGCTATGTTTATTTTATTGATTAAAATTTTATTATCTGGTTTAGAATGCTATAATCTCCACCTGTCGTGAGAATTATTGTTTTGATTTTGTTTCAAGTATTCACTCGGCTGATATTCTATGAGTTGTGAACTTACCGCTCGAGATAATTATTGTCTTGTATTTGTTCCAATTGTTCACTCGCATGACATAAGTAAGTACCTCTAAGATGGGAACGCCTCATAACTCTGAGTTGCATTTCACATTTGATATTTCTGTGTGGTTCATTAGAAATTTCTGTTGCAAGATATTACAAAAATTGATGTAATTAGATTTGTTTCTCTTTTTGATTGAGTATCATTGCTACCAATTAATAATTTGGACTTTCTCTACATCTTCAATAACAATATCGCATCTCTACAAACTTAGCCGACTTGTCAACCACTTTGACGAAAGATTTCCGTTTCAGGGAAAGGATGCGAAAAGATAGTGACACCCGCGAGTGATATCGACATCTATTTGCGCTGCACAATAAAATATTCACTCTTGTGTTCATGTCGTTCTTTGTTCTGTTTGTTGGCTAGGAGCGTGCTATGCGGTGAAGTGGAATATCGTCTTTGTATTGGAATAGATTTTATTTCCACTTGTGTTCGTGTCGTTCTTTGTTCTGTTTGTTGGCTAGGAGTGTGCTATGCGGTGAAGTGGAATATCTTCTTTGTATTGGTATAGATTTTATTTCCTCTTGTGTTCGTGTCGTTCTTTGTTCTGTTTGTTGGCTAGGAGCGTGCTATGTGGTGAAGTGAAATATCTTCTTTGTATTGGTATAGATTTTATTTCCTCTTGTGTTCGTGTCGTTCTTTGTTCTGTTTGTTGGCTAGGAGTGTGCTATGTGGTGAAGTGGAATATCTTCTTTGTATTGGCATAGATTTTATTTCCTCTTGTGTTCGTGCCGTTCTTTGTTCTGTTTGTTGGCTAGGAGTGTGCTATGCGGTGAAGTGGAATATCTTCTTTGTATTGGTATAGATTTTATTTCCTCTTGTGTTCGTGTCGTTCTTTGTTCTGTTTGTTGGCTAGGAGCGTGCTATGTGGTGAAGTGGAATATCGTCTTTGTATTGGTATAGATTTTATTTCCTCTTGTGTTCGTGTCGTTCTTTGTTCTGTTTGTTGGCTAGGAGTGTGCTATGCGGTGAAGTGGAATATCTTCTTTGTATTGGTATAGATTTTATTTCCTCTTGTGTTCGTGTCGTTCTTTGTTCTGTTTGTTGGCTAGGAGCGTGCTATGTGGTGAAGTGGAATATCTTCTTTGTATTGGTATAGATTTTATTTCCTCTTGTGTTCGTGTCGTTCTTTGTTCTGTTTGTTGGCTAGGAGCGTGCTATGTGGTGAAGTGAAATATCTTCTTTGTATTGGTATAGATTTTATTTCCTCTTGTGTTCGTGTCGTTCTTTGTTCTGTTTGTTGGCTAGGAGTGTGCTATGTGGTGAAGTGGAATATCTTCTTTGTATTGGTATAGATTTTATTTCCTCTTGTGTTCGTGCCGTTCTTTGTTCTGTTTGTTGGCTAGGAGCCTGCTATGTAGTGAAGTTCATTTTTAACATGTCTATTTCCTGATGAGTTTGATTTTTTCATTTTCTGAATGATAGATTACTATGTTGTTTTGATTAACCACTGTATTGGTATAGATTTTATTTCCTCTTGTGTTCGTGTCCCATAGTCTTCCAGGGTCTGTGCTGTTCACATTTAACTGCATACAACTATCGGAACTTCCCGTTATTGCACTGATGGTTCTCACGTATAG
This sequence comes from Ornithodoros turicata, assembly GCF_037126465.1. Lineage (NCBI taxonomy): Eukaryota > Metazoa > Arthropoda > Arachnida > Ixodida > Argasidae > Ornithodoros > Ornithodoros turicata. Next base: position 10,961,087 of record NC_088206.1, on the reverse strand, counting down.
GAATATTAGACGTTTTATAATACAATTTGTAATTTTGATTGTAATCGTATTGATTAAGAATATCTTCTTTGATTAAATGTGCTATCAATTCTGATTCATTGAAAACTTGTGATTACTGTTAATAAAAATATTGTGTTTGATTTGTGATACCTATTCAATGCTAATGTATCGTACCTGTAATATTCTTTGTTACGTGTATTGTGTTCCTTCTATTTCAGATTTTTGGCTAAGTTTTTCTCATTCACGCAGAGTCATAACATAATTCCTAATGACTTTAATAAATATATTTTCACTTGTACTTTTGCGTATGGCTATCCTTTGCATGTAAACTGCACACCTGTTGTAGCTGGAAAAATTACGATTCAAGTCGACTCAGGCTGAAAAATGACGAAAGTGGGCGGCCCAGGCTGAATGGTAAACGCGTGCCCTCCGGCCACGCGACGCCCAAGTAGGAAAATTGTGAAAGAAGTCAGCCCAGGGTGAAGGGTAAGCACGCACGCAGCCCTCCGGTCACGCTCCGCGCACCACAGCAGCCCTCCACCCGAGCACCGCCCACCTGTCACGGGAAGGAAGTCGGCCCAAGTAGGAAAATGGTGAAAGAAGTCAGCCGAGGGTGAATGGTAAGCGCGCACGCAGCCCTCCGGTCACACTCCGCCCACCACAGCAACCCTCCACCCGAGCACCGCCCTGTTACAGGTGGTGAAGGTTTTCTCCTTCACCTGATTGGCATCACAATTCCCAGCACTATTGGCTTTAATAAATATATCTCAACTTGATTGGCATTAATAAATATATTTTGACTTGTACTTTTTTGTGTATGACCCTTCTTTGCATGTCTCTGCATGTTATAATCGCGCGGACAAGCCTCCGCACACGCGCCGCGCGGTGAAAAAAACGCGCAGGGACGCGCCGCGCAGGGAAAAATACGCGCAGGGCGCAGGGCTCAGGGCAGGGGGTGCCGTAGTTTAGGTATGCCGTAGTTTCTGACAAGTCGTATACTACTAGTGTATGCATCTTGTTGACTTCTTGGAGGACACTGCTGATGTCTGTCTAGAGACTGTGCTTACGGCAACACAGCTAGGTGCAAAACAGCTCGATGGAACAGGGTGTGATGGCAACACAGGTATTTCCTGTATCTGAGACATTCGTAACACGTACTGTATGCTGCCTTGCAACAAACCCCACACTGATAGACAATGTCCAATAGCGTTCGTTATTCGCATCAATAACTGAGGAAGCCTTTGAAGTAACAGAGGGGACATGCATATGACACAAGCTAGATAACATGTCGCTTGAAAAGAAAGTGTGCCTCAAAAAGAGAACTACAGGAAATGATAAATGTATGTATCTATTTGCACAGTATAGTTTGTACTGTAGTTAATGTCTTGTTTCATCGTGCATAGACTACTGGCCAAGGATCCAGTAGATTTGACACGTGACAGACAATTGGTGGTGCCAAATCGAAACATCATGGACGATACAAAAGGAATGCTTTGTCTTGTATAGATCCCTGTAAAAATTTGTGTTAATTGATTGTGGATATAAGCAAATATGGAGCGTGCATAACCATCTTCAATCTGAATATCGAAGAAACAACAAAGGAGCACCACACAGGATGAATTGCAGAGGAATTTTGTCCTCCGTCACCATACTAATCTTGACTTCTGGATGCCGATGCTGGCACAATTAAATTATTGTCAAGACATAACTAACGATGTCCACCCAACAAGAAGCCACTTTCAAATAAGAACAACATAATAGCACTATCTTTGACTGGCACCCTGAAAGGGGGCAAACCCGACGGACCCAGAGAAATGCAGGAAGCCAGAGAAAGGAATGTCTGGTGTTCTAATTGGAGCATGCCTGTCCCACACTGTGTTAAAAGCTGAGCCTTACGTGGTCCTTTCCTCTCCTTTTCTTTCATCATCGGCTCCCTTGCCTCCTGATCAAGCAACCAACGAGAAACTTTTTGCTTCTCCCAAGCGCTTCCGTGGTCTAGGTGAATACAAGTGTAGCAACAAAGTTCCTACACAGGGCTGGATGCATGGGGTGGCACACAAGCAATGACATTCACTAAACATACACTCTCTACTCACGTGGATTGGAGGCGTCCTCGAGGACACTGATGCCTCCGTTCTTTTCTATGAAACCATTAAAGTCTCGTATTGAGGCATCTTCAAGGTCTTTCGCAGAGGCCTCGGCTAGTTTTAAGAAATTTTTCAGGTCTATGTCCACCACATTGTGGAGCTACATTAGAGAAATGAATAGCACATTGTAATAAAATAAAAAGTGAAATTTTTAGATGTGCTCACATCAAATCCTTTGGTAGGATCCCATCCCACGTGTTGAACGTGCCTGTAAACAGAGTAAGGTCTTGCACATGTGCATGTGGTTTGCAAGCAGAAAAAAGTGGTATGTTACTCACTTGAAGTCCATGGGTAAACCAATGTCTTCCTTGGTAGCCCTTCGCTCTATAGGTTGTGTCGGTTTGACAGACGAGGAGGAAAGGTGAGAGGAGGAAGCACTTCCGGGTCGAAGTTTCAGCGGCTCTCCGTTTTGTATACGTGAAATCCCTGGCCAACGATAATCAGTTACGAGGCATTTCGTTAGAATGTGGCAAAATTAGTCCGATTTTGTGAGCATGGGCACATGTAGCGACACATTTTGAAGGAAATAAACTTTAAACGATGTGCAGCGGCGAAGTTTAAATCGCATGCGTGTATCTCGTTCGCTCTGCATGCATGTTACCGGACGTGAAATATGAAACCAGTTGAGGCGATTGCTCAGTTTAGAGTGATGGTCAGACACTGCAGTATGTTTCGCTAGCATGCAGCGAAATGTTGAAGTACAGGGCCGGAACGGCACAGGAAATGAACGTTAAACAAGGTCTGCAAAGAGCAGCTTACATTTTATTTCCCCAGCAAGTTTGTAGCAAGTACAACGCGTCTGTTCGATGTTGGAACAATATTTTAACATCTGGAAGGCGTTATCGAAACACATACTCTTTGTATTTACTGCCCTGACAGCTGATCAAGGGCACACGGTTCCCTTTATACTCTTTTGCAGAATGTTGCAGGAGGTCCATAGCACTCCACACGGAGCAGTTTGCACTTCTGCGTCCACAACGTGGTTTGTCGTCAGATCTGACAGCGTCGTATCTGTAGTGTGTCAAAAGCGTGATGGAATAGCGCACACCATACCATACAGTGAATGCACTTGACTAGTTACTGAAGAAAACTAACCAACGTCCATGTCCATTTCTGTTCCATCCTCTGCAGGATGTTGTTGTTCCAAAGGGGTCGGTTCGGGGGCGGCCGCCGCAGCGGTGCTCCGTTTTTCGGCGACGCGGCATCGGCGTTTGTGGCTGTCATATTCCTACCAGTAAGACACCATCTTGCACACCACGGCAACAAGGCAAACTTATCCCTCAATCGCCTTTTCGCATTTCTAGCTCAGCTTTCTGGCTGTGGCGGAAAATGCTCGGTACGTAGTCCACGTTTGCTGGGTCGTCGCTGCTAGATACTAATGTGTAAGTCGTATCATGTACAACGTATATGCTGTCCACAATGCCTAGTCATGCACAGGCAGATCTTGAAGCATGCCAATTACCGCTGATGAAGTGCTCGCTACAGAGCCGGCTGTTGAGCGATGGCATCCAAAGCTTGCCGTCCTTGCCCAGTCGGTTGATTGCAACCGCCCATTGCTTCTGTCTTTCTGCGTTCCAGGGAACGCGGAACATGCGATGGCCTTTTGTAGCGCTATTTGTACACTTAAAGCACAGCATCCACCCATTTGGAAGCGTCTTTTTGCGTCCGCAAACGATGAATAACAGCTGCCAAATACAACGTGGTGCTACGAGTGACAGCAGCAGTTTGACCCGGAAGTAGCAGACGACGGAGCGCTGACGTCACTAATCCGCGAAACCGACACCACCTATTCTGCGGTTTTGTTTTCTAGAAAGGTACTGGCTGGAAATGCCATTTGCACCTGAGGTGAAAACCAGAAAAGCTATCTGGATCGCACCACAAAATGCTGAAAGCAAACAGATATCATTGTACAATTATGTGCTTACTGCATGCAAGGGATCTGAGGTATAGTGATGCAAAAATATCGAAATTTTCGATATCGATTAATATCAACATCGTAAAAAATTATCGATAAAATCGATTCAAATATCGATATTGATATCGATAAATTATATATCGATATTTTATCCATGTATCGATGTTCGGAAAGCTGTCACGCCATGACTTGAACAACTCCAAAAGTCGTCCTTGTTTTATTATCTGCCATGCGTATCATCGCTGAGACGCTGACGAAACGTGCATTACGAGGAGCAATGAGGATACGTCCTCAATTACCGCGTCAGAAAGGTGAGGTAATAATTAGTGCAAGCATTTAGGTGAGTACAGGTGATGTTGTCCTCTTCGGATCCGCACCGGCTTGCCTGCTTCCTTCTTTGTTCCTCGAGGAGTCGATGTTTACGGACACGGAGCCTCGCTAGCAACGGAAAATCCTCGGTTTCGACTGCCATGTATATATGTTGCGTGCTTGGTGAACTCGTTCAGCACATTCCAATGCAGCCCCGGACGATCCGCGAACTTTTAGAAGCTAACAAAGTCTTCCCCTAACGTGCATCACATCTTTACAGGAAATATTGGCATCGTGTTGCAACACCAAATCAAGAGGGAACAACCCGTCAAGGTTGGCTAATAAACTCGTTGACCCGCCCCTTTTTTCATATCCTTGTCCGCGCACAGAAGCCGCCGAATTACTGATATTTCTATCAGCATGCATATCGATATCTATATAGATGTAATATCGATATTCATATCGATGTGAATATCGATATTTTAAAAGTATCGATAACACCGTAGGCATAAAATATCGATAAGAATAGTGAGTATACCGTTGATAAAGTTATTGTGCCTATCGGAACCAATCGCAGTGGTGCGTGACTCGGAATCTTGTCCACTGATTGGTTCCGGTTGATACGGTTCGACGCTAGCCACGTTATCAACGGTCTGCTAAAACTAGTGAGTTTTAGTGGATCGTACGCTATCGCCTTTGCGTACGTAAGGAATAGCGTTGGTGGTTATGCGCACGCGCAAAACATTAAGAGAGCTTCGCGCACTGCGCAGAACCACTACGCTATCCCCTACGTACGCAAAGGCGATAGCGTACGATACACTAAAACTCTCTACTCTCTAATATCGATATCATTCCATCCCTAATCTGAGGGTCATGCTGAGGCACTAAAGATGGCACAGTACTCTGATTTGGTTTCCTTTCTGAAATTGATAAGCGTGCAATGATACCATAAATCTCTGTTGGCATTTCACTGAGTAGCGCAACAACTAGAAAACAGTCAGAGAGTGTTAGTACACCGTACGCTATCGCATTTGCGTACGTAAAGGATAGCGTTGGTAGTTCCGCGCACGCCCATGACAGATAGAGAGCTTCACGCACTGCGCAGAACCACCAACGCTATCCCTTACGTACGCAGAGGCGATAGCGTACGTCAAGGATCGATTACCTTCTTGTTTCCGGTCTCTTCCGGTCTCTCCGGACTCCAGTTTTTCCTTAACAGAAGCATGAAAGCTTTGAGCTTCCTCTTCATATGCAAATTTAAGGCCTACTTCGCAATTCTGAAAATGAGACAGGGCCGTCTTGCAACACAATACATGTTTCAACACTAATTTGATAGAAAACAGAAAGCCAGCCCTGTTTTGGCACTGTTCAGTGAAGAAACGAGGCTGTACTGATATATTACCTATCTTACAAAATGCCGGCTATCTAATTGTACGGGAATTTTGAATTAACTTGAGCATTTTAAGCTCTGTTTAGCATTAAAATGGGATGACTCAACAAAAACATTGTTGGAAATAAGGGTAGCGATATATACAAAAAGAGCTATTTCGTTATTTTAGCCCCAAGTGTTCAGCATTTGTGCATGTGGGGAAGCATTTCTACGGAACCAATCAAACCTTTTGACCACAACCTATCTAGTGGAACCATGCAAGGACAATCCACTTCTGTCAAGTAAACTCTGGTACGAACACCACTTGAGTTACATGAAAGACTGCAACGCCTCAGAAAATGAACACGCAGACGAGCAGTCTTGAATTCTTCTTCTTCTTCTTTTTTCCTAATCGAAAACTCCAGAAGTCGCGAGCTGCAGTTTTACAGTATATCTATAGGGTTCCGACTTTCCAGTGTTTTCATTTTGCAATGGTCAGGAGGGGTGCTTGCCGTTTCAGTTTCCCGAAAATTTTGACCTTTTCGGAGATACATTTCGGACAACATCTGTAAAACTCAAAATTTTCCAGAAATTGAGGGCTCTGGGGGCACCTCACAATTTTTGCCAAATAAAAACAGCGAAAAGTCCGAACCGTAAGTATATCGTACGTTTACTCTCGAGTAGTTTTACAAAGTAATATTTTCAATAGTTCGAGACTTTTTCGACGGTCCTGCTAAACTTCCACTGTCCTCCTGAATTGCATGCGTTGGTTTTTAGATATATTCATATACGTGAAAAACAAAATATAATTAATAAACTTAACTGAATTACAATTCATTAACTTAATTAACTGAACTATAAAAGTACACCTTTCATTAGAATGGAAATGAAGGGCACGATCAACTTACGTCAGCTTCAAACATGTGAAAATAACTTAGCGGCGCTTTGTAGCAGATCCTGCGAGAAAGCTTCTGCTCCAAAACAAAATCATTTTTCTGAAAAAGAACATAAACGCACTGTGAGTAAAGTGCTGGTAAATACCAAAGCAGACATATCCTGCGACCAATGCTATACTCACGCCAAAATCGAACACCCTGATGAAGTACGCTTTCTCAGCAAAATCTTTGATAAAATATATAACACCACAGTGCTCTTTTCTCCATGTATCGTGCCCGCTGGGGCCTGGTTTGTACACTTCTGCCACTCCAAGTGCTAAGATCTAGAAGAAAATATAGTTACCTCGTAATACATCCCTCGGGTAAGTCAGCGTAAGTGCTGCGTCTGCACAGCACGAGTACCTACTGACAAAAGAAACGTGACGTTCTTGCACTGGAGACAGGTGTTTCGCGACCACATTATTAGGGCAACACACACAACGAGAGCACAACAAATTAGGGCATGATGATTTCAAGTTTAGCGTCTTTGCCAAAATGGGACCAGGAGACAATCGGGGGGCTATTTTTCAGTTTGTGATTCGGGGTGGAATGGACCATTTCTGGGTACGCGTATGCGCATGCCCAGCCACTTTTTGGCGGCGGCCGCCATGTTTGTTGACATGAAAACATGCTGCAGGCTGTGATGCGAGTTGGCGAAGCTTTTTCTCGAAATGTCTGTAATGTTTGAACTGCCGAAACGTAAAAGTCATAAATGGCAGTGTATGGCTCTTCCGCTTCCCACCGTAAAAGCATCACCGAAAGAAACGGGAGCTTTGTATTAGCGCCGTTGGGCGCGTGAAGAAAGACGATTTGGTGTGGAAAACGACGAAGAAGTCAAAAGAAAATAAAACATTTACCATATTGTGCGGAAGAAATAGCCTCATCTGCATCATCATATTGTTCACTTGATCTTCACCCGCGTCCCTCGCGGATCTATTCCAACCAAACAAGATTGATATTTTATGTTTCAGCTTCTTAAATACTGCGTCGATTTCATAGCCACGTCCCTGCTTTATTCTGATTCCAAGTTAATCACTCTGCACTATGATCTACCAACAGTTCTTGCGAAATGGTGCCGACTGAATGTACTGTGCCACATTACCTTAGGCATCAACATTAACAGCACAACCTAGTACCTGAAAAGAATGAAAGCTTGGAATCACCTGCCATAATTTGCCGTAATTTACCTGGCGTATTCGAGTACTCAGTATGTTACATATCTTGGTGCACGGTATTGCACTTTCCACGTGGATTCGGACCTGAGCACTGTGGTAGTTTCTATTTCTACTTCGCCGGCTATCCAGCATCGGCTTTCTATCCGTTTCGCGAGGCCTCGGAGGAAATTGCATATGTGGAACAGCGTTGCAGGAACCTCATTCGTCATTACACTCTAAAAACAGTACTTCACCGCATAGCACGCTGTGCGCCAACCATTTTACACTGAGTATGGCTTCCGGGATTTTTTTTTTTTTTTTTTTTGTAGCTTTCGCGCGCATAAATACGCCGTCGTGCGCCACCAGAAGTTCCTCGGCTAAGTAGACAACGAGTTACGCGGAGTCACCGCTCAATATAGCGCTAGAAAAGTTGACCGGGGCTCTACTTCGAGAAGAGCGGTTTTATAGCGGTTCGTAGCATTGCGAGGAGGAAAATATAGCGCAATTTTCTAGCGCTTTGCTACATAGCACTAGAAAAATGCGGTTCGTAGCAATTTGAGGAGGAAAAATGTCGGAACAGGACTTTACGCCGATCCGCCCAGCCGATCATGCTAGACGGTGCAAGTGGCAGCCAAAAATGCGAAACTGCGTTCAACCATCGTTGCGCCTCACTGGCAATACGGCAGCGGGATGACTCATGCAGCTGATGTGCAAGATGGAGCTGCAGGACAACCGACTCTCTCAACACATGGAATATGTATTCACCTGACCTAACCTAACCTCGGTCATGTCGATGCACAGTCTACGTCAGCCCTCTCAACACATGGAATACGTATTCACCTGGACTTAATCTAACCTCAGTCACGTCGGATGCACAGTCTACATAAGCCCTCTCGAGACATGGAATACGTATTCACCTGGCCCAACCTAACTTCAGTCACGTCGGATGCACAGTCTAGGTCAGCCCTCTCGACACATGGAATACGCATTCACTTGACCAAACCTAACCTCGGTCACGTCGGATGCACAGTCTACGTCAGCCCTCTCGACACATGGAATACGTATTCACCTAACCTCGAGTCACGTCGGATGCACATTGTACATGGGGCCCACTCTTCGACATGTACAATACGTATTCACCTAGCCTAACCTAACCTCAGTCACGCCGGATGCGCATTCTACACAGACCCACTCTTCGACAGCAATACCTAACCTGGGAAAAGATGCACTCTTTCCACATCCAGGTGTTGCTTTTTGTTTTAATTTGTAGCATTTTATTATTTCCATCTATCAACATAAAAAGTTCCATTACGCAAAACCATCTTACGCAACCCTATACCCAAAACGCTTCTCATACTACAGGGTGTATGCTATAAAAGGTCAGTGACATTTTCGCGCGTGACACTATATCTATTTGAGAGACGGACTTGTGCTGCCATACAGTGAATCACTTATGCCAGAGAAACCTACGAAAAAATTGTGGTTACCATTCACTGCGTAATAAAGTAAACACGGCCACGGAAACTTTCGTCTTCATGTGTTTCCTATGCGCAATACCGATGGATGGAGGTGAAACTTTGCATGGTCATATTTATTTTGTTACACAATGCTAGGTAACCACAATCGTTTCGTAGGTTCCTCTAGCATAAATGATTCACTTTGAGGCAGAGAAAGTCTTTTCGTGATAGAGGTATAGCATCAAGGAGGTATCACTTTTTGCACGAAAATGTGACTGACCTTTTATAGAATACACCCTGTACTACATCCAATAGAAGACGACTATTAACCTCTCCATACCCAAAACGCGTCTCATGCGACTATATCGGATAGCAGACGACTATGCGATACATAGCCGATCGCCGATCACTCGCCTGTATGCACTCGTATCGTTTGGCAATAATGACAACGTGCTAAAATTGCCAAACGCTAATTCCACGCCTATCCATTCAATAAATAATAATTGGGTGTTTACGTCGCGAGACAACTGAGGCCTATCCGTCCGCCGCGGCATCGTTACTAAAGTACAGCCCTAGTGGTAGCCAAAAATGCGAAACTGCGTCCAACCATCGTTGCGCCGCACTGGCAATACGGCAACGGGATGAGTCATGCAGCTGATGTGCAAGACGGAGCCGCAGGACAACCGCTTTAAACATCAAATACATGACAGTACGAGAATCCACATTCACAATCCACATTCATAACCACAAACCACTCATCCAAACGAGAAGAACAAAGCATCCATCATGTGCAGTAGGTCTATACTACTATAGTAGGTATGGTCTCCCGGTTCCATGGCGGCCATGTTGAGCAAGAGCGGAAAGCGGAACTTGAGGGTCTAATCTCTTCTTCCGGTCCACACGGCCGATATTCTCGGTGTGGCCTATAACCTGCACGGATTCAGTGCTCACGAGCGCACGCTGCACGCGAACGACCAGCGGAACATGTTGCGTGTTGCCCTGAAACGACCAGCAGAAGATGCACGCTCGAGCCAGTGCAACTTCTTCTACACGAAAACGACCAGCTGAATGCACCTTTTCAGAAAAGGGGCAAGGCTCAATCAGAGCAGTATCCCTCTTGCTGGAGGGCCAGACACCTAACACCTTTGCAATATCAAGAGGTCTACTGTCCAGTCGGTCGGCCGAGAGCGGCCTTCAACAATGGACGATGGGAGGCCTATCTATTACAATGGATAAGGATGTGTTGTATGTCCTCCGCAACGGCGCACTTTAAAGGAGCATTAAAGTGGTATCTAACATGGCCAAAAACTGCTGTCATCCTGTAAAGCAGTATCTAAAAAGCATTCCCACAAAATATTTATGTCCAAACTTGCTTCACCACGGTGCAATTAATTTGGTAAATCGCTGCCGCTGTGACAGGCCGGGGTGCTCAAACTGCAGACCACACCCACTCTACTGTGACGTTGGTGGTAGAGAGCCCCTCATTCGTTCGTAGGAAAACCGTCTGCTACGAACATTGCAAGCTGTTTCTTGTTGACTTCTATTCTTTATATGATTTATATCACGTTTTCTTAAAAAAAAAAATCATATATGCAGCCTGAGAAAATAAGATTACGATCACAAGACTAATATACGCGTGGCTTCTGTACAATCTCAGAATTCACAGTAGCAGAAAGCAAGCGATGGTGGCGGTATTGTTGGTATTGTGGCGCCACCTGTTAGCCACAGAACCAACTGACCAACCAAGACGAGGAGTCACTAGTTGTGCTCCACGCCGGCCTGAATGACCTGCTGAATGGAGCCAGCCCTCAAGAAACTGCGGACTCCATCCGCCAAGAAATATCGAAACACCTAGAGGAGAATGAGCTTGTACACTTCGGTGTGTGTTCAGTTCCAGTAGTACCTGTTGCAAGCGACACAAGGAAAAACATCCGCGATCTCAACTTGATGTTGAAGGAGTTGTGTGACTGTCTTGGCCCAAGAGTAAAGTTCCTCAACAGCTTCTGGACCACTAGAAGAATGGAGGAAAGAGCCTTTAATGATATCCACTTCACAGAAGCAGCAAACAAGGCCATCGGCGAGTGGTTGGCTGGAAAAATTGCGCCTTTTTTGGGAATTGCACGCGAAGAGGACCGGGGCCTGATAGCTCCCCATGCAAGGTCATGGTCAAGACCCCCGGCAAGAACACAGGATATTACACAGCTTTTCACCCAAATGCTATGGCACATGACTCATCCCAGACCACAGAGGGGCTGGACAAGAGCCTACTAGTGGGCTCTAATAAGCAGAGAATACCCAGGAACCCAACAAACACATTAACCATGGTAAGTCCACCAGCTACTGAACACCACAATGAAAGCACAGTACAGTACCAGCCACACTCAGAACCAAACATGGTGAATAGCAACAAACAACCGTCATACCGGCCGCACCACAAGAGAAAGCACCGCAGGAAGAAAGGAAGGGCAGCAAAACAGATAACGATTGGCACGCTGAACATGCAGGGCTCAAATGCAGGGAAATGGCAAGAGATCCAGCACAACGCCTCCAAAGAAGAGATACATATCTACGCACTCACGGAAACCCACCTCAGAAATGATGAAACACCTTTCCTCGACAGCAAGTGGACGTGGGTGGGAAGAAACAGACAGGGAAAATAAAAAAAGGGAGGAGGAATTGGATTTCTCATCAACACGGAAGAAATATCACACGTAGAAAATGAAGCCTGCAGCGACTCCGAACACCTGTGGGTAACCGTGAACCTCAGAGGGTCAAGAAAAATCAACCTCTGTGTTGTGTATATGGCAACAGGGAACGAAGACCCCACATGGAACCAGCACATATATAGCTGCCTACAGAACGACATCAACAAGCAAAACTTAGCGGAAGCAACAATAATCTTGGGGGACTTTAACTGCCATATGGCAGAGGTCTGTGGACGAGACGAACGCTGCGAAAGCCTCCGCCAACTTACAGAGCAGCACAATCTCCAAATACTAAATTTTGATCCACGCTGCCATGGAAAAACAACCTGGAGCCGAAATAACTTGGAATCCACAGTGGACTACATCCTAGCGGACCACAACATAGAGGATCAGGGCCTATTCATCGAAACAATAGACATAGACGAATCAAAAATATTCAGCTGCGGGAGTGATCACAATCGTATAAAGCTAAGCTTACAAACCACAGCCCCGAGAACAAAAAGAGAACCAATGAGGGCTCAACGGCAAAGGTGGAGGACAGATGTTGAAGATCAAATGACGAAGTTTGCGGAGAAAATAGAAGAACAATGCTTGAACCAACAGACACCTCCAGCATATGAAGACTTTGCCAATATAATGCTCACGTCAGCCAAAGAAAATATCCAGCTGACCAAAGGCCCTAAGAAACAAAAGAGAACCCCATGGTTTGACAAAGAAGTGAAACTTGAAATTAGGCAAAGACAACAACTTAGTAGGGAGCACAGAAAGGCAGTGAAACTAAACTCCCCTCTGGCAGCCACTCTGTGGGAAAGCTATGCAGAACAGAAAACCAAGGTAAAGAAATTAATTGCAAACAAAATAGACAGATATCACGCTCAAATGGAACAAGACATAAAATCCGCAGGCAAACAGGCCAGCAGGAAGCTCTGGCAATACTGCAAGCATATGACAACAGAACCTAGCCAGTGGAAACCAACACTAAAAGATGGCACCAAGAGCCTCAAGACAAATCAAGAAATTGAAGATTATATGACACAGTACTACGAAGATCAACAGAGCCGGCTCACCCCAGAATTATCACAACCTCAACCACAAAGCAACAAACTCCTAGATCTGGACATTACTGAACCCATTACAATGACAGAAATGAGAAGAACAATCAAGAACCTCAAGAACGGGAAATCACAAGGTCCAGATGCAATCCCAAATGAATTTCTGAAATCTCTGAAGGAAACATCATTGGAAACTCTTAATGACTGCTTCAACAAAATCTTACTTTCTAAGACAATCCCGGATAGCTGGAAGAAGGCCAAGGTTAAATTACTATACAAAGGAAAGGAAAAGGATCCCCAGTTCTTGAATTCGTATCGGCCAATAGCATTACTCAGCAACACCTACAAGCTCTTTGTCCAAATTATAAACAGAAGGATACAAGCATGCATAGAAAAAGAGAACCTGCTGCACGAATCACAGAATGGATTCCGACCAAACAGGAGAACCAGCGATAACATATTCATTCTGACACAGGCTATTGAATACAAACAGCTAGAAAACTCTGAATTATATATCATGTTCCTGGACCTGGAGAAAGCCTATGATTCCATCCCACAAGAAAGGCTTTGGAGAAAAATGCAATGCTACTTCAATGAAGAAACAGCAACACTGATAAAGGACCTCTACAAAGACTATCAAGCAGTTTTTGAGCTGGGAGAACTTGTTTCGAGACCAGTCAAGATGACTGCAGGCTTGAAGCAGGGCTGTCCGCTGTCACCAACATTATTCAACATATATGTGAATGACTTGCTCGAGAGACTACACAAAGAAGGACCTGGGCTTCGATTCACCACCATTACAGCTACAGGGGAAAGAGAATACACGAAAATCTCCGGTCTTGCATTTGCCGACGATATAGTTCTCCTTGCAGAATCTGAAGTCGACCTACGGGACCTCCTAACAATCTGCACAAAAGTAGCCGAAGAAGACTCACTGACTGACAAATCGGCGTGGATGGGGTTCGGCGCAGCCAAAAATCACAATCCCCTTTACCGCATCCAGGGGAAAGAAATTTCAAGAACCGGACACTATAAATACTTGGGCATAAACATCTCGGAAGAAAAAAGCATCCTGACCTCACACGAAGAGCAGCTACTACGAAAATCAAGTAAACTAAAAGGCTTAATATGGAACACAGCAAGACAGAGCTTTAATAGATACACCATAGGCCGACTACTCTGGAAAACTATGGCTGTGCCAGTCATCACTTATGGAAGTGATGTACTGGCACTAACCCAAACATTCTGGAAAACAGTGGAAAAGCACCAACTCGAACTGGGGAGGTGGTGTTTAGGAGGCAATGGCATTTCGGCCAACGCAGCTATAACTGGAGAAATGGGCTGGTCAACCTTCACCCAGAGAGAGGCCAGATCCAAGTTGCAGTATCTGGGGAGACTCAGATTCTTGCCCCAACAAAACTATGCTGGAAGGCTACACAGATACCTCCGATACAAGAAGTTCAAAACAAGCTGGATCCGAAAGATGTCAATCCTAGACTTAACATACAGCAAAGGAACAGACCGACACCACTCGAAAACAGTAAAACAATGGGAAAAAACAGTCAAGACAGAGGTGGACAAAACAACTTTGGAGAAATGGAGAAAAAACATGGAAAAGCGACCAAGTCTCGAGACGTACAGGACATTTAAAAAGAAGCCCCGCATAGCAAAATGCTACAGAGGAGACCAAGCGAGTGCTTTACTCTTCCAGGCCCGCACAGGCTCGCTGATGACTCAAAGGAGGAAATTTGACCTCTTCGGGGAAACGGACACAGCGTGCAAAATATGCGGGTCGCCTGCTGAGGACATCACCCACGTAGTCCTACTATGTGAGAGCTTGCCCGGAGGCAAAAGGAACTGCAACATCGCAGATGCCCTCTGCCTCACGACAGAGGCCAAAGGCGACCCCAAGAGCAACACTGACAGCGAACTCCAGCACAATACTCGAGAAAGCACCCATCAGAACCACGCCATGACGCACGACGCAGAGCCAGCCGCGCCCAGAAGAGCGGAAATGGCGGAAGTGGAAACCACGAAGCGCCGCCTAATGGAATGGAGAAGGCGCAAGGAGCGCAAGCAGTGAAGATGTGAAAACAAGAAGAAAATAACGAGGACAAAATTAATCTATTTTCGAGTTTTTCCGTGTATTTTTCTAGTTTATTTTTTGTCCCAGAGGCAATGACACGACTCCTGTGAAGGCGAAGTGCCAAAGCCCACCCTGACACGAAAGGGATAGGACGCGACTACTACTACTACTACTACTGCAGTAGTGGAGTCTGTGTAGTTATGGTGTAGTGTAGTTGACGGCGACAGCCAAGTTACTCCTGAGGCGCTTGATACAAGCGCCCACCCTGTCTTAAAAGGGTTTAGGTACTGGAACTAACTAACTAACTAACTGCGCGGTGAAAACGGTCGGACAAGCTGCACACTGTCGGTAAGCACGGGCTTTTCGCTGTACAATCGCTGTTAATTTCTGGCTGCACCACTCATTCTTCCCGCGGTGTCTGCGGTCCCAAAAAATCGCGGTTGTGTCGTGGACAGCCTTCAAACCCTCCGTTTCGGACATCACGTAGCCGGAGAACGCATGGCGTCTCCGAAGCGGTAGCAGACGGTAGCAGACGCTCCGGCCTGCGCGATGTTGCTCACTGTCTTGTCAGGGAAGGGGACACAGACGACCATGTGCGTGCCCGCGAGCTGGCGGGTTCCACCCAACAAAAAGCCTTTATTTTCATCTGCTATTGGCTTTTACATCATCAGGATAACATCAGAAGTACCACGTAATGTTTACGAGTTATACCAAGATAAGAATGAGCACAGCTATCTAGCAGATAACACCACAACTCTCTTTTTTTTTTTTTAAATAAGTCAAACGCAAACATAGAAACGCGGAAATGAAATTTCATTCCAAGGAAAAATAAAGCACTTGAGTTCGAAGTTCAGTTCGAGAACTGAGCACTCACTCCATGGAAAACCTAATTGGTGTCTTGATGCAGCGCCCATATCGGGAGACCCTCATGCGACGTGGAGGTTCAGTTGGTGGCGGCTGTTCCGTTGCTGCCACGGGAGCGGTCGGTTCTCCAGGTCCACCAGCGTTGTCTTCAACAGGAAAGTTTGCCTTGAACTGTGGGCTGGTAGGAGAGGATAAAAGGGCTGACGACTTGGGCGAAGCGATGGCGATCAGGTCACGCCTGTTACGTCGAAGAATTCCCTGAGGGGTCTTCACGGAATACGATCTTGGCTCAGCTGTTTTTCGAAGTACCTGGCCCTTGATCTGCATGTCAGGAATCCAGACGATGTCCTCATCAGAAAGAGAAGAGAGCGGACGTGCAGAATGACGCTTATCAAAGTTCCTCTTCCGCTTTCTTTTCTGTTGTCGGTCCCTCGCAACCCACCTTGAATAGGCAACAGTTTCCGGAAGTAGAAGAGATGAGACAACTGGAAGGCGGCTTCTCAACCTCCTACCCATCAACAGCTGCGCAGGGCTGGAGCCTGTTGACCCAGCTGTGTTCCGGTAACTAAGCAAAGAGAGAAACGGGTCGGACGCCTTCTTGAGAAGATCCTTTATAGTCTTGACCATCCTCTCCGCTTCGCCGTTTGACTGGGGATACTTTGAGCTGCTTGTGGTATGACAAAATCCATAGTGGTGCTGCAAACTGCGTGAATTCAGCAGACTCAAATTGTGGGCCATTGTCCGTGAAAAGTTATTGCGGGATTCCATGACGCGAGAATATTTCTTTCGTGCGCTGAATGACAGCATTAGATGATGTCGCGACAAGTCCTACTACTTCTGGATACCGTGAATAATGATGAACAAGTAACAAATAGTCCTTGCCATTTAAATGAAACAAGTCAGCTCCCACATTCTGCCACGGTAGTTGCGGAGTTACCGACGGTATCAACGGTTCTCGAGGCTGAGTTTTGTTCATTAGGCACTGCTGGCAGCTCGTCGTTACTTCCTTGAGTTGTGAAGAAAGTCCGGGCCACCAAATGGACTCCTTGGCTCTCGCACGACAGCGGACGATCCCTTGATGTCCCTCGTGAAGTCTGGCTAACATTTCCTTTTAAAGCGGTGCGGGAATGATCAGTCTGCTTCCCATCAACAACAAACCTTGACAACAACTTATGTGCATGTGGTTTGCATAGTAGGGCTTCAACAAACACGGCACTTTCTCTCTCGACGGCCAGCCGTTTTCAGATAGTTTGTAGAGTTCTCTACATACCGGGTCGGATTTTTGTGCCATTCGTATTCTTTGCAGCTGGTCCCTCGAAGCGGGTAATGTGACGATGGCACCGTTGGCGAAGGACTGCACTTCGGCTATGGTGAGTAGTCCCTCGTGCTTAGCATCATCTGTTGTAGGTGCTCTGGACAGTGCGTCTGCAGTAGCTAGTAGCTTTCCAGGAACATATTCTACAGTGAAAGAGTATCGCATGAGACGCATACGGAAGCGCTGAATTCGAGGGGTTAGTAGGTCTAACGACTTTTCCCCCAGGAGAGTCACAAGTGGTTTGTGGTCGGTGTTAAAGACGAAGGTCATACCTCGTAAATACTCATCGAATTTTTCAGCTGCCCATGTCAAAGCTAAAGCCTCTTTTTCTATTTGGGCGTAACGCCGTTCTGCTGGCAGCAAGGACCTTGAAGCAAACGCAACTGCTCCGAATACCCCGTTGTCTTGCTTCTGAAGCAGAACCGCACCAAGCCCGTAAGATGACGAATCGGCTGACACTATCGACTCACGTGATGGGCTGTACTTTGCAAGACACGTGTCTGCTGTTATCAGGCTCTTCAAAGCGTCGGAAGCTTTTTGCTGAGGTATATCCCAGATCCACTGCGTAGAGCCAGATAACAGCGTTCTGAGGGGAGCTCACACGGTTGATAACTGCGGAAGAAACCGAGCCACATGATTCATCATGCCAAGAAACCTTCGAAGTTCAGTGATGGTAGTTGGCGGTGGGAAGTTTTTAATCGCGGCGACTTTGTCGGGGTTTGGGCAAATTCCATGGTCCGTTAAAATAACACCCAAAAATGGAACCTTGCTCACTCCAAACACGCACTTTTGCCGATTTAACGTCATTCCAACTTGACGAAGACGATTTAGAGTTTTTCGCAAACGCTCACCATGCTCTTCTTTCGTCATACCGTTAGACCAAGATGTCGTCCATCAAACTTTCCACGCCGTCAAGTCCTTTCAGAATGTCGGTCATCTTTCTTTGAAATACCTCCGGCGCTGAAGTGATGCCAAAAGGAAGCCGCTGGTAACAATAACGCCCAAAGGGTGCATAAAATTGGTCAGTTCCTGGCTCTCCGGTGACAACAGTATTTGATGAAACCCTGAGCTTGCGTCTAATTTTGAAAAGAACTTTGCTTCACCGAGATTTCCCAGCACTTCTTCGACTGTAGGAAGAACATGACGTTCCCTCTGCACACTTTTGTTTAATTGCACGAAGTCGACGCATATACGGACTTGGCCGTTCGGCTTAAGCACTGGAACAATGGGCGCACACCACTGCGTAGGCTTCTCTACTTTGCGTATGACGGAGAGCGACTCTAAACGACGTAGCTCTTCTTCGATGGCTTTTCGAAGAGGTAGGGGTACCGACGCGGTGTTGAGATCGAGAAAGCGTTTTGTATTCTCCGGGCATCTTTCCAATCCCTTGAAAGATGGACGGGCATATTGCCTCGTATTCGGACGAACAGTTGACCTCGTTTACGAAGTGCACTACTCCTAAAGCTTCCAAAGCCGGCATTCCAAGCAATGGTACTTTGAGATTCTCAACAACAAAAATAGTCTGTAGCGAAAACTTTTCCTTCCACTGTACAACGGCGTCAAATTTTCCTACAACGTTCAACTTCACATTGTTCGGACCCATGAGCTCCTCTGCACAACTTAGTTTCTTCGGAAGGCCTGGAAGCTCATGACTGACCACCGTCACCTCCGCGCCGGAGTCAACCTTTGCTCTGACGGCAAGTCCGTTCACCTTTACTTCAATAAACCGCGCTCTGGACTGGCGACATCCTATAGCTCCGAGAAAGTTATAATCATCATCGTCATAATCAAGGGTGTCGACGACTTTAATTTTGTTGGAGTTCCTTCTTGTGTTTTGTTTCGATGAGGATCTACATACACTCGCGAAGTGTCCTTGCTTATGGCACTTCAAACATGACTTCCTTAACGCAGGACATGCTTTTCTTGCATGGAAGTCACGGCCGCAAAATCCACATTTTTCCGGCGGTTTTCTCTTAGGCGTCTGCTTCCTAGCAAGCCGCAAAGTGTCTACATTTATTTCACTTGTTGCTCCCTTGTTCGCTCCACTTTGAAGGTCGTTTTGTTGCTTTTTAACGTCTTCCGACAAACGTGCCATAGCAAATGCTTTTTCAAGTGTTAACTCGGCATCCATTCGGAGACCCTCAGACAATTTTGTGTCCAGGAGGCCGACGACGAATCTGTCGCGTATCATACGCTGCTTTGATGAACCAAACTCGCAACGTTCCGCAAGAGAATGCAAGTTGGTCATGAACTGATCTACCGTTTCAGTCCGTAGCTGCTTGCAGAGATTAAATCTTGCTGTTTCGTAAACGACGTTCTTTGTATGCACGAAGTGCGACTGGAACTTTCCTTTCACAGTGCCATAATTTTTTCTCTAGCTTTTCTGCCCATGCAATAGAGTAGTGTCCTCACTTTTGTTTCGTCACCCTTTTCGATAATTCCAGAGGCATGCAAGAAGTCTTCAAATTCATCACACCAATCTGGCCACTCGCTTACGTTTTCGAAGTTGAATTGCGGTGGTTGTTGTAGGCCTGTCATTGTGGATCGTGGTTGAAGCGAAGTGCACTCTTCCCGTTCTTGGGTGCTGCCTTTTTCTTCTGGCTTGGTCATTGACGCTAGTAGGGTGGCGAAGATAGAGTAGTCCAAGCAAGGCACTAAAGTAGTGGAACTTCCGATCCCACTCCTGACACCATGTCTTGTCAGGGAAGGGGACACAGACGATCATGTGCGTGCCCGCGAGCTGGCGGGTTCCACCCAACAAAAAGGTGGTGGTGGAATGTCGATTATACAGTAAAACCGGCGGATAATGATATCGTGTATAACGATATCCCTCGTAAAACGATGGTTCATGATTTTACCGTCAAAATATACATTGGTTCTATGGGGAAACGACCCGCGTATAGCGATAGAGACCGCGGTTCCGAGTACTCGTATAACGATGTTGGACGCTGTCCCGTGCGCGTAACCACGCGGCGATTTTCGCCGCGATAAGATACAGTAGAGTCTCGATGCTACGAATCTCACGGGGTAGCGGAAAAAATTCGTATCATCCGAAATTCACATCAAAAGAATTAAACCAAAATAAAAATTGAGGCAAGACTGTTCATTTTCCAATACTGTCAGTGAAAGAGGTAGGTGGTAACGCTTTTATGTCTCCGTATTTGGCCAATGCTGCTCAAATTCGCGAGATGATTCAAAAGGCTTAGCACGTGCTTTCCACCCGCGAGTTGCGCGACAGTGTTCTAAAGCGAGCTTCTCCTAAAGCACGCAGGCGTTAGGTGAAGCCGACTTGCGGAATGGTAACGTGTAGTGCTGCTCTTTTTTGCTACACGCGGGGTGGCGCGCGACTTTTCGGGGACGCGCTATTTAGGTCAGCCCTCGTTTAACGATGTAGCCCGTGTAACGATGGAATTCGCGATTACCGTCAATATCGTTATACGCGGGTTTCACTGTATAGGAAAGGAGAGTGAGGTTAGCCTGTACACTACTGACGGCAGGGTTCACTCTCACGGGGGAATGGGCTGAGTTAAAGAGTTAGAAGGAAAGGGGGAGGAAAGGGAGGGTTAAAACCATGCGACGGTGAGTCAGCTGTGAGATCAGCTGTGAGTCAGCTGAGAGAGTGAGGAGCGTCCTTTCCACTTGCGTCACATAGTGACGCGCGTGGTGGCGCTCATCACGTGCCTATCGTGAAGGCGAAGGAGGATGTTTCGCGCACGGGAGGTTCGGGGAGCTACGGTTGCACTAATTGTGGGAAAACTGTTTTCGGCCGCCTAACATTCCATACTGACCAACAACAGAAACAAAGTTGTGGGCCTCTAGACTGCTCCTTTAAGCAGTCCGCAGAGTTGGCCCTCCCAATTTTGGGGAAGAAACTGGGGCCCGTACGGCACATTTAATCGAAATCGGTGAAGAATAGACTGCAGGCTTTGTGGAACACTGAACTAACTCAGCTTCAACTCCGGATCTATTCGGCGAAGAAGAAGAGTAAACGAAGATGATCACTCGTATGAAACCCGCGGTTCTTCGTATATCCGTCAAAACGTTCATCTTGACTGTCAGATGGATAGACTTCCCGGAGGGGGCCCGGCCCTACCTGGCAAAGTTCCGGGGGAGAGGGGAATGGGAGGGCTGAGGCACCTGAGTCACCCTACCCGCAATCGGCGCCTGTGTGTTGTTCCATCATTCAGCGACGTCACGCCCGTCGTGTTATCAGGACAAGATGAAGCCAAAGAAAAACGACGTATTAAAATATACTGAACAGCCACGATCAGTCTTTTCCCACTTGAATTACACGAAACACAGTGGTACACAGTTACTCACCTTCCATTTCCTATCGGTACATGCACTCGCCAGTGCTTCGTTCTTATCGTCCGGTAAGAACTTGGAAGCTTTCGCTCCCGGTAAAGAGCGGTACGAGCGTGGATGAGACATGTCTCCTTTTGTCAGGTACAGCTTGTCTGGAGTCTCCAGATCCAGCTCGTGGCACCGCCCTTCCGCTATCGGCGATGTCGCGCGCGAAGCATCCGTACCATTATCTGCCATTATGGCCTCCGAGGGAAGGCCGTGTAGGGTGTCTGAATACTGCTACTATTTCACACAACGCCACCAACCGGGAGAGATCATGAGTGATATGGGCGTCGTCTGCTAGAACGGGGAAGAAAGAATGCTAGCAGACGACGCTCTAGGCACTAGAGTCACTAAATAGGGGACAGAGTATCGCATTCCTTTTCCGCGCGGAAACCGCCGTTCGGTGTCCTCTATTGGGCCCGATCGTGTCACGTGGTTTCTCCTTCCAAGAACCCGTCGTCATATTGAGTCCCCTCCATCCAAAACCGGTTTCCTCTGTTGCGAGCTGGCTCGCCTGCGCGCTGTTTACTGTCGGAGAAGGGGGCGGTTGCCGTGCCGTTGCTAGGCGACGCAGCCGCGCCGGACCCAAGATGGCGGTCTCGCTCGCCGGCGTAGCTCAGTGTCGCTACTCTGCTCCCTATTTAGTGACTCTACTAGGCACTAGAGCCCTGCACGAGCCTGGGCTCGCTACCCGGGCTTCTTATCGGGCTTGTGCTCCGGGCCGGGCCGAACCCGAGCACACAAAATACTCCAGCACCGCGGGCTGGGCCAGGGCCGGCAAACGTGTCTCCGTGAGCCTGACTCGGGGCCAGTTCTCACATGGCGACGCACCACGACGCGGCGTCGTAAGCGGGCGGCGGAAATAGACGCGCATTTCCGGAGTCGGGAGATGAGAGACGTCGAGCCAAAAAAAAAAAAAAAAACTGCCATGTCGAACTTCTTTCACGACGTCGGCGAGAGCTGCCGAGAACGACAGCTGGCGACCAATTAGGTGACACAGAAAGGCCACGCCCCCTGATTTTTCGTCTGCTTTGGACGACGGAAGGCCACTGTGGTGGGAACATGAAAATTGTGCGCGCTGACGGGGCGGCGGAAATGCACCTCTACTTCCGCCGCCCGCTCACGACGCCGCGTCGTAAGCGGGCGGCGGAAGTAGAGGTGCATTTCCGCCGCCCCGTCAGCGCGCACGATTCGCGCACGATTTTCATGTTCCAACAACAGTGGCATTCCGTCGTCCAAAGCAGACGAAAAATCAGGAGGCGTGGCCTATCTGTGTCACCTAATTGGTCGCCAGCTGTCGTTCTCGGCAGCTCTCGCCGGCGTCGTGAAAGAAGGTCGGCAAGGCAGTTTTTTTGGCTCGACGTCTCTCCTCTCCAGACTCCGGAAATGCGCGTCTATTTCCGCCACCCGCTCACATCACGCCGCGTCGGACGTCGCCAAATGAGAACTGGCCCTGATTCCACACAATGGAGGACGTGCTTGCGTCATTCCTGTGCATATATTTGCAAAAAGAAGCAAAGGACACTGCATTATACGTATGATTCGACCGCGAGGACCTCCATATATTCTCGGTTGCGAAATCCCCGATCTCGAAACAAGGAAAATCAAGGAGGATGCTCGATTGCTTCGTAAGATGATATGCCGATGGTAGAAGCGTCTCCGGTTTTATCGTCATTTTATGATATGCCGATATTTGAAAACACGACGTCACTATTGAACTACTCAAATTCACGAGTTTTCGATGTCTGTCCAAGTCATTTTAGCGAACGAAAGCCTCATTTTAAAGGCCGTTAGGCTTAGCAGGTCGGACACGAAGGAACAGCACGTTGGTTAGTTGAATATTAGGTTAGTCCAAGTTCGATTTTGCATTGTTATGTCGAGGTTAGTCTAAGTCCCAGGTTAGTCTAAGCAGTTTCTCGCGGGCGACTGTGCATTCTATAACAGATAACAGTAGTTTATTTTGCAACGTGGATTTCGATCAATTTATTTCGAGGTACACCCGATTCGACCCTCTACAACAGGGGTTCGCACTCATTCTTGTCCGCGAGCCCATTGAGCCATGGAGGAACTACGCGGGCCGCAGACCACGGCTTCGGGGCGCCATTTTCTGTTAGAAAAAATGTATTACTACAAAGTGGTTGTCCGTTAAAACTGACGGACGCTCGACCGCTTCATACGAGCGGTGCATAACGTTCGCTCCCACTGAAACAGTGTGAAAAGCAGTTTTTTGACAGTGTAGTCATATGTCTGTTTATCGCATGTTCGTCCGTATGCTTCGGAAACGGAAAGAACGGCCATATTCGCTCAGCGCTCTTTGTGTTGGGAGAGAGATGGGTATTACTTATTACCTTCAGAATCCCCCCAGTAAAGGGCGCCACCGCTGTGCCGTTGACCTATCTTGGGGTCAGCTCTCAGCCTTGTCGCGTTCCGCAGTGTCCCATCCGCCAACACAAACGTGCTGGGTTCCAATTTCTCTTGGATGGCGATGTGCGGACCATACGCCCGCCTTTCGGACGGTGACCAGGTAAACGGACGCGTTTATAGCCTGGAACACGGGAGTCCTAAGCGGATGGCGTCCGTCGAAATAAGCTTTTGACCGTTCCTGGTACTTCCTGATACGCTCGCGTAGTGAAGCCATTTCCATCTCAATATCTTTGTCCAAGTTCGGGAATCCGGCTACATCGGGTTTGGGATTCCATGAGACTCTGATGTAGCAGATCTGAAGGCGATAACCCCGTTGCTGCGTGAGGCAGCGTGAGGCGTGTAGATCCCCAGGAACACCTTCACCAGCTTGAGAAACATTCCTCCCAGCCAGTGAAATTGTTTGGAGGAAGCCCTTCAGAACTCTTTCGGAGCGTCCTACGTGTCCATTTGCTTCAGCGTGGTATACTGCCGATTGTCAGTGCAGTATACTCCTCTCGGCAAGGAAACTCTTGAAGTGTACAGCTTCGAACTGAGGCCCGTGGTCCGAAACCAAAGTTTCGGGGTATCCCTCGCGAACAAAAATGTAAATTAAGAACGCCAGGATAACGTCTGTGGTAACATGGAAAAAAAAAGATAAAAAAGAAAGGCTACCACGGGCCACTAGCTTACTGAAGTAACCCACAGTTGTGATGGCAAAACGGCAGCGTGCAGGAAGGCTGTCGAATGTACCGACGACATATATCCCCAACTGCTTCCATGGACCGCAAGAGAAACGTACTGGTTGTAGAGGTGCCGTGTGTGTAACCGCCGTCTTATCCGCTTCACAACATACACGAGATGCAGCCAAGCCACGTACATACGTTGCTTCATCCGGACGATCCCCGAATGTGACTCATGAGCAATGTCAACATTTCGCTTCCTCAGCGAAGTGAGACACCACCACTAGGCCGAATGGGCCGAACTGAGCTGAATGGGACACCTACCGAAGTGAACTCGTCGCGAGATATGGCGGAAAAGTTGTTCCTGCTGCTGCTTGTCAAGTTGAGGTTCAGGCTCCAGGCAACTTCAAACTTCACGAAGTATGACATCATCGTCCGTAGCTCGCTACAGCTCTTGCACAGTGATGCAGGATGGTGCCTGCTGAACATAGCACAGTAATTCGTCTTCATCTGCATCCCCGGTTGTAGCGTCCACTTTGTAAGGTAGAGGAAGTCGTCAAGGGCGTCATCTACGAAGTTATGTTCTCCTTCATTGTATTCGACGGTGTAATTGTACTGAAGGAGATCGTGCAGACCACCTTGCAATGCGCATTGGTTGACAAAAGCGTGACCAAGGCTTGGTGGTCCGTGGAAAGTGTACATTTGCGCTCAAAATCTAATACGTGCCACTTCTCGCACACCCACAACCACGCTAAAGCTTCCTTCTCCCCAGTTGAGCACCGGTACCGGTATTCCGTCGCCGCCGAGGCGAAGCAGACAGTACGTAAACCGTGAGGATGCTCCTGCAGCAGTACAGGTCCAACGCCGAAATTGATGCATCCGCTGTGACAGTTCTATTGGAAGTGAAGCATCGAAAAGAGCCACAATTACGCACTCTTGGAGAAGTGATTTGACTCTGCTGAAAGCAGTTGCTTGCTCTTCTGCCCATAGAAATCGCGTCTCCTTGCGAAGTATTCGCCGAAGAGGTTCAACCACTGTATCCAAATGTGTTACAAACTTGAGATAGTAGGAAGCAAGGCCAAAATATGATCGCAAGGATGCACCGTCCTGCCGAGGCAGCGCGTCTCGAATGGCTTCCAATGTGTTATATACTGGTTTGATGCAGTTTGATGGGCTCCGTGTCAGCCGCACTGGCATCGCGGGAAGCGCGTGACAGAGTTCGATGGTTTGCTTGTACAAGGTGCATGGTACGCAATAAAAACAAAATATAACAAAATAAAACAAAAATATTGTTCATTATGACCCCTGATGGAGAGCATGCTAGACAGGGTTTCGAGCCATGTTAAATGTCACCTCATTGCTCCTTTAACGTCCTTATTAGTGTCACATGTAGCGTCCCAGGAATAAAAGCGTTTCTGCACACACAAATTTGCAAAACAAATTCTCGATAGCACCCAAGCTGTTCATTTTATTAGCATCACATTCATACACATTGACATTTCCATTAAAAAAAAAAAAAGAAACTAAAATATATGTGCAAATGTCAGGCATACGAGATCTGTCCCAAGAGTAATGAAAGCGATTAAAAAGTAATTTTATTGAAAATTCAACTCCAGCAAAGCATTCAAGTATGCAGCTTAGCAAGTTGTTTCCTTTTCTTTTTCATGACATTATTCCATCTGCTCGAGCATTGCAGATCATTCATGATGCCATACCTATACCGGGTGTTTCAGTTAAATCTCTGGGCTAAATAATTCACGGATGGGTGCACCAATGGACGAACTTTCTTTTTTACAAGTATCTGCCTGATACCACCTGCAAGCTGCACACCGTGTGAATGAGTGGGAGGCGCTCATTATTGAAATAAAAATTCAAACAAGTTTCATAAAAAACAGGACTTCTAAAGCAGGGCACTGTCAGCATTAAAATAGGTGCTATCCCTTTTGGGACCTTCAGTGGACACCTTTTAGAGAAAAATCTATGGGTCATTTGTTGCAATAACTCATTGGTTTCGGTTTACATATTTTTGTCGCAGCTGGTCGCAGTGAAGCGCAAAAGGATGCTCTTCCACTCCCTTATCCACCAATGAATTATGTCCTTATACCAATGAATTACACCAATGAATTATGTCCTTTTGCGCTTCACCACAACCAGCCGCGACAAAATATGTAAACCGAAACCAATTAATTGCAGCAACAAATGACCTGCTTCGGTGGCAGGTTTTTCTCTAAAAGGTGTCCACTGAAGGTCCCAAAAGGGGTAGTACCCATTTTAATGCCGATAGCGCCCTACTTTAGAAGTCACATTTTTTTCATGAGACTCATTTGAATTTTTATTCAAATAATGAGCGCCTCCCACTCATTCACACTGTGCACAGCTTGTAGGCGGTATCGGAAAGATACTTCTAAAAAAGAAAGTTTGTCGATTGGTGCACCAGTTCGCGAATTATTTAGCCCGGGGATTTAACTGAAACACCTGGTATACAATACAATTGGAAACTGAGAGGTCAAAGAAAAAGTGCATGCATTACCATGAAAATAAAGCAACGTGACCAAACATACCAGTCAGCATGAACTCTAGAAAGGTCCCAGTGTCTGAAACTGTTGTCCAGCGCCATTCTTGTCCAGCTGTCTCGCCTTAGGGCGACACACGGGGCAACTTTTTCCAGTGACTCGAACAAACGTCTTATGAGCAATTTTGAGAACACGTCCAGCTTGGTAGCTACACTCACAAGCAACCTTACTGCAACTTTAGCATTTGGGTTAGAATCCAACTATGGTGTCTTTTCTTTCACTGCTGTGTATCAAATCTTAGGCCTTTTTTTACGTAAAAAAATCATCATTATTTTCAAAAATGGACACTGATATGTTTGTGTTGTGTTAATAAAAGTTAAGAAAAAAAGTTATTTCTCAGCTACACCTGCAGGATTTGAACCCATGAACCCGCAAACGAAATCACATCACGCTACACGCTATCAGGAGTCACGTGGCAATGTTTCCCCTCGCTGATTGGCTGGTGCATGAGCAACTTCTCGAATTTTCGGTCCCGGAGCTATTCCGAGCAACTCGATTTGCTGGAAGTTGCCAGTGTCGACTGACTACCAGCAACTCAAAAGTTGCTCATAGATGATGGAAAAACTGCCAGGTGTGAACGCTGCCTTATGACAGCATCAATCTTTGATCCTATCAGTCTGTAGGTATCGGCATCTCTCCATGTCGGGCTGTGGTGAATTTCTTTCAAGCTGCCTGGCGCTACTTCGTGTCAAGCAGAGTGGCTGGAAACAATACGGAAATATATAACCATGTTCAAAACTATGTTGTCATCAGAATGTTCCGACAGCTTACGTTGGAGCTTAGCAAAGTTAGCAGACAAGTAATATTTGAGCCTGGTGTAGTCGGCGGCTGCTGATGTGTCAATGGTGCCCCCATAAGAGGTGTTCCAAATACATGCTAATACGCTCACCTCACAATGATAAATCCAGGCTCAATACCCAGACAAACTTGGTTTTGGAGCTACAGGACAATTATAAAGTTAACAACGTCGGATAAAACTTGTTGAGCCAAATCGCCTGGAATCGCAGACTTACCGTACTGTTATGACTTTAGACATTACGACGTGAGTGGTTATTTAATCATAACATGAAAATGATGCTGTTTTATTAAAAGAAATATAATCTACCATTCAAACTGCCAAGCTACGCGATCGGTCACAGCGTATTCAGAGCTTTGCAGTGACTGTAGTATTAATTATCTACAAAATACTAAGTGAATGCGGTGTTGTAAGGCAATAAGCAATAGCAAATGACTTACCTGTCGATTGTCGTATCGGACGGACTCTCGAATCGTTTCTCATTTCTACACCACGAAGCAGAACAGAAATGTTGAGCAGGCATCTTCCCTGGCGGCTTTCACAAGAGTGTGCCAGCGTTTTTTAACAGGAAACGTAGGAAATCATAGATAAACTGCTATACAGAACATGGGCCAAGGTTGGCCACGGTCCTCAAGAGAGACGCCGGCAGTCGTCATAGAGACGACGCCATGGCGCTCAGAAAACAAATTCATCTGAAATTCATCCTCATGGGCACTAATCAGTAAGGACTAGTCACCCGATGTCGAGGGTGGTGAGTAACATTTTGACATTTCTTGACATCCGATAACGCATGACGCGAAATGCATGCATACAGCGCCTCACTTTATCCCGCAAAGGAACCTCCACACAAAAAAGTTCCTGCTGCGAGAGTAGTTTTCACAATGTTGCCAACTGGCTCCGGCGTTTTCGGGAAAGGTGGAATTATTATAGGCGCACCACAGACTGAATCACGCAACTAAAGTGGTGTGCAAAGGTTACTGCGCAGTTCGAGTTACTGCAACTGATACACCGTGTCGTCGTGCGATATGCATCATTTTCGCCGCTATTTTACGCTTATTTCCTTCCAGTATGGAGATCTGTGCAGAACAGTGCAGATTATACATTCGGACGGAATTTCCCACCATGAATGGATAATGACGAAAATTCAGCACCTCATTAACCATGCAAATTAATTTAAAAAATAGAACTGTGGCCTTCTGGAAACAGCAGGAATAACCCGAACTAACCCATGATGTCTTTTCCGCATCTCCAAAGTAGTATCCTCAGTTGAGCAAAAGTTAGCGTGACCCTCTCATGGATAGTGATATACATTTATGTCATCATAATTTGCTGTTATTTCGTCGAAGCGTCTTTCTACGCGCTGCTTGTATTGAAAGTCAACCGAAAGAATATCCATAAATCGTAATCGGGTTAGCTCGCTTTGGAACCGCAAGGAGGCTTCCTGTCGTGCGTTCGTTTGTGCGTTTGTGCGAGAGCGTTGAGTTGATGTTGGATGGGTCATTCATTTCATTGGATATGGTATCGCGAACTGTGTTGTTCTGGTTTGAACTGAAATGATAGGAGCCATCTCTAGTTGCGGTGCGAAACCATTTCCCGTTCGAGGTGAGTGTTAACCTGTCATTTCACGAAACATTCCTATCGGACGAGATGTTCCGCGACACGCGTAGACGCAGTCTCCGTCGCGTCGGGGTTATCGTGCCGGTAACTCACTCATGCCTACTACCGACTTCTATCAGATTACACATCTCTTTGATCTCTCTTCGCCAGTGGACACTTATGTTGGACGCTGCATGATTGTCGTGACATGTGAATACGTTTATTGACCACCCGTAGCGGTAAAAGGTAAAACTGCAGCCAAGGTCGGCGACGGAGGTCTTGCGCAATTGCTATATTTTTGTGAGATTCACCTTGATCTGGGATTTTTAATGCCGAAAAGAGAACGCAATTGCCTTCGTTACATGTACGTTGAAGAAAGATGCACGGCATACGTATTGGTCTCACGTATCGTACTTGGTATCAGTAACCACAATTATGTTGAGCTCAGTTGTTATATATTCAGCAGAGAAGATCGCGATGAACCGCTGCTCCACAACTATTTGTAGTTTACCAGCTTGTCGGCATCATATGTATGAATATTGCTGCGCCTCCCAGCTTGCATTTTACCTTGCGCGATAAATATACCTTGACACTGTCGCGGACGCAGACGGACCGCAGCCTCGGTTGGCGGCACATTGAATGGCTTTTTCGAGTGCCATGTGTTGTGTCTGTCTGGCCCTGCAGTTGAGCATGCATACGCGATAGGTCATTAGCGTTTTGTACACAATATGTATGCCCCTCTTCAACTGTGACGGGATACGTATTTTCCCACCTCATTTCTTGACACAGTCAACTGTGTTCCGTCTCTCTTAGCTCTTTCACCCTTACATTTCCTATTTGTAGGGTGTCTCTATGCA
The DNA here is from genome assembly GCF_037126465.1 of Ornithodoros turicata. Taxonomy (NCBI): domain Eukaryota; kingdom Metazoa; phylum Arthropoda; class Arachnida; order Ixodida; family Argasidae; genus Ornithodoros; species Ornithodoros turicata. Next base: position 10,930,527 of record NC_088206.1, on the reverse strand, counting down.
TTACCACGTTAGTTGTGTGCAAATTACGTGCACTACTGATTTTCCTATCGCATTTCTTGATGCAGTGTACTTGCCATATCAACGACCTTTCGTTATGTTGCGGGAAGTGCCTGAAAGCCGCCGATATTTCGAACAGAGACTGTTCGTTTCTTTGTGTTGACAAAATGCGGTGTCAGCACCTAAAACATACTGTCGTGAAAGAGAACTGCCTCTACCTGTGTATTACGCATTGCGAAGATTGCACTCCTTTCTGTTGAGCTTTCGATTTGTGTAGCCTACTCTGTAGTGGAGGCAAAGGAGGGGGGGGGGGGGGCGATTGATTTCGCCTGTGCCGAGCTCCAAAGGCTAGAAGCCACACGGTAGAGGATGCTGATTGAGGACGCATTGATGCCTTATCGATAGCAACCGATACACAGGCACATGAAAGGGCTCCGCTCATCTGTCTTTGCGATATTCGGGTCAAGAAGCGTTTCCCAGAATAGACTGTCAGCACTTAGTGGGAGATCTCGCCTGGCGCTATGATTTACTTGCCCTCACTAACTACCTACCTGCGACGCAGTGACACTGCACGGCTGTCCTTCTTGCTTGCTGCAGGCGACGCTGAGAGATGCACGTTTTCTGGAGCGAGTGTCTCACGGAATGGCTCTCAAGACCAAGAGGAGCCTCCGGTCGTTACTTGTTGCATGGAAAAGAACACGCGTACACAATGTGTGCGTGTTTTGTTGTTAATAATATAGCGTATGAGTCTGGTGAGCTAAGTTTGATAACGTGTCACTGAAAATGTAAGGCCGAGTGGTTCATGTATACCTGGTCCCGTGGGGTAGGGAGCCGTGCTGGGCAACCAGGGCGACAACCAAGGTCCACTACCACCAGGCCGAAGTACGTTGTGAAAGTACGTAGTTCACCTGTTTCCCTCTCTCCCCTATTTCCCGTGGAATGACCTTATTGGTCCCTCTCCCAAAATAAGGGGGTTTGCACTTCCAGCTTGAGGCGCACGTGGTCTCTTCTGTGGACGTATAGAGGTCTACTAATACCCCCTTATTGCTGCCTTGTGATTGGACAGACACTTGATCACGTGGTTTCTTCAAACTTTACCCTCTCCCCTGAGTAGAGACAAACTATCGTAGTGAATATGGCCGCAGCGCCATCCTTTATCACTGACGATGGAAAGGACGAAAGAAGGCTATACCCACGGGCCATAGACAGCGACGCAGCAGACGAACTGGTCATGCATATCCACATTTAACTCGGACAGGATGACGTTTGAGCACACTCCATCTCGTCCACGTTCTGTAAGCAATATGCACTAGCGGGCGGGACAACCGGAGCTCGAGGGGAAAATTACTTTCACACGATGCATCTCCTTCGCCTGCTCATAGTGAGGTAACTACACGTGGCTGAATTAGTCGCAAGTGCTTCTGTTGGACGATATTTTCACGGACTGTTTTCAACCAAGGAACGGTCCAACCAACCAACGGACGGACTGTTTTCAACCAAGTGTCAAATATGTCTCCCTTCGAATGTACGCTCCTTGACGAAGGTCTTCACTGCAGTATTCTTTGCAAATCTCCCTCGGTTGGTATGCAACCAGAGCACAACCACAGAAGACATCCATGAATGCATGTCTACACCCTGTCAGGGTCTCTGTATCCTGTCTGCGCCTTCGAATGAGAATGGAAACTCACGAAGGAAGGATGACGAATGATTTTGAACAACATTTTGCAGTAAAAAATGATGTTGCGCTTGTAAGTTTTCTTGAAAACGCACAATCGTACGCCCTCAGCAGGGTGTCGCCAGTCTCGGAACTCGACGTGTCTGTCTTCCTGCATGGTGACCGCAGCAGAGTATTGTTTGACTATACCTTCATTGACGCAACTGTGTCACCTACAATCTTCACATCCGTCACCCATTACAGGATGCTGAAGAGGCGCTAATTAATAACACGTGCCCTCAGATTACTTCTGTGAAAGCCGTTCATGCCGATCGACGCCTATGCCTCATTAGGAACCCGCTACTCGATCTAAGCCAGCAGGTACGCACGTAGGTGGCTTCATCCCACAGTGCCCCCCAGTGCAATTCCCAGAAACACTGTTGGTTGTGTTGTCGTCAGAACCCATGTCCTGTCGTCAGAACCCATGAAACCGCCGCGAAGGCTACGCTGCCTTTTTCCTTGCGCGTGTTCGATGCATTGCTCCTTCACGCGTGAAAGAGCACTGTTGGCGATGGTCCCTCGTAGGAAATTCAGTGTCGTATATGTGCAGCACGACCTACTAGGTTATAACGACCTTGTCATAGACACCCCTTTACAGCGCCGCATTTGGAAGCTAGCGGTGGCGCTACTCATCAGACCGGTTATTGCTTCCTCAACTTCTACAATACTTTGTACTTCAGCTTACCTTAATATTTTCGTACAGGCTGTGGATGTCCCACGGAAGATGTTTCATTCTAAAGTTGATTATCATCATCATTCTACGCGTTTTTATAGGAGCTGCTGCTGTCGTCTGCTACGGTAGTCGTACGTCCGCTTCTGCGCGTTCAAAATTTAAATTTGCATTGTCCAATCATGATGTTGATCTCGCGGGCCGATGAGTAGCGCCCCTAGCGGATCGTGCGGATGGGCTCCTCATAGGGGTTGCCGATGATGACATGGTCGTTATAATCTACAGGTTTTCCCGGTGATTTTAATCCAAGTGGCATCGAAATTAATCCACGTGCCATGCAAACTTTATGGGGCATGGATTAATTGAGCTGGAACTTGGATTAAAATCGCCGGGAAAACCTGTAGTAGGTCGTGATGTACAGCTACGGTGATATACTTGGGGTCTCGTCCGTGATGGCAATGGGGTATGTTTCCCCAGCGGTAGCAGTATTTTGTTCCAACATGGCATAAAGGGTGCTAGCCGTGTCGCTACGTTGAGCTGGGAGTGACCTGCCTGACGTGCGTGCTGTCAGTAGTCCAGAACAGGGGCTAGAGTCAGAAACATCCACAAGTTCCTGTCACGAGGGGCGCACGATTTCTGCCAACCATGCGAGACATGTGTGTGTGTGTGCCACCAGTCTCTTGCCGAACACGTACTTTTCATGTTTCTCAGAGGGTAGCACAGTGCATACTGCTCAGCTGCGAGCGATTCACGGCTAGTCGAGAAGCCCCCCGGGATGCCTTGGACAGACACGACTACGGCCCTCTTGACCTCAAGAAGGTACTCGGTGACTGATCAGCAGCACGTCGACAAGTTTCACACTCTGTGATCTCTTTCCTTGGGACTTTTGTGGAACAAACATCCTTTTCGACTCCTTAGTAGCCAGACCTCGCTACCATAAGCGTACTGGAGTAGCCGGCCCAATGTTGAGTTGGGCCAACATCTCCATATTTTTACCAACCAACCAACAGTCCATGATGACTTGGAATACTTTCCTGAGAGTCTGGCACAACCTGACCTTCCAGTCTCTGGCAGTGCGTATATACTGCTCAACAACAACAACAATATGTGATGACGATGAGGTGTGGTTGTTTCACCGCGGTGGTGCGGTACCCCGCCCCATTGCACGTGGAACATTATATGAAGATGGTGAAGGAAGGGTGAACATACGAGAACGAATTAAAGCGCCTGGAGCAATCCAGTGCACGACAGGAAATCCATGAACAGGTGAAGAACCCGACGACGGAGCACAGGATCTTCGTATAGGGGCCAATGAGTGCAGCTAAATTGAGGGGTTTCTTACTGATCAAGGGCAAGCTCGCCACTCTTACTGCTCAGCTGTGCATGTTGGACCCACTGAAGCCTATAAAGTAAAAGCCAATGCTCCTCCACAAGTACGCTTAGCGTGTCCCGGTGCAAGTGGCTGACAGGTGTAATGTTTCCCTCGTTTGACAGCGCCCCAGTAACTTGTTGCGCAATGCGTTAGGCCTTGTATTTTGGAGTTGCGTCGTGGAGGTGAAGGTCAACTTATTCTGGTTCATTCGGCACCAGACGAGGCTTAAACCACTGAGCTCACGTGTCAGACCTTCGATCGTGGTACCGTACGGCGTTTGCGAGACGCTGATATCACAGAGGGAGGTTTAGGATAGGGCACCGGAGCGCTTTGGTACCCTAGCTGTTCTAGAATTACCTATTGTGATGCAGGAAGCTCATAGTGTCAATGAGTGCGTCGACCCAGGAAAGTTGATTTGAGCAGCCACGCAAGTACAGCTGTTCACTAACTTTCCTTCAAAATTGTGTGGTCGCTCGATAATATGGGCAGCACGACAGTTCAATGCTGAAAAGGTGATATGTGCAGTCACACCGCAGCGTGTTCCTTGTAGACGCCTTCGCCGATCATGCAAACTGGAGATGGTGCAGATGGTGATGGCCTACGTTTGGCATAAGTGTAGCCCAGGGCCGGAGTCTCCGGGGGCGGGGGGGGGGCAACTTCCCCCTTCTTGAGCCCGCCAGCAGGGGCACCAAAAAGACGCCTTTGGGGCAGCAAGGATACGGGTGAAAGGGCGCAAATTTCCCACTTGTTCCCCAGAGGCGAAAAGTAGACGCCGACCCTGATATAGCCCATCTTAGGTAGGACAGCAACGGCTTCAGTTACTTCTGTTCAAGAGTAGATGATGCGATAAGACTGGGATAAGATGGTCCTATCTTATCCCAGCGTGGCAGTTCACTTCGTCTTTCACCGCCTCCAAGACATTGGAGTTGCTGTTTCAAGTTTCTTTCGTTGGTTGCGATGTGTCCACGCTTCTTGCAACTGAAGCACTAATGGTGTCTGGTGACTTTCTGGATTCCACACCTGACACACGCGATAGTCTTTTGCGAATCCTTTGTATGCTTGTGAAGCTCTCTGACTTAGAAGCTCTGACTCAAGCTCTCTGACGTAGAACTCTTGAGCTGCGAATTTCCCTGCCGTGGCAACCTCGGCAATCTCAACACACTGCGTGAGTGTCAATGTCTTGAGCTTAGTCAGCAAGGAGGACTCGTGAACGTTGTTGTTCCAAATGGTATCGCGTAACGCGGCACTGATGCTAGCACCGTCCCAGCGATCTCAGCCGCCACCTACACAGAATCGGTTCCTCCCTCACCTTGTGTACGGTTGCATGATGGAATCTTGCAGCAATTTGCGATGGCTTGGGGCTGAATCGCCTTTTGGGAGTGTACGGTATACCTATACGAGCTCGTTTGGAACGAGAAGACGGTGTGTTAAGTCGGAACATCGATCGAAGGGATGAATACGGACATCTTCGACAAGAAAGAGTTGCTGTTGCGTGACAGAGTAGCGTCAAAGAGGGCATCCCAGGCGTTCTTTGCACGGCCCCGCCGTCTCCACGGGATCGATGGGCTCGGGTACTTTTCCAATGGTGGACTTCACGGGAGTGGGAGAGCACGGCCACGGTTGAAGGGCGGCACGGTTATAAAGGTAGACAGGGGGCATTACAACAGTGTGGCACATATGTGGAAAGATGGAACAGAGACTGCGCTAAGCGTTCCACCGAGCGATTTCCGTGCGCGAGGGACTTCCTCTCTCATAATGGAACGGGGACGAAGTGAACGCTCAAGCGTTCGGTGGTCGTCGCAGGCATGCGAGTTCTCAGGTATCCGCGTTATAATGCCGTGTACTGCGCACGTGTTGGCGGATCAAAAAACGTCAGTTTATACATTGAATTTTCCTTTCCCGCTCCCCCATTACGCGCTTAGACAAACAAACGCCTTCCCCCCACCCAAAAGTGAGGGCCGGCCGCCCCGTGCGCAAGTTTAGGATCATTTATGTTAATGATAGTTAAAACTTTGATAGTTACTACTAAACTAAACTAATGATAGTTAAACCTTTACTTTTTGTCTTTTTTCCTTTAAAAGTTCAGTTTGTCTAACTGTTCAGTTTGTACCGGCACCATGCCGCTACTCCTTTTCAGTAAACTGTTCCTGGTTTATGAGCAATTTCGGACCTGTTTCCCGGAAATAAACTCATTACTCGATTTGAAGAATACTGCTCGATGACTTCGTTTTCTTTGTTGCCAATGTGTACTTATAGCTGCGTTACGTGGCATGGCAAGTTTGCATGTTCTAACATGTTTCACACAAAGAGACGTGTGGTACAGTTGACATGGGCATGACTAACTCACTTCGTTATGCATGTACGTGTATGATAGCGTGTGTTGTTATCCCTCTATAGGACTACCGAGGACGTAGACAGACTCCAGAGCGTTTTCTACACCTTTTGCTGTACCTTGGTGTGTGTGCGTGTGTGCGTTGCATCCGAGACTGGAACCTCCTAACACGAAACCCGGCATGCTGCAAACTCGTCATAATAGCATTTCGGCCGCACGAAAGTACAGCAATGGGACAAAGCCTTTTCCCATACGAGGTGGGTGCTGCTTCACACTTTTATGATGATGATGTGTGACGTCACGAGTGGCAGCTGACGCTCGATGTGTCCGGCGAGTTTTGTTCGTGATGCTTTTCATGTCGAGGTAATCTATAAGAGAGAAGAAGAGTTTCATGCTTGCGTGTCACGTATTTCCTGGGATACACGCTGCTGTGGGCTCCACAGCGTGGAGAAGGGTTGGGGGGGATATGTTTATTGAAAAAAAAAAGGAGGAAAGGTTAGTCAGGCATAGACCGACTTGCTATTCCTTTCATAAAAAGAAAACGAAAAGTAGAAAGGAAAGGGAAGAAAACGAAAAAAAAGGAAAGAAAACGAAAAAAAGGAAAGAAAACGAAAAAAGGGAAAGAAAACGAAAAGAAAGAAAGAAAACGAAAAGAAAGAGAGAGAGAGAGAGTGCACGTAGCACGTGACATCGGGAGGGGCGGTTGCGAAAGTCCCGAATTCCCGATTTCACCGTCTCGAAACAAGGAAAATGCTCGATTGCTTCGTACGATGGCACATCGCGTTTAAAAATCCGACATCACTATTTAACCACACAAATTCAAGGAATTGCTATCTCTGTCCAAGTTGTTTTAGCGAGCGAAAGCCGCGTTTTAGCTGCCGTTAGGATTAGCAAGGTGAACACGGTGGAACAGCCTGTCGGTCAGTTTATTATTAGGTTAGTCCAAGTTCGATGATTGCATTTCTATGTCCAGATTAGTCGAAGTTCTCTGTTGGAGTCTTCCCGCGCGCGAGTGTGCATTTTGTAGTCAGATAAAATTTATTTCCAGTAGTTTATTTTGCAACGGGGATTTCGATTACATTATGTCGAGGTACACCCGTGACATCGTCTAGAGCTATACCGTCCGCAACATCTCAACAGCTTGAGTGCCTTGCGTCACAAAAAATAAAAATAAAATAAATAAAAAGAAAAGAAAAGTGTATTTTTAGCCCATTTGAGGACTGGATGCATTGCTACAACCAGTAATCCTCTTCGGGACTCAAGACACGAACGTTTAGGGACCATTTGCAATTCTGGGAAAAATATTGGGGTGGACTAGAATGGGCATTCATTGCAAGATAGGGGACCAAAAGCTGTAGTTTTTTTTTTTAATTCCGTGTGAGCGCCGCGAAGCAACTGTGGCTATGAGCGGCGTAGAGACGTGGACAGATGGAGAGAGGACAGCACAGCCGGTGACAGGATTCGAACCCGTGTCACCTCCCAGTGTCGGCGTGGAAAGCGATCACCCTACCCACTATGCCACGGGAGCTGCACTAAAGGCTGTAGTTGCATCCCAGTTCACCACTGCCACTTGTTTTTTTTTTTCCTTCGAGTGATCATCGTAAGTTGTACCCGCAAGGTCTCATTTCTCGCAGAAAATTTGTCCGCTGCGGACACGGCGCGGCGCTACATGCTCTGCGTCCTCCATACGTCACGGAGTGACGTCAGCATCACTGTGGGCCCTCTGAAAGAGTTGAGGGGATTCTGGAAGGCGTTGCAGATAAAAAAAAATAATAAAAAAAACTATCTCGCCAGATGTCAGCTGTGGCGCTCATCGTTCCACAGGAGAAGCATGTTATTTGACGCACAATTTGCCGTAGCCAAAAACGAAAAATATATGGGTGGGGGCTTTTACTGCTGCCTCGATGACTGCTCGACCTTAATCTCAGAACCCGATGAGTTTGTTGGAAAATCCCATTCCGTCACTCTCTCCGTTTATGCACGGCACATTGCCCGCGCCAGCTGTCGTTGACGGATTAGATTTGGACTGTGAGAGCTTTTTCCTATTTAGGGGTTCGTGTCTGCAGGGAAATCTCCGCCGCACTGGACATCTATCAAGTTGTCTAGCGTTGCGTGAGATTATGATGAGGATGATGTGGAGAGAAAGTCTCTACGACTATTTTCTGGGACTTCCTGCTGGTTTTATTGGCGTTGGTGTACGTGGTCAGGAGCTGGGGGCGCCGAAGAGTTTCGAATGCGCTGTGTCAGCGACAACAAACGCACGGTAATCCCACTTGTTCTCGACCTCTCGCGTGTTGATGCGAATGATCTGACACGACCACGTGTCGTGATATGGTATCCCTGTGGCGTATTATCTAAACCATAGAGCTTTCGGTATCGATCTCGACATAGTGTTTCGACATACAGTGAAACCTTCCTATGTTGGACACCCGCGGTGCAGCCGAAGCGTGTCCTACTTATAGAGGTGTCCGAGTTACAGAATATGAGGGAAACAAAAAGTGGAAAAGATCACAGCTGTGTTGCCAGAAATGTCCTCCTTCTTCAATTTATTGTCCTAAGTGGTACCTGGTGGTAGTGGTACCTCTACCCACTCTTCAGTGCTAATTATTACTGATTTTGGTAGATTCAATTCTGTTCAGATTCCACTCAATGACATTAACTCTGGAGCTTTTCGAGCAGCGAGGACTTTTCTCTGAAGCGTCAGCCCGCTTTTCATTGCTTTGGTGCAGTGCGTGTTCAAAGGCTCTAGACAAACCGAAGACAAGTGCTCACACAAAGAATTACAATGTGGACTGACAGCACTTGCTTTTGAACTCTAAAACTAAAACAACAAAATGCTGAGACCAGTATAGGGGAAAAAAGTCGAGGCCACTGGCTCATTTTGGGTCTTTTTGGTGCAAAGATGGGCAGAGATTGAGGTAATTTGGCCAGGGTTTTGTCCGACTTAGCAGGGAAAACCCTGTCCTACTTCTGGGATAGGGAGGTGTCCGACATAGAGAATTTCGTCCCCATGTAGTTTCAATGAAATCTTGTCCGAGGTAGGGAGGTGTCCGACTTCGGAGGTTTTACTGTAGTTAATTCTGCGCGAAGGTTTATTCTGCGACACCATTGCGCATGCAGCGCGAGGTTATGTGCACTCTAAAACCGTCGGAACCGAAACACCGTGTGTGAAATTGAGCCGTATATCTGACTGCTATTTGGAGCACATCTGTTTTGTCAACTTCAAAATGTACTCGTCCTCAATTAAGCAGGGATATCCAGCACAAGGACAGCAGCAGTCCATGAGTTGCAATGTCGCAGTAACTGAGATTGCACGTCGCCCACATTCAACCTTATACATGTTCATTTATAACGTTTCCTCTCATTCGATAAGATATTATATAGGCAAGCCGCGCTCGTCCGTCTCGCCCATTGAAACTGAAATGCATATCCGTGTAAAAACCAAGGCTATAGAAATGAGAAACTGACGGATATGTCACTGCTCTCGACAGTCGTTCATCACGTGTGTGGCACGTGTCCAGCAGCGGCGGCTGCCTCGTGTGTGGCCGTGCTCAGAAACTGAGAGCGGCTCCACTGTCCCATTTGCATGGGTTCCCTTGGCCCGAATCCCGAGTGTTTATTTTGGATTCTCGTCCGCGACCCGTTTCCCCATATTTCGTTTGTTGTATATACCTCGAAATAAAGTGATCGAAGCCCCCAACAACAGCAACAACTTTATTGTGAGATGATGAATGGGGAATCGAAATCCCCGTTGCAAGACAAACTGCTGGAAATAAATGCTTTCTGGGACTACCGGTTGAAAATAAGATGCCTAAAATGCACAGTCGCGGGCGGGATAATGGCATTGGCGAACTCGGACTAACCTGCGCATCTAATGCAAACACCGAACATGGACGAACCTGCTAATAAACTAACCGACATGCTGTGCCGGTGTGGCCATCCTGTTAAACCTAATTAACGGCCGCTAAAGTGTGGTTGCATTCGCTAAAATGGCTTCCGACAGACATCGAAACTCGTGAAGCTGACACGTTCTTTTTTTTTAGTGAGATCGGATTTTTAAACCCTGCGTGTCATCTTACGAAGCAATCGAGCGTTTTTTTTTTTTGTTTTTTTTTTTTGGACGTTGGGAATATCGAGGCCCTTCCATTTCGGGTTTGATCGCTTTGAATGCAGACACCAATGTCTCGGTTACTAGCGCCGATGTACGGGTTTCCGATAGATGATTCCGAGAAATCCCAGTGCTCCGTTGCATCCTGACCCCGTACTATAGCGGGAAAGAGAGAATAAGGAGGCTTCTGAGCAAACGGTTCGCAAAACGGGTTTGCAACTGCACATCGACAGGATTCTGTTCTGAGTGACTACCCCTTGTCAGCAATTCTTGATGAATCTTTTGAAGGTACTGTAAAGCATATTCCGAAAGAAACCCACACTGCAAATTTTGTGTGCGACAGAAAACTCTAAATAAATTTTTTAAATCACGACTGAAATTGCGGTGAAAGGACGCGCGGGGCGACGCCTGTTGGGAAACAGTCGCCTATTCGTCGAGCAACAATGTTACATGTCCCCAACCGTCTATCGGCTAAGTCATGGGCAAAGAAGCCGGCTTCTTGAACTTTCTTTGAAAAGTTTGTTCAAACGAGGTAGTTCTGGACACATATTCTCTCAAAATGCAAGAACGTTGATGCATCGTGCAAATGAATAACAGAACTGTCAGCAGAATCACCACGAGAGTTACCTACGCAAAAATGCACCACGTCCGGCGAGCCGGCGTGGTAATGGTGGCGGTCCACAGATGTCGCTGTACGTTCCATTGTTACTGGCATGTTTATATGTTCCCGCCCTACATGGCGGAAATTGCGGAATTCGTGTCGGGTCTTAGACACAGGGTTGCCCTTAATTTTATATCTGAATTTTCTATAAAAAAAATGAACTAAATCAGATCCTGTAATACCAGCTCCCGTGGCATAGTGGTTAGGATGATCGCCTTCCACGCCGAGACTTGGGAGGTGACGCGCGTTCGATACATGCTGCCACGTGCTGTCTGGGGTTTTCCCTGGGTTTTCCGGCAGACTTTCCAGACGATAGTATGCACAGTTCCCCACGAAGTTGGCCCAGGACGCATACAAAATCCCCTGTCCCCCACGCCTTCCTGCTGTCCTCTCTCCATCTGTCTACATCTGCACGCCGCTCACAGCCGCGGTTGCTTCGGGAATAAAAAAAAAGATACCGTAGACGGACTTGAACATCAACAACAACAAGACATTGGGGGTCTTAGGAAAATGTTATCGTTCCACTATAGTGTTTCCGAAAACATAAGCCAATCACCTGATTCCGTTGAAGTGGCTGACATCACGTTGCCGATATCTGATTGACTGACAGCGATACGGAATCGGTCCCTATTAATTATCATTCCAGCGACCGCCGTGGTGGCGTTTGTTTATCTCGATTGGTCACCGCCGATGAGGTCTCACGGGCCAGCGCTCGCACGCGTGCACGCAGGAACGGCCTTTACTCAATGAAGCGTTAACTTCCCTCGACCTTATCGGCGCAGCTTTGCCTCCTCCCCCACTTGATTACGTACTTACACCCGTGATGTTGGCGTAAGTCAGTCAGTCGGTTTCACGCTACTTCGTTTGGTGCTACTACGCTCGGTGTGAAGATGGTGCGGAAGAGAAGCGTGAATAGTGCAGCGATGACCACTTGCGCGGACCAGCAGAGGGACATAGCACTGCGTGTTGGCCGGACGAGAAAGCTCAGCGATAATCCCAAGCCGTTTCCCATACGAGGTACTTGTTTTATTCTACCGCGACTTCTCAAATGAATAGTGTTTTTTTTTTGTTTGTCTGTTTGTTTGTGTGTGTGTGTGTGTGTGTGCGTGTGTGAGTGAGTGAATGAGTGAGTGATAAGGAGGGGAGCGGTTTCAATGCCGAGATGTGAGTATGCCGCGAAGTGGGAAAGAAAGAAAGCGCTTGGTTCGTGTTGTGTCTGTTCTGTGGTGTCGGAAGAAATATGAGAGACGTGGGAGAATGATAAAAAAAAGGTACAAAATGACAGTTCATAATTCATTCGGAAGCCATGCCCTGATGTCCATAGAAGTGCTTCGATGTTCATTGGAGAACAAAGTTGCCAGATAACTTCAACTAAACAATGACCGTTTGTGAAAAGGCAGTAGGCAATGGGGTACGTACCTGCGTTTTCATCAACTGCAACTCATTAATTGAAGCATAAAAACGGGCTTTGTATTCGTCCTTCTGTGTTTCACTGCCTTTGCTACAACTATGTCGGCAGAGGAAGCTTGAGAGTCGCTTACAGCAAGACTCATCGCAAATTGACGCATATTGTGGGTTTCCGGACAGTGCATAGATGCTTTTTTTTTAAATCCCGTGTTACCGCCGCGTAGCAGCAGATGCTTGTTAGTATTTCTTTTCATAGCTTCCTTTGTAAGTCGGATTAAATGTTTCTTTCGTGTTCTTGTATGGATTTTAGCATGTATATTTAGTAAACTGAAAACATATCTATGTCCAGTGATAATCCAATATCTGCATCTCCATTCGTCGTTTTTCCTGCCCTTAATACATTGGATCCAAACGAGAATTAGCCGAGTTACACGAGCTCCGTCAAGGATTACACAAAGCACACAATCCTCAGATATACGGAACTACAGTGTTTTACGTACATTACCTAATTATGGGCCTTGACAATCTACATGCTGTCTGGGGATTGTGTAGAATGCATAGGGAAAGTCCTCCCGACTTTTTCGGGTATGTCTTTCCCAAATTGGAGAGGGAAATCATTCGGATATTATCGTGCGATTATGTTTTGCTTCCTGTCCAGCAGACCGCCCGCAGAATAACGTGCACATGTTGGTATACATACATAGCTCGCGATCTAAAGTCACAATAATAGCATTCTGTAATATCAAATGTGCTTCGCATACTGTATTGTTGCATTCAAATAATATTTACGTCGCTCACATACAAACTTCTACTCAACAGTGGACATGACACATGATAACACGTGATTTCCGTTCCGTTTTTTTTTAAGTTATTTGTTCTTACTAGCTTGTGTCCCACGGTGAGCGGACTCACATCTCCATTTTTTTCTCTCTGATGGGATTTTTTTTTTTTTTTGGGGGGGGGGGGTATCGGGCTTAACCCGAATTTATTCCGAACTGATTCGGGAGGGAACAATCAGGCAGGAATCGGTCTTTTCACGAGGAAGTCAGACTCACACCCTACAGATATACGTTGCAGCAGTGCCCTCCTGCGTGGAAAGTCAAGTGAGTTCCGTGCTCTTGGGACCACATGCTTGATATCCACCTTCGTGTAGCAAATAGTGGACGTTACGCTCGGAGCATGCAACTGCCTCATCATGTCACGAGTGTCTTAAAACACTCGTGACATCTGCTAAGTGCATATGCATCAAGATATGAACCCACGTGCTGCTGCCAGTTCGGGGTTTGATAATGCGGTCGCTGCCAGCGCTGTTGTTTCCAAAACGTCGGGTATGATAAGATTCGTGGCTGTTGCACTACCTTCCAAGTAACTACTGCCAACTCTAATCGGTGCACTTAATCTCTTATGACGATCCTGTGACACGCACGGCGCATGACCTGTCTGGGCATTTATTGGGTCCGGATATACAGTAGCGTAATGATGAATATATGGCTCGTCGATTGAAGCAGTTGAGGTGATTCAATAAATTTGATGAATCAGTGACGTGAGTCAGTGATAAAAAATGTGGCTGAGCAGGTTGCCACGTGTTTTGTTAATGCGATTAATTTTACGTACTTCTTTAAACCAGGGATATGGTCACCGGAAATAAGAAATGTGAAATACCTGAATTTCCCAGGAAACCAATATAGAAACGGAAACAAAAGTATTTTCTTTACCTTTAACGGAAACGAAATTCAAGCCTGGAAACGTTAATGGAATCCTGCCAGTTCGGGGTTTGATAATGCGGTCGCTGCCAGCGCTGTTGTTTCCAAAACATCAGGAATGATAAGATTCGCGGAATGAAATTCACGTAACGTGTAATTCCCTTACTTTTAATCTTAATATGCATGTATAATACCTTCATATGTATCAGTATCATATGTAGAACAACCGTTGAGTAGAACCATTGTTTTGTATGAATGCTGATATGTTCCATCGAATTATAACTGACCACCATTCCCCCTCTGTAGTGCTTCGCCTTCAGTGTATTAATAAATAAACAGATAATTAAATATGCATATATTAGTACTTTCTCATTCACATCTCATCAGCCATCAGATTGATTTAATGGCGAAATACATGTAAACAATGTGAATGATCCATGCGGAGAGGTTCCAGCGGGGGGCCACTAGTTTCTCGGGACTCTAAAATGATCCGATCCAATCCCATCCGAACGAATCAGCAGACAACGAACTATTGGCTGTGCGAAGTTTGCCGCAAGCTTCCCGGGATACTAAAATAATCCAGTCCGAACGAAACCACAACGCCATCTCAGCACACAACGAACTATTGCCTGTGCGAAGTTTTGCTCGAGTTTGTATAGTTGCGTCCAGATGGTGCCTGAGGCTGTGCCAAGTATGAGTGGTCTGGGAATTCCACATACGTCTTCTGTGTTCTCGTTCTTCCATTATGACCTATTAAACGGGGTTTGTTACGGGAAACGGAAACTCTCTATATACAAATTCTGCAGGAAACGGAAACCGAAACGGAAATCGTCTGGAAACGCTGGAAACATGATTATTTTCGGTAGCCAACCCTGCTTGAAACGCACGCAAATGTGCTCGGAGTACGTCACTTCCGATCAGTGTTTCCGCAACATAATCAGTTTACGAGGAACATCGCAACGGACATTAAAGTGGCGAGTTCCAATCCTACCACCGGCTGTGCTGTCTGAGGTTTTCCCTGGGTTTTCCCGAAGACTTTCCAGACGAATGTCGGCACAGTTCCCCCTGAAGTCGGCCCATGACGCATACTAACAGCCCTGTCCACTACTCCTTCCTGCTCTGTCATCTCTCCAACTGTCCACATCTGTACGCCGCTCATAGCCACAGTTGCTTCGCGGCGCTAACACCGAATAAAAAATAAAAAAAACTCTGAGGCGTCACACGCCAGCCTAAGCCTAATCACAGACGTCTTTAAATTTGTGGGCGGAGATGATTAGTAGTAGTTAGCTTTACAAATCACGAAACTTTATTACCGAGAAACGTATGGCCCTCTAACTTCGTCACAGGTCACAACCAGTCGTTCATGAATATGCTGTGGCAGCAAAGAAAAAAAAAAAAAAGTAAAAAATAAGATGCTGTAAGAATGCGCAGATTCTTCAGCCATTGCGCGGAAGAAACGGTGGTCATCTGCGGGTCAGCGCACCAGCTACCTTTTTGAAGGTTAGACAGGGCGGCTGATAAGCCAGTACAAAAGCAGCCAGCGTTTAATTTAGCCTCATCTAAATTTATGCGTTCACCGCAATGAGTTGGGAAGGCTCCACTCGCTAATTCCTTGGGTTAGGAGTCCACGCGACAATTAAGTATATTGCGCGAGCGAATATACATAATCGCTAAAATTGCGAGAGGCGCGGGGTTATACAGATTAGGACCGGGAGACGTTGCAACAGTTCAAAGAAACGATAGGACGTGAAGAGAAGCCGATGGCGCCGTCGTGATAACGATAACAGGAACATCTCGTCAGTTGAGCATCAACGGTGTCATTTTACGTGTACATGGAGGTGACGGGGTCCGAGCGGCCACGGGATTTTTCACTATTCAGTAATTCGGTATTTATTAACATTATATATAAATATAGGGTCCATATTTTTCGGGTGAAATGCCTTTCCGGGGTATTCGGTAGGGGCGGGGGGTTAGGTGCTATTTCGATATCTGTAACTGCGGGTGAATTCGCGTTCTGTTGATATATTCGGGTGTTATGGGGTTATTTTATGTTCTTTCTGTTCAGCCAGCGGCCCGCATTTAAAGTGCATATAGTGGTCAAAAACATGGTTTGCCTCGCGATTTATAGTGACGAGCACCGCCTGTTGTAAAATCAAATGTGCTTGGAATAGTTTGTTGTTGCAGTCAAATAAATTTTACGTCAATATCCGTACAGATTGCTACTAAATGGTGTTCGTTACCCAACGTGATACGTGCTTGCAATTCGGGGATAAAACGGGTTTAACCCGAACTGGTCCTGAACCGATTAGGGACGGAATGATTGTGGGGAACTGGAGGTTGAACTAGAAAATGTCTGACCCTCACTGCGAGATTGACCTATTAGGGCAGCACTATCACCTTTCTAGTGTGGATAACACGCTCGCCGATGTTCGGAGTTGGTGGTTCTTTTCCGTAATTCTTGCGTATATTCACCGGTAGATCACTTGTGCCGCGAGGCGACGTGAGGATGCTATCCACACCACGGTAGTTCATCGTTTCTCCGCAGCGCGCCGACACCGTTCGATCTCGGAGCGATCCCTGGGATTTTCGCATCACATCTTGTGAGGGAGTCGGTTATATGTGAGTCTGTATGTGTGTACGATGGGTATTTATTTGTTGTCTGTAAAATTCACCGTATGGGTACAGATAGAAAAGCGAGAAAGCAGGCCGACGACAGTGTATGTTTGAGGATCTTGACGTGTTCGTTTCTTACTCTACTCAGAGTGTGGACGTTCGTTATGTTATACCCTTTGATGCAAGTGGCAGCTTGGCAACTGGAGAAAAGGTGTCCTGTCGTCTCCTCTCTTGGGACATTTTCGACGTCACTCTCTTTGACAGCTTTCGTCTGTCTGCGTTCCTTTGTCTCAGAGTTGTGCTAATGCAACTTAGCTCATCTCGTCGCATCATCTGTATGCCAGTCATAAGGACAAGCGTACTGCGTTGCAGACGATGGTCTGTATTGGATGCGAACATCCGATCGAAATAATTATGTAGGCGCACATTAGAACATGTAGTTGTATCACGTGTGTCTCAGCGTGTCTCAGTCTCAGCGAAAGCCCTTGGAAAAAATCCAACTTCCTGGTACGCTCCGCACAAGCATTTGCAGTTGTATAGCACGCTACATTCCTTCTCAATATGAGCGTTACGAGAATTCTCCCCTCCTTCTCTTTTTTTTTTTTCTGCTTTGAATTCTGCTCCCATGATTCTTCCTTCTTTAGGGAGTTCACGATTGAGATTCTGTACATTTTACGGAGAAAGCGTTTCAACCGGTATTCAAAAGTGACTTTCGAAATGTTTCCCACGCTTGCGCGCAACTGCGAAATGTTTCAACAGTACGATCCCTGGGTCGGCACTAGTGTCATAATACTGAAAGCTATTTTTGTGCGAGCCGAGTAGGCACACGTGGCGGCAAAGTCAAACACAGTACGAATGAGCTCCAAAATGACTTCATTCGTAGGCACATTCATGCCTCAGAATGTGTAGGCCCATCGATTACGGCGATCTTCCAATCAGCCCCGTCACAGCACCTCCCCCAAATGCCCGCGAGGAGGCAAGAAAAGTGAGCAGATGCAGCTAGTGGTTTACCCATAATTTCGTTCTTAGGGGGGGGGGGGGTCTGCAAGGGGGTGTATGTACATGCTTTTCACTCAATGTTGCGCAATCTCACAAGATCGTAGGGGGGGTCTCCTCCAGATTTGGGGGGGGGGGGTGTTAGGGGGGTGTAGGGGGATCTGGATAAATCACTGGATGCAGCTGTCAGGCACCCCTACAGAATTCCAACAACCCTGGTCGGTTTGTCCCTGGCCCATGATCTGCTCAAAAGTTCAAAGCTATTCCCAGCGCACGGATGACGTCGGCATGAATTCAGATATCGGCGGCAGATGGCGTTGTTCTTAGAAGTGCTGCGGAGCGCCGTTAGATGGCAGCACCATTCCATATGCTGCTGCCATGGCTGCTGCACTATTTTGTATGTGCGTGCGTGCGTGTGTGCTATCGACGTCGTCTGACTCGTCTCCCGTCGTCGTTCCCAGAAATGTTCTTGTTTGCTCTTGGATCATCTGCGTTTTCGGCACACTGTTACTAGGCGCTCGCTTTCGTCCGTGTTCGCTGCGACTGATTCACAAATAGGTTCCCGGCATTCTCTGATCTTTTGACCTTTGCGAACTCTCATCACCTTGGCGATTTTTAGAGCATGTTTCTTGCGCGAAAGGTTGTCTGCCACGGGAAGGGTGCTTTCTTGAAGGTAGGACTGAAACGAAAGGATGCATGAACTGCTCCACATCTGAGGGCACTGCAATGGCAATAAAAATGTCCTCAACAGCAGACATATCAGAGGGAACATTATCGGTGTATACGAAAATGATCCTAGGTCCGGATTTATCGTGTTCTGTCACGAACATCTGGGAGTCTTTATACTGGAAGGAATGTACTGTAGCGTGAAGCAGACGACCGTACTGAAGCAGATGGGCGCAAGCCATATAGCAGACGACGTTTTCTTCCAGTGTTCTTACACTTCCACTACATTATGAAAGTGAAGACAGACGATCGAAGCGGTATCAACAGATATTACACGTGATCTAAAGCTGTTATTCAAGAACCGCAGTGGAAGCGAAAGTTATAAAGAAATCGAAAACTGTAAAAGTTGGAAGAAAGTCATGCTGTAATATTGCCGAGTACTCCTTCGCTAAATATACTTACTGTATATAACTTTGTAAGAACGTACTAAAAAAGTCAGACAAGCGCAATAAAATGTAACGTACGAGGACACGATAAGGATGACTGTATTTATTCCGGAAAGCACAATTTATCATTGGTGTTTCTGAACATCGAACATTACGGACGGAGAACTACATTAGGCGTGAACGCATGGCTAGAGCCTGAATTTTTAGGCGCCTATAAAAGGCGCTAATAATCCCGATTTTGGGCACTAAAAATGGGATTATAGGCACCATAAATTGTTAAATTTTTTTTTCATATGTAGCCCTGAAAGTGCAAAAACAAAGCGTTCAAGAAAGGATCAGGTCTCCCGCGAGGAGGGAAGTTTCATCGCGTTGTTAAACTGTAGGAATAGCACCGGACCGGCGATCCCAATGATCCAATCATTGTGACTGGTCTTCCGCCTCGATGCCAATACACACGCGATCCCAATGAAGGTTTTGTTTGACATTGGCAGTTTCGTGGGACTGCCTGCCTAGCATTAGTTGATCCTGCCCTTCGTTTTAAAGGCGAGGGCAGTAGTATTTTTGAAGTGTGATGTGGGCAAGCTTTCGCTTGTCCTATCCTAGGCAGTTGGCAATACGACCTACCTCTGTACGTCACGCCTCCTCTTCAGCGTTTCAGCGTGTGTAGAATTCGTTGTAAAAAAAGAGAGAGAGAGAGAGAGAGAGAGGGAGAATAAATTTAAAAAAGCTTCGGGGACTCTTCAAGATGTATGTATACAGGCAATAGCGTTGCGAGTTCCAGATTGCGACTGAACGGTTACGAAACGTGCCTGTATTTTACAATAACTGCGAAAGAACGAGTAAGCGACTGTACCGGGTGTCCGATTTTCAATAATCATCTTACATTCGCGCACCTTTGAGATACTCGCTTCTTTCAAGCGATCGATGGTTTCCAAAGGACGTGCGACGTGACCGATGTCAATTTCGCCTGGACAACAGTCTCTCGACATCGCTTTAGGGCCATTATAGGTATTTTTCGATGTATAGTCGGATGTTCGATGTTTTTAGGCACTATCAAATCTATACATGAGCTTCCGCAGCAGCACCCTGTTCGTGTTCCTGTATTGAAAGGACACTATTCCAACCACACGCACGCACGCACGCACGCGCGCACATACACACACGCGCACGCACACAAACAAACAAAGGCAACGATGAAACATCAAAAAGGGTTAGCCAGCTGTAGGACTCGAACCCACATCATCTTCTGGATTGGTAGAGCCCTGGACCGGCAATCCAGAAGGTGTGGGTTCGAGTCCTACAGCTGGCTAACGTTTTCAGTGACTTTCATCTTTCAGGCAAATTGAGGCTTTGTATGTATTTGTCCCTTCAATGTTGTTCCAACCTCAGAACATCAGTTCTTTCATGTTAAACAGCGGCAGTTGCCTAGGAATCTGGGGTCTGCTGATGACATTATTTGGAGCATGTTAATTGTAGAGTCCCCAAATGGGGACCCCTATTTAGTGGCTCTAGTTTAATCAGCCCTCTATATGTTGGGCGAATCCATCCATGATTGGAGAAAGAGCTGAACTTGGGCGAACGATGAGATGGACGATCCTTGTGCACATTGTAATCTCTCGGCTAATGCGTGTGAAATGAACCGCGTGGATCCACTCGGCGGAAAACAGCATTTGCAGGATCAATGAAGGTCTTCAGTGCTGCTTCGACGTCTGAAAAACATCCATCTCCGCTCTGTGGAAGTGGTGGTGCTAATGAAAGAGCTCGACGTTGTCGGTTCTCACAGAGGTGGGCAACGGCACGACTAACCTCTCCGCGCCAGAAATCCGTAGTGGAGTACCACTCATGCTTTTACGGGGCACATATTGCAGTAATATTGACGGGGACAAAGACGGAACACACTATATATGGAGTGGAATGGACGCGTACTTTGTCAGCCGAATTCATCTTCTGTTTGTAGTTGTGTTTTGCGATTTGGGTTTTATCGGTTACGAATTTTGCTCCTCACCTGTCTTTTTTTTGTCACTTTTTAAAATCAATCATCTCATCAGACATCTATCTCTGATTTCCACGGTCTTATGTTCTGCATTTGTACGCGCTACATCAAAAGGCGAAGTCATTCCGACGTACCAAATGTAGATAATGAATTACTGGACGAGGATAACCTTACACAACGTAGCACTGTTCTTCAATCTGAGATCCCCGTGCAAACACACACACACACACACACACACACACAAAAAAAAAAAAAAAATTCCTTCCGATTCTGTACTGTACTGCGTTGATTAGGTTCTCCAAACTGCTTCTTTTGCTCCATAAATATTGCATGGGGCGTCTGCTAGACGTCATAAGGCGTAATGGATTTTATAGGAATACTTCATGCACATTACGGTGTTACCATCGATATTACCATCGGCTGTCGCGCGCAACGAGGTTACTGGCGTGGTTTTGTGTGGCGTACCCGAAGACCAGTGCCGTTTAGTTTGAAGTCACATGGCTCATAGACTCGGCACACCTGCATTCGGGTACACGAAGAAGACTAGCCTCGGCAACAGCTCACGGAATAGGATCAGAAACTATGCAGTCGTCTACGTACCACCAAGTATAGTATTCCTCGGCGTACTATTGTCACGCATGCAGGGTAGTACAAGTAGTATTTATTTATTTATTTATTTTATTTATTGGTATTTTTATCGTGCCCCTGAACAGCAGTTGCATAGGTGATGGTGCACCCCAAATTGAAACAGAACCAACAACATAATACAAACTAGTAAAGGTAATAGTGACACATCTAGAACATAGGAGATGCTGAAGTACTGAAATACAGAGTCTGAAATAGTGGTGAGGGAGCAATCATAACATGTAAAAGTCAAGAGAAAATCATACTAGAGTTGCAGGTGTGGAGAAAAAAAGATCTAAAGTTCGCAAAAATGTCCAAATCGTACTCACGAGAGGTATTATTAAAATTAGCCGTAACACGTGATAAAGCACAGCTACAGGAGTAGTTACACCTTTCACGCACTACATCGTGACAGTTTTGTGTAGCTCGGTGAATTCGATATAATAATTCAGGTCGTCAGTAAATTAACAGAGTCATTTATCGTAACTGGGTTATAATCGAAGACCCGCAGCGCTGTGTAGTATTTCCGAGTTCCCATGGCTAGGGATAATTTTTAATCAACTACCTTTTTTGCGGAGAGGTAAGATACCGCCCAGAGTGTTGCAAAGGATAACGATAAGTAGGGTTTCTGGATCTCGGCATCTATTTATACAGCTATTTACATGCGGCTTGTGCCCGTCGGCATCTATCCAGTACGAAAAAATCGCAATTTTTCGACAGTAATACATGGAATAAATAAATACCCCGTTTCGGGTGCATACACTGCATTGCGGGAAAAGGTTACGAGTTTGCATTTGTAGGGAAACAGCGGGCCACAAACAAACGAAAAATCGCGTAATCTATTTACACCTGCGAAAAATAGCGCATCTCAAGTCACAAACGAGTGGAACTTGTACACACAGATACACGTCGTTGTGCTGTCATCCGACATGGCAGCACGCTTCTCCTGATTCACAACACGCAGTTTCGAAAATGCGCTCTCTTTATTTACACTAGAAATATACAGGGTGTATGCTATAAAAGGTCAGTCACATTTTCGTGCAAGAAGTGATACCTCCTTGATATACCCTATACCTCTATCACGAAAAGACTTCCTCTGCCTCAAAGTGAATAATTTATGCTAGAGGAACCTACGAAACGATTGTGGTTACCTAGCACTGTGTAACAAAATAAATATGACCATGCAAACTTTCACCTCCGTCCATCGGTATTGCGCATAGGAAACACGTGAAGACGAAAGTTTCCGTGGCCGTGTTTATTCTATTACGCAGTGAAGGGTAACCACAATTTTTTCGTAGGTTTCTCGGGCATAAGTGATTCACTGTATGGCAGCACAAGTCCGTCCCTCAAATAGATATGGTGAAAGATGAAAGTCACTGAAAAGGTTAGCCAGCTGTAGGGATCGAACCCACATCTTCTGGTTCGATCCCTACAGCTGGCTAACCTTTTCAGTGACTTTCATCTTTCATCGTTGATTTCTTAGGCAATTTGAGGCTTTGTGTGTATCTGTCCCCTCTATGTTGTTCCAGCCTCAGAACATCAGTTTATCTCTTGTAGATATGGTGTCACGCGCGAAAATGTCACTGACCTTTTATAGCATACACCCTGTATATGGCAAATATGTACACGATGCTTTGGGTACATTTTGACTACTTGATGCTTATGGCCACGTTCGGGTGCACGCTAAGACAAAAAGGAGTAATTTTCCTCCTTTTGGGGACTAAAATGCATTGCCGCAAAAAAATACTCCCTTTCGGGAGTAAATGCGCGGGAGTAAACGGGAGTCACAGAGTGGAGACTGCATTTCACGCTCTGTTCTAACAGTCCTTGGTACGTAATTCGTGTGCATGCATGAAAATATTTTGAATCAAACCGTGATATAGCGAGTAATATAAAATCTTGCGACGTGCATATATAGGGCCCAATTTGCGAAGAAAGAATCGCTAACAGTTTCTTACGCTGTGTGGGTGGAAAATTGCAAAGTTGGCTACAAGTTATACAGCCTCATGCCATCAAATTGACCAGGAGCACATATTTACGTAGACTGTTGCATTCGGAAGACCATTTGCGAAGTTCAGTGACTATTTGCAGTCCTGGGGAGTAAATGTCGGGGTTTTTGGGACTAAAATGGGAAGTAATTGCAGTCTATGGGGACTAGAAGCTGCAATTACTCATTTCACTCTTTTTCTTTTTTTTTTTTGTAGAGTGATAGGGCAAGCCCAAAACTGAGTGAGGATAACAGTATTTCCTCCAATATGGAGGACTGTCTGAAAATTTTGAGATAATCCATCAAAGCGTACGTCCCAAGTACAAAATGTGGTCTGCCATTTCTGCCCTTATGCTAGGAAGAGAATCGCTTCCCGGCACTTTCCCTTTGTGCCGATATATTCCGATTTTTCAGGAAAAAGATGAATTTCCGACAGGCCATTCGCGCAGTGATAAGGTTGAAATCCTACACAATACTATTATGGAGTTTTCATGAAGTATAAGAAATAATGCGCTTGCTTCCGTAGAGCAACAAACAGCGCCCTCTCCTATTTCCCACCATCTTTAACCTTTATAGAACGCGTATATTTCAGAGACTTTGTGGAAATTCATCCCTCGGAAAAAGAAAAAAAGAAGTAAATTTGCGTAGACGGTCTTAGAGACTCCGCTGCAGTATATTGAACGTGTCATTACCGGCTATAGTAGCTGTTGAAGTCATGGCCGTGCGAGTACTAAATTTCAAGCTCACCTTCATTTCGTCTATTTTATTTATTTATTTTTTCTGGGAGTGATGGGTATATAGGTAGCATTAAATTATACTGCAGCTTGCAGCCTACGTCAAACTGTGATACGACTTATCCGTACACGGATACAATTATGTCTGGTCTGTCATCCCAGCTCCGCAGATAAATCGCGCGTGGATGTTACCCAGTGACTTGTACTGATACATACAGTTCAGTTTCAAACACGTTTTTGTTTGAATTAAACATTTTCACGGCGACCTCGGTCAACCTGTGAGTTAGCCTTCGATCTACGTGCGGTCTTTCGTTTGCTTTCGATTTTCAACAGCTTATACTTTGTAAATCGGTGAGTAATATATCCATTAAAAAGCGCAGTATGAATCAAACAATACGTCGAGGCAAAAAATCGTCCGCGCGCGTGTGTGTGTGTCGGCTTCAATACTCTCAGCACGCGAAGAGTCGCCCGATCTCTGGTTGCACTTATTTATTTATGATCTATGCCCCACTGCCCCACAAGGTGGCATTGCGGATTTGATAGTTGTCCATCCGCAAGTATATAATGCCTTTTATGCTACAGGTGAGCGCTAGCTTGTCCCGAACCACCACCATTCGTCTTTTCGCTTCTCGTACGAAATATGACGGGACGTGCCACCTGCTGCACGTCTGCGCAAATAAAAGTGCAACCGTGAGGAGACGTTACCGCAAAAGGTTCATTGTCTAAACGCGAGTGAGCCGTACTTATTACATCTGCTGTCAAGCGCACCTGTTATTTTGGCGTTATTAAACGACGGGTGCTGCACAAATAATGACTGATGAAGAGATACTCCCGCCAGAAGCTAAAACCTCCAGTTCATTTACGGAGTAAAAATGTCAGATTCTTCGGGGATGGGCCCTCGTGAGAAATGCGTGGCTGCCTGCTGATCCAGCGGCAAGGTCAACTGTGTTTTGGAGCTCCGATTTTGAGGGTCGATAAACGACCCGGGCGCGATAAACGGCCGTCCCGCTGTTGTCGAAGTAGCCTTCAGCGACTACGTGCTTAAACACACGCCTCGCATGTCGCTTAACCTCGTGTGGAAACTATGACCGATCTGATAATCAGGGGCGGAGCAACGTCCTGAATCCGGGGGGACCCCAGATCCCAACTGGCTAAAGCTATATGTGGCTTTCGCCATATCGCGTATGGCATCCGAACGCATAGCAACTAATTTTTGCATAAAACACTGACAGGGAGATTCAGAAACAAGCGCAGTCGTATATGTAGATTGCCATTGGCACTCCCTACGTCTTCCTGCTTTCTGCAGCCGAAATGGCGTCTACGAAAGAAGCTCCACACCACGTGATAGCGAAAACCCAATGAAAGAGGGAAAGACGCCGTAGACCGCGGGAGAAGGGAGGAAAGCTGCGATCCTCAAAGGATCGCGCTACTTTTACGAAGTATAGGCGCTTTACAACTGGCGCTCCCTTCCGTCCAGCACCGCCTCCACCTATTCATGCCCGGGTCCAAAAAATTCGAGGCAGTCTGAATGAAAAAAAAGTGGCAAATGCTCTATTGTTTTCGTCTTGGATGGATCATGTGGTCGTGAGTTCTACCGCATCAATCGACAAAGCCTTGACGTCTATGCTGGCAATTTGATCGATTCGGGAAAAGGGTTTACGGCATTTTGTCCGCATGCGGCACCTGAGATAACACTTTGGCGCCTCACCTCCATGCGAATTTTGCGCACCTTCACAAATTCAGAGGGTCTACAGTAAGCCCCCCCACCCCCACCCCCCAATTCCGCCGCCCCTGCTGATAATAATATGGCATAGATGCAGGCGAGCTGGTGGATGAACTCCGTAATGAGGAAAGCATAAGCTATGGCATCGAAGACACAGGAACGGTTTTTGAGCGATTGTGTCGTGTCTGTTTTTGTGTCCACGTGCCCATAGCTCAGGCTTTCTTCATTATGGAGTCCCAGTCCCAGTTCAGACGGGTTCAGAGAATCCCAGAGTGCTTAGCGCCGCTTTGAACTGTGGGAGTTTACTAATACGAAAGAAACGGGTGGCCTCCAAACTCTTTCGATTTCTCCCCTACCTGTCCATTGTCCACGCCGTGCCAAGGTCAGCGAAAGCGAAACGTGAAGGATTAACCTTCGTTCCCCCACTCAGTAAGCGCCCGGGATGCAATGCGTGCGCAAAGAGCACTGGGATTTTCTGAACCAGCTCCGGTGGCGCAGCGGTAACGCGTGCGCTTGGAGACTGGGAGGTCCGCGGTTCGAATCCGCGGGCCGGCTGTGCCGTCTGGGGTTTTTCCTGGGTTTCCCTCAGATGTGTAATAGGCGTATGCCGGCACAGTTCCCCTGAAGTCGGCCCATGGACGCAGCTATCCTCCCCCCGAGCGGATTCCGCTCGGTCTTCCACTTCACCCGTTCCTCTCCTCCTCTCCACCACCTTTCCCTTCCCGAGAAACATGCCGCCTAATCAGGCAGGCAGACCTCTCGGGTTCCTCCCAACGACACTCCTCCTCCTCCTCCTCCTCCGGGATTTTCTGAACTCGTCTAGACGCCGCAGTGGTTGGCCTGTGGATTAATTTTGCCCACCTCACTTCTCAGCACGTCGTGTGGGCTGGAATGGCTAAATATACAGGGTGTTTCACCTAAAGTTATAAAATATTATAACTGGCGACGTCCTCGGCCTGAGGATTGTGGTGCTTTCTGCAATTACCTTCTGGAAACTTTTGCCGCCATTTAGGAAGGCTTTGGGCGGTTTTTGAGGATTTTTTTTTTAAACAGAAATATGAAGTTATTCACGCGCAGGTAACCGCAGACCCAACGAAACTATGCATAGTTTAACAACCGAAATAGCCGGGGGGGGGGGGGGAATAGTATAGGTGCTGCTTTCGCCACGCCTGCTTGATTGTCGCAAAAAAGCTCGCGCGAAAGGTGCGATGGTAGGAGGAAGTGTCCCCGCCTTCTTTTGGTTTGATCCCAAGCAGCACAATGTACTGAAAGTCGAGTGCAATAGGGGTGGACGGTATGTGTATTATCAATGTTCTTTAGTTTCAGGAGTCTGTTCAAGGCCTTCCGCCTACCCGTCCACCCCTATTGCACTCGACTTTCAGTACATTTTGCTGCTTGGGATGATTTTGGCGCTTTGACCTTGGTTCCGCGGAAAGCACTTTTATCGGAAGTAGCTTCCCAGATATGTCCCTTTTTGTTTGTGACTGGCAAATGTGAATGATACAGGGACCTATCTCCTGAGTTCTTTGTGATAAGACGGTCGATCGTCACCCAAGCAGCACAATGTACTGAAAGTCGAGTGCAATAGGGGTGGACGGTATGTGTCTTATCAATGTTCTTTAGTTTGACCAGTCTGTTCAAGGCCTTCCACCTACCCGTCCACCCCTATTGCACTCGACTTTCAGTACATTGTGCTGCCTGGGCACCAGCATCAAGGTCAAAACGGGAGAAAGAAAGATAAAACAAGAGGCGGGGGCACTTCCTCCTATTGCCCCACCTTTCGCGCGCTAAACAGCGCCTTGGACATCCAGGTGGCCGCATCTATCTTCGGCCTAGCCTATGGAAACTTGTTGGCTAACGAGACATCCCTATCGTTAAAACTTTGTCGAAAGCAAAGTCATCAAGCTGCCTCGGTAGAAGCACGCGCTGATGGTAATGACGAAAGGGACGCTGGAAGAGGTGGGGAGAGGGAAAATGGTTCCTTCGTATGTGGAAATATGAAAACGCATTAAAACTCCGTAAAGCAACGAGCACCTCATCATATCATATCATATCGTAGTACAGTCAAACTCCTTTACAACGAAACTCAGGGGACAGCAAAAAAAAATTTGCAGTAAAGGTATTTTCGTTAAAAAGGATGTTTATTATAGGACCTATAGGGCTCCAGCGGGACCGCAAAAAAATTTGCTGTAGTGGTATTTTCGTTAAAAAGGTGTTCACTATAAAGGAGTTTGACTGTATACCTTTCTACATAGCACACACATGATATGCCGCCGAAAAAAAAGAAAAAAAAAGAATTCTACTTTGTTGTCGAAATTGCGATAAAATCAGTCGGTTGACATTACCTACCGGACGTAAGGTCCAAGACCGCATCCACCTCGGCGCTAGTTGGAGTAGATGTATGAGATAGACGAGTTCAGAAAATCCCAGAGTGCTTAGCCCTGCTTTGAACTGTGGGAGTTTACTAATACGAAAGAAACGGGTTGCCTCCAAAGCGTTCCGATTTCTCCGCTACCGGTCCATTGTCCATGACGTGTCAAGGTCAGCGAAAGCAAAACGTGAACGATTATTCTTCATTCCCCCGCTCAGCAAGCGCCCAGCATGCAATGCGTGCGCAAAGAGCACTGGGATTTTCTGAACTCGTCTATTCGCATTTGCGCGGGTGTTGAGTATATCCGCGTAGACGCGCCCATTGCATTTGTGGGAAGAAATATCTGCGTGACGAAAATGTTATGTAACGACAGTTTTTACTTTTCATAGTTTAGGGCACCTTGGTGTGGGGAATATATGCATTGCCGCAGCCATTACCCCTTTGCTGGATTAAATGTCTGGGACCATCGTGAATGTACTAATGAACGGGACTGCATTTCACGTTTTTGTCGTCATGGTCCTATGAACATAATCCATACGCATAAATGAAAAGACATTGACCTTGAATTATACGAACAGGTATCAGTTATAAAATCCTGTGACACATGCACAGGGCACGATTTGTCAGGAAAGAACCACAATTTCTTACTCTGCAGGCAGGAAATTCTATTCCCGCAAAGCAAATATTTACGTAAGTGTGTTGCATTCCGGGGAACACCTGCGAAGTCTAGCGACTATATGGAGTGCTGAAGAGTAAATTCCGTGGTTATGGGAGTAAACCGGGAAGTAATTTCAATCTCGGGGACTAGAGGCTGACATTTACTCTTCACTGCGTCTTCTCAATAGACGAGTTCAGAAAATCCCAGTGCACTTTGCGCACGCATTGCATCCTGGGCGCTTGCTGAGCGGGGGAACGAAGAATAATCCTTCACATTTCGATTTCGCTGACTTTGACACGTCGTGGACAATGGACCGGAAGGGAAGAAATCGCAACAGTTTGGAGGCCGTCCGTTTCTTTCGTATTAGTAAACTCCCACAGTTAAATGCGACGCTAAGCACTCTGGGATTTTCTGAACTCGTCTATTAGGACTTCACCTATAGGGGACGCCGGCGGAGGAAATATGGGCCCATGTGCCCACCGCAGAGTCCTGGTGCTTTTGTATCCACATTTCAGTACCTGCGCAGTTTGGAAACGTTATATTTTAGTCCCCAAACAATAGGATCTACGAAGCTCGGGTCCACAGATATATACAGGGTGTTTCACAAAAAATGAACCAAAGTAAAAAAAAAAAAAATCATCGCACACCAATACAACGGACTGCATATAGTGTTACCAGTGATGTGAAGATACTCAAACTATTTTTGGTTTGTGATAAATTAAGTGAAATTAGTCAGTCATTTTTTACTTATAAGGATTAGAGCCAAAATGTCAATGGGAAAGTGGTAGCGGGCGGTACAACGACACGAAACCCGTTGATTGCAACTTTGCACCTCTACCGGATACTTTTTTTTTCGGCTCCAAAGACTAACTTTCGGGTTTGCAAAAAGCCGACGCGGGACCTGTCGCGGACGCGCGAGGAGTCAATGTCAAGCCAAAATGTCGGAATGTCAATGAGAACTGTGACTAGTCTCCGTTCGATAACATGACGCTCGAGAGCGCTGTGATCCGGCGCTCCTCGTGCGTCTGCGACAGGTCCCGCGTCGTTTTTTTGCAAACCCGAGAATTAGTATTTGGAGCCGGGAAAAAAAAAAAAAAAAAAGGGATCCGTTAAGGTACAAAGTTGCAATCAACCGGTTTCGTGTCGTTGTACCGCCCGCTACAACTTTCTCATTGTCATTTTGGCTCTAATCCTTATAAATCAAAAACTAATTATTTATATATTTTAATTATTTTAAATTATTTATCTTATAATTAATTTATTATTTGAATTTTAGATTATTTTAATTAATTACAAACCCAAAAATAGTTTGAGTATCCTCACACCACTGGTAACACTATGCAGTCAGTCTTTTTCATGTGCGAGGAACCATTTTTTTAAAACTTTGGCTTATTTTTCGTGAAACACCCTGTATAACCGCACCGGCGCATATCCTCTGAATATAGTCACTTTACATAAGCTCGGAATGCATATTCCCATGATTGTTGTGCCGAGCTTTCCTCTACGAATGTCGTAGTATGCCATCGCAGTTCAGCACTCAAACTTTCTCTGTCAAGGGACGAGATAAACGAATGTTGAAAACTGATGCACCTTCTAGAGATAAACTCCGAAATGAGCGACCTTGTGCCATGCGACTGGAGATGAATGTCCTTTGTCCGCACTTGCCACTAATTGTCGAAACAGTGTTGCTCGTTATCTCGAGGTGGGGGGCGAATGTTTTTCTTTCCCGCTCCATAAAAAGTTAGGTTTTTATGCGCTTTCGTGAAAGTCAGTTTTATCTTTGTTCTAACAGTGCCCAAGCGCGCTAATTAAACGTATGGTTCATCATTATAGGAATCCGTTGTAGCGGTACTCCAGCAGGATTGTACAACCTACGGCAATAATGGGAAATGTGAAGTTACACGATAGGAAACTCTTGTGACGCAATCAATTTTATTGTGTTCTTCTAGGACGAACGAAGTATCCCGGTACGTTTCACGCGAAATGCGACGGCAAATCCCTCCCCGTATTTCTGCGTTGCACACGGTGTGAAATTCTTCCTCGTGCTTGTGGATGACTGTCAGTTTTGTTTATCCTTTTCCCCCCAGTGCTTCTCGCTAATGCAATGGCGGTCCTGCCGTACTTTATATGCCGCTGCCGATATCCTTATGCCACTGACATACGCACATGCTAGAACTCTTTTGAAGTAATGGTCCTTTACAACTTTGAAGTCCGTCAGCTCTCAATATATTACTGCGCCGCAGAGAGATCACGCTCTCTCCCTGCGCCAAATAATGTAATCCATCATACCCACTCTGCATGACACTACTCTGCAGCAGAAAGGCGCATGGTGGCGGTTCATGACCCCCAAATGGGCTATGAGTCCTTTTATGGGGCCATGGAGGGTCCTAGCAGACATGTGATATGCCTTTTGCCACACACATCAACCTATTGATTTGCTTGTATCAAGAAAGCGAATGCATTCTCCTCACTCAAATACATGATTAAATCAGTCTTTGTTAAAAAAAAAAAAAAATAAGCATTTTTGGTAGCTGTCGCTTTGGTTAATGTCTTTTAAATAACTTACAATGTAAATGTATCTGCGTCATTAAAAAGAAAGAAAAAAAATCGGAAGGCTTGTAAAGGTAGGGGGTCATGGTAAGTTCGGTACTACTCAAAGGGGTCACGTACTGGAAACGTTTGAGAAACACTGGACTACATCATTGAAGGGATTTTGCGTCGCGGACGTACAACACTGCCGACCGTTTCTCCCAGCGCACTCCGCCAAAAATGTGACGTTCAGACAAGAAATGACGGAGCGTTAAAACTATTTTCGATAAAGGAATTTTAAATTGCAAAGTATGTACGCATGTTATTTAAATAGTTCGGCGAGTGTATCTGATAGCGAAGTTTATAATTAGTAGCAGGAGTCTCCACAGCGTTGTGTTCGAAACGCGGTGGATACCGACAACCGTCGTACGAGCGTATTTAATTAAAAATCGCTGCGTGACGAGGCTCTAATCAGTTTACGAAACTGTTTCAGCGGTTCATAAAATACATACTTTCGTCTAATACGTTTTCGTTTCACATAGCGTTCGAGGTTAATACTTTTCGCTGGCAAACGGGATAGGCGATTTCCCTCTTCCGAAAAGGAGATTCTTCGTCGTAGTGTTCGGACGGGTGTTAGGGGTTTATATAACAGTCTTTTAGTCTCTCCAGTGCAAAGGGAATCTCCTCAACAAGGTACAAAGCTATGTTATGTCTATTATTGCGCGGCACAGTCGTTCTTGTGCGTGACAGCGCCTGTAATTGGAGATATACCGTAATTTCAAGTGCATCAGCGTATTTTTTTTTTCTCACGGGCGCTCTGCGGCTTATCCACCGGTGCGGCTTATCTGAGGACTATTTTTTCCTGGTACTTTCCTCATGCCCTGCTTTTAACGAAAAGGATTATAGTGACTCTGGAACAGCACCGCCCTGCCGACGCACGAACAATGCGTAACAGGGGACCGTCCACATTGGGTTGACTAACATTCCTGGTGCCTTCCCGCAGCTCGTGAAAAGAAAGTAGTGACAGTGATTCGTGCCTTCTGAACGCCTCTAACCTGTCGATCCATGAAAAAAAACACACAACAAGGGCACAATCCGATCTTGGTAGAACACTAGAACTGACATCCCTTGTTGTACACCATGCCGGCCCCGGAGTATGGACCACAGGGTTTATGACCTTCTCTACGGTCTCCTTTGTTACACAAATGAGTCGTGTCGTATTGCCCGCGGCTTATCTGCGTGTGCGGCTTGTCTGTAGGGTTGCCACCAGGCCGGTATTATACCGACACGCCTGGTTATTTGCTCACTGTGCCGGTTGCCGGTAGGAGGATGATACCGGCAGCCTTTTGCCGGTATTTGCGGCTCAAAACCTTTCATAGGGCGGGCTTTTCCTTTCAACATTCCACTACAGCTTGAATAAATCTGGACCACAGACCCAACTCCGCGCAGTCACCAGTTATTTCCTTAGTTACTCATTATTATTGTTGTTATTATTGTTATTATTACACACAGGAACACGTTTCCTCCTTTGTCTTGAGCTCTCTCTCTCTCTCTGGTTTTCTCTGTTTCACCCCTCACCCACTTCCCTTTCCCGCAAGCATTTCCTTCTTTCCCTCTATTCCACCTCCTCTCCCTCAGCCGGTATTTTTCACTACGAAAGGTGGCAACCCTACTTGTCTGTCCGAAAATTTTCAAAACGTTCCTAAAGACGGGTCATGCGGCTTATACGTGTGAAATTACGGTAATAAAATACATAGTCACCTGTGGGAACTGGCATGTGTGTGAGAGAGAGGGCGGTGAGGGATGGGGAGTTTATACTACAGGAAAATGTTTTGTGTCCGTGGCTATGTTATAATCGTCGAAAGTGGGTCGATGTGGTTTGAAATAACGTGATGATGAATAATTGACTGAGGGGCGCTTAATAATATGGTGCACTTAGCCAGAGTTCAGAGTAACTGCTTGTTCCTCAGCTGTGCGAGGTAGGGTGTACTTCAAATCATTTTTCCTCTTTCTTTTTTATAATAGCATATTACTTCATAATAATAATTATTGAACATGTACATTATATTTCACGTTGACGCATCACTTGAAAAGTGCAGCGAAAATACGCGGCTGTATTATCACACGTGTGTGCATAAAAAACACGTTGTTGTTGTCAGAAGCTTCGAAGAGTGCATTATGTCGGCTGGCGACTTGTTGCAATTATCGAAGTACATAGAGGCACTTTTAGACCAGCCAAAGGAACATGTTTGGAGGTAAACGTTTGTGGGCTACATGACCATCTTCCTCTTTTCTTTGTGTTGGAGGCTGGAAGACGGGCCGATCTTTTAAGTTTCTGTCACGACGTCCATGCCTCGAACATTATAATTATAAACTCGTAAACTTCATATGATGTGGTACTGGTATACCTCGACAATGAAAGTTTACGGCGTTACGAATACGTTCTAAATGCCACGAGAACGTCAATAGGTAATTAAGAACTGGGCGGTTTGGTACCTCACTCTAAAATCGATGAGAACCCCCAGTGCGGGGCGGACGAAAAGGACAGGAAACATGTACGTGTGTCCTGCTTTGGTCCATGTCCTTTTCGTTTCCCCTGCACTGGGGGTTCTCATGGGGTTTACTAAATTCTTCAAAATTGTCGAACAATATTAGAACCACAGCAAAATTGACGGTGCAGTGAACGTAACAACAACAAACCGTGCTTAACAGGACGTATACGGAATAAGAAATTTATATAAAAATACTTTTTCTTTTTTCTTTTCATGCTCTTTATTTATCTTTTCTTTTTCTTTGTTTTCTTCTTCTTCGTTCTTCTGACTTCGTAGTCAGCTTTTGTTGCTTATTTGATTATTGTTTCGTTTGTGACTTTATTTGTTGAATTATCGGTGTCTTATTTGTTGATCTATGACTCCTTAAATCTGTACATGTGACACGCCGTTGATTGCCCCAGGCCCTGTGCCTCAAGCATCCCGGCTTAGACGTGTCTGTTGAGTAAAACATCCATTTGGGCTTGTTGGTTTGCTCGTCTGTGTTTGTCTCTTTTAGCGCTGTTATCGTCAAGTGTCTGTTTAGTTGTATTTTAATGTTTACGTTGCTACTTAATATATTATTATTATTATTATTATTATTATTATTATTATTATTATTATTATTATTATTATTATTATTATTATTATTATTATTATTGACTATTATTATTTACCGGATAACTGAACCAAAAAGGCAATTCTGGTACGATACCTTTCAACTTCAAAACTGCCTAGTTCACTTTGCCTGCTTTACAGATGCCTCATCCTGGGGAAGCCTCGTAGATTGCAGATTTGCTGGGTCATTTCGAACTGTCGGTGCATTCGCATATCAATTGGCGGCGCACAGGGTTTTCCCTTTATGAATTCCTCAATGACCGCGTTGGTTGACGACGGACATCGACGGATGCAAGCTCGCCAGACAAGCATATTGGCGAAAGGAATAGAAAGCTCCGTTAAAAACGAGGAAAAAACCTGTTCAGTCCTCAGGCTCGATCGGATACCGCTTCCTTTTCCGCTGTTCCAATTTTTCTTCCTGCAACAGACTGTTCGCGAAGACAAAAATCGCCTAGAATTTCCAACCGATATTGCTCGGCTGTGCAGTAATGTCTCGGCGTTTCTCGCTTGATTTTTTTTTTTTTTTTTTTTCAGTTGTGTTCATTTAAGCGGTCCCCGTTGGGCAAGACTGCATTCCTTGGAATGTTACCCCTTGGGTAACATCCAGCGGAGGAATATACCGTCGTCCTTTCGTCTGGAGTTTTCTCGTTCCTGGCCTTTTTCTATGGGACAGATGAAAAGCTGCCAATGAGAGCGCGTCGAAATGAAAAAAAAAAAAAAAAAAGAACACATATTGCAGTTCTGTTGTCCTGTCGTGTCCTTCGTCTTAGTTCCCATTACGTCTCCGTGAGCGCGATTCCCCTGACCCTTGTACACGAGAATAGCGGGCAATCTCTTTTTGTATTTAGACTGCGAGGACCACGAAGTATATTTTACCTTAGAAAATGCGCCTGATCTATACTTGAAAATCATATATATAATCATATATCAAAATATCATATATCAAATCATATATCAAAATATCATATATCAAATCATATATCAAAATATCATATATCAAATCATATATCAAAATATCATATATCAAATCATATATCAAAATCATAATCAAAAATATAAACACAAAAACAATAACAGCAACAAAAATGGCATGCAGTCAACAGTTCTCATCGCGCGCTTCACCACCAGCAATGGGGTAAGGTATCGCCCTGGCGATGAAACTCCTCAATCATCAAATAAAGTTGTTGTTTCATGGAGCGCTGACGCGCTAGTAGATTCTCGTTGGTAACCACGTCGCAATGGATTACGAGGAAGACCACGCTTCCTATGTATATTATGGAGGTCGTTGACCATCTCCATACGCGCCTCTTTTGCCTACTTGTTTTCCCCGTGGACGCGACTAAATTGCTTCTTTTACAGCAGATCGCATTCATGCCCATTCAGTGATGTGTCAAATGTGTGGAAGCATACAGAAGCGCATTCCTGCCTCGAGATTACATCCGGTCGCAGGATACACGTGCAGCTCTTCTTATATCCTCTTGAGAGGAACGCGCCCTTCTGCTAGGCAAACATACTTCGCAGACGACACCAATACGCCGATGTCTGCAGGAATCGCACGATAACAATATCGCGTCGCGTGATTTCTTGTCCACGGGGAGAAAAAGCAAAGAGAGAGAGAGACAACTATCATGGCGTGAAACACGTTTCAAATGCCCAAACGATTGTTGGTGCAAAGCTAGCGGTGAAATAGTGGTAGTTTTTCGGGAGGCTGGCTGTTCCGCGTTGTTCGGGTGCTATGCGGTGAAGTGGAGCAGTCTTCGTTGTAATGGTGGGAAAGGTGGG
This sequence comes from Ornithodoros turicata, assembly GCF_037126465.1. Taxonomy (NCBI): domain Eukaryota; kingdom Metazoa; phylum Arthropoda; class Arachnida; order Ixodida; family Argasidae; genus Ornithodoros; species Ornithodoros turicata. Next base: position 10,894,295 of record NC_088206.1, on the reverse strand, counting down.
AAACGTGTGTTGTCGGGTAATGCAAAGTAAATCTTTCTCGGTTCGTTCGCTCGCTTTTCGTGTGCGTGTTGAGTTATTCAGTCAAAGCTTTTCGCTTTCGTGTGTTCTTCTCCTTTTTTCGAAGCTACCGAAAGAATGTTCCCTGTCTCGAAAGTCTCCTAACGCTCCAAATGTGCAACCAGTGACGAATACTTGAGCGTCGTCCGTCGTGGAGACATCTACTCTCGCTGTGTGACGTGATCCATGGTATCATTGGCATCCAACTCACGTGTCGCAACCACATTCCTCTCCCTTGCGTTCCTCGGATCTGATTGAAATGCCCAACGCCGTGTGAAACTTCTGCATTTTCCCACAAAAAAGAAAAGAAAGGAAAGCGAATCAATATTGCCAACTAACTGTGAACTCGCCGTTTCACGAGATCTGAAAAATCAGGAGGTGACCTTCAATTTGGCGCACGGGCAAGGAGAGTGGAGTGTGTGTCGTGCCACGTGAGGTGAGCCGAGGACGGGGATTGGTGGGTGCCGAGGGGCTCGGTCGTGTGACGTCAGTGAGTGTCGTTGCGTCGACTCGCCCGTCGCAGCGACGAAGCATCTGGAATAGGTTGGTGCTGCAGTGAAAAGCGCGCGTACGGAAGGCAGGTTCAGCGAGGGACCACATTTTGAGAGCAATCCCTCCGGTGTCAGCTGTACTGAACTCGGACGGGGCAGAAATGCTCGTCGATTGGGGGATCGTGAACTCGCATCCTCTCATGAAAGGGAGCTCAGCTGACAGAGGTGAGAGGATGTTGTCGTGCTTTCGCATGGCTTATTCGATCTCCCGAAGCTTCTTGTTGACGAAAAACGCATTCTTGGTCGCAGTGAGCAATGGTGTACTGGAATTGACAGTAGTCTCTGAATGATGTTACGAGCGTGCTGTCGCTATGGGAATATGTTCGGTACATTTCGCCTGTTCGTACTTTTCCCCGCAAGCTGGCTGTGTACAGCATCTGCAGAGCGCTTCGGTTATTCTGACTTTTGCTCACGTAACATCTGCTCGAAGCTATGTCGGCATCTGCAATGTTCTGTTTCTGTCACATCTAACACTGTCACGCAAACATGACGGTACAGTGAACCAGTTGCGCCTACTAACAGAGGACATGGGCGGTCGCAGTCGTTATTATACGTTCCTGTATGTTTAGTTATAAAGTTGAGATTTCACAAAAACGATAGCATGCTGCAGGTATTGTCAAGTGCCTCTTTTCAAATCCGTGTAGAGGTGGTGTAGGACTTAACACAGTTCAAAATGATAGCATTTTCCTTTTCTGCTATGTAACTTTTGTTTATTCTTATGACAACCCATCATCTACAGCACTGCATTATAATCGTGCTCAGAATGCTGTCATTACCCTACTTGGCTTTGCATTGCTTGTCACTCTCATGACGGCACTTACAGTGCCAAGGTAAACCAGTGCGGAACGTCTATTCACCCCTGATGTAATGCTATTCAAGTACAACGCGGTTACGTAAAGAAAGAGGCCTTTAGGCTCTCCTTGAAATACAAGTCCTTAATGTGTCCAAGGAAGGGCTAGTGTCAAAGTTAACTTATACACCGCTTCAACCCAGTATAAACAGCTGACCAAAACACCCCCCACCATTATTTCTACTTTGCACCACCAGGGCCAGAATGGCGTTCAAGTTAATTCCGACGCCAGCTGTAGAAGCCTCCTATATGATGTCTGAGTGCGTCCGTGTGTCGTAAGCACATATTTTGTCACCGCGTTGGCAGGGATCTCCCGAGAGTGAGGCAAAAATAGACTGAAATGTGTCCTGTCCGTACGCTCACTCCGCCGAAAATAACACTTGTTCATTGTGAAACGTTTCCGAGTGCTTTGTTCTCCGTCGGTTGCGTTCCTATTTCCTGGCATGTTTCCGTAACATGACGTACTAGCACTTTGATAATGGTTCGTGTTTGGGAACCTGAATGTGTGAACGTTTGGTGATAAGGGTGCTTGAATCTGGAAATGTTTTTTTGCAGGTGACAGGACCAATTATGTCAATGTCCCTCACGTCATTGCTATGGTGGGTCTCCCAGCCAGGGGCAAAACGTACATTGCGAAGAAACTGACCCGCTACCTCAACTGGATCGGGATTAACACGAGAGGTGATTTTCATTGCAAACCTTTGTCAAACACATCTGAGTGTAGTGTTCAGATTTTGTTCTTACGCAGTGGATACTATCCCGTACTTTGTATTAGTTCCTGAATGCAAGAAAACATTATTATGATGAGTGTGCAAACATGGAACATGCTTTTGAGAAATTTTTAAAGAAAAAGAAAGGAACCTTTTATTTGTCACTTTTCACTCGTCTGAGAAGCTACTGGAAATAATGCTGGTTCCATAAATCTAAAAAAGAAAACCACACACTTCTGCTTGTTTGTGAAGTATGTCATCATAGCAGCTCCAGTGAGCTGTTTTTTGTCCCGAGGTTAATTATGCAGTACAGACACGGTGGCATGCTTGATAGGTGGAGTCAAAGGTGGTATTTGTTGGAAGCGGGAATGCGCCTTCTACAATGTTTACATTATCCCAGTGCAAAGGCCCTACGCTTAAAGACAAAGGCGGAAATCTGAAGCTGCATTGCTTAGTCATATGCAGTGTGTCATTTGGTACACGATATGTCGTAGTACAGGCGTGGAGTTTCAACTTTCCTTTTACTAGAGATGGGACGAATCCAGAATTTTCCGAATCCTTTCTTAAAAAAACAAAAAAAGAGTTTGAAAAGCCAGGTGGGAAAACACTTCTACTGAGAAGTATTTTGAAGCAGAATATGATATATTTGTTTAATGAAAAACAAATTGAATAATAGTTCACTTTTAGGAAAAAACAGACCCATATGTACATCTTCTTAAATGTGATTTATTTAACGTGTTGTTCATCTACTACAAGAAATGCGTAAATTTTCTAGTCTGAATTGTTTCCGTAAAACTAACAAACAATCAAAAGCAAAACCAGGTTACTTTTAAACTTGTGTAATGTAACAGTTCCTGCCTGAACTCTTTCAGTCCAGAGTAATGTAAACAAGCGCACAAGAAAGCATCCGCCGGCCAATCAGGCTTTCGATGGACTCCGCGGTCGCCAATTTTAAAAAGAAACGAACAAACGTGGTTTGTGGATTGGAAAGATTCGACTCGCCGTTTTGAGCACTGGGATTCGGATTCCCGAACCTCAAATCCCTGCCTAGGATTCGCCGATTCGGTTGGCACATCCCTGCCTTTTACCTTTCGTGCATATTAACTTCCTCCGCAGTTTTCAATGTCGGAGAGTACCGTCGACAAGCCACCGAGGCGTACAAGAGCCACGATTTCTTCAGGGCGGACAATGCCCAAGCTATGGCTATTAGGAGGTCAGTTCATCGCACAGTCCTGTGGGGCCCGTTACCTGACATTTCGTGAATTTTTTTTGTTGTTGTTGCAGTAAGTGTGCCTTGGATGCACTCGAAGACATGTGCAAGTGGCTGGAAAATTACGGAGAAGTTGCGGTAAGTTTGGAAGCAGATATTTCGGTGCTCCTCCTCCCTGTGTACTGAGAGCATCGCCTTTCACGCAGGTATATGATGCCACAAATACAACGTACGAACGACGGAGGCTCATCTACAATGTTGTCTGCGAGAGGTTTGGGTTCAAGCTGTTCTTCGTCGAGTCATACTGTGATGACCCCAAGATAATTGAAGCGAACATTCGTGTATGTGTAGTTAACTCTCTTTCCTACTCTGCCATGCTCTCATGCTCTGTGAAATATCTGCTGACAGAGACTGCGTCACCTACCATATTAAGTATACCATATAGGTCATCCTCTAACTTACAAGAAAACTTGTCTTAACAACTAAACTAAACCAAACTTGTCTTACAACCGAACTATAACTTAAAAAAAAAGCTTGTCTTTTTTGGGTATATAAACTCCAAAAAGACAAGCTGCCTCAAAAAGACACGGACACAAAGGACATCGTTTGCCTGCGGGACCTTAACGTGTTAATAATAAACAAATAAAATCATTCGAGAATGTAGAAGAAAGGATAGCACAAGTGAAGAAATGCTGGCAGCCATTGTTGTCAGACATTTTTGGCCAGTGGCAGGTCTATCAGAGATGCTCAATCTCGTGAGCTCTAAAAGAAAAATAAATAGAAATAAAACTTGTTGAGATGCACATCTGTTTTACACAAGGATCGAGGTATAATGTGGATGTACGGCTACCTAAGCTAACATCTGCACAATTGCTGGCTCCACCTTTGGTTTTTTTTTGGTATGAGACGTAGAAAGGCGGTTGCAAAACCTGGTCCTATATGCAATTGCTATGCCCCACCCCTGAAAAGTGCAACAATATTCTTCGCAGGAGGTGAAGGTAAACAGTCCAGATTACAAAGACATGAACAAAGATGATGCCCTCCTTGATTTCGTTCACCGCATCGAGCATTACAAAGCGTGCTACCAGCCTCTCGATGAGGTCCAAGAGAAACAGTACTCCTTCATGAAGATCTTCAACACTGGTCAGAAGGTTGTGGTTCACCGACACGAAGGTAATACCTCTTTCGGAAAGAAGTGATGGGTCGGACTCACGACTTCTTCTTATTTCGATGCAGGTCATATCCAGAGCCGCGTTGTCTACTATCTCATGAACATTCACATAATGCCGCGTTCCATTTACCTGACCAGGGTATGTGCTAGTAGCAAAAGCTTAATACGCCTGGAGAGACTATAAGAACAATTTGACATTACAGCATGGTGAAAGCATATTGAACCTTCAAGGCAGGATTGGTGGTGATGCCGATCTCTCCGAACGTGGACGTGAGGTTTGTGTCTGCCAAGCCAGAGTAGTGAATGACCGATGAAGCGTCATCTAAAAGCAGATGCCTCTTGTTTTTGTAGTATGCAGTAGCCTTGGCAAAGTTCATCAAGAACCAGAACATCCCACGGTTAAGAGTGTGGACTAGTCAACTGAACCGTACCATCCAGACAGCAGCAGGCATTGATGCTCCACAAGAGAGGTGGAAGGCTCTTAACGAAATCGATGCTGTGAGTTGTGGCTGTGGTGCTCAAAGGACTTGTTTAAGACCCCCAGAGTTTACAGTGTGGAATGGCCGTTATATAGGCTAGCACTGAGCTGCTTATTAGCATTGCTCATCTTATCGCATTCTTGTCTTATCAGAGTGACCCTTCAAGTGTAACGCAACACACGTTCGCTTTCTTTCCTGCGTTTTTGCAATCGCTGTTTCTGGCCACTGTATACTGGGGTATACTTTTAGAACTCGCCCATAAAGACGTGCATGTCTGTGTGGTCTCATTTGCATGTAGGGAATATGCGAAGAGATGACCTACGAAGAAATTCAACAGAAGTTTCCCGAAGAGTTTGCCGCTAGAGACCAGGATAAATTTCACTATCGCTACCCAAGAGGGGAGGTCAGTCAGAGAATGGATATTTTCAGTAGGATTTTATTTATAAAAATATTCTTTATTTTTAGTCTTACGAAGACCTTGTTGCCAGGCTCGAGCCAGTGATCATGGTGAGGCATTTTTATTGAGATGCAAGTAACGATGGAATTGTGAGCACGTGGCTCGTTACTGAATTGGAATGGGTGCGATACCTTTATTATAGGAGCTGGAACGGCAGGAAAATGTGCTAGTGGTGGCTCATCAAGCCGTTCTGCGTTGCCTGCTTGCCTATTTCCTGGACAATAATTCTGGTGAGTTATGTGTACTTGCTGCCATTACTGTTCTTAACACAATCTGTCTACGCGACTCCCTTTTAATCATGCTGCAAAGCCCTCATAACAGCATTTGTAGTATGGAATAGTACATATAACGTTTGCCACGGGTTACATGCAGTGATGTCTGCTAGCTTGAGCCTTGATTCGCACTTTTGCTTTTGATCTGGCCAAGCTTTTAAACTATTTCAGTGCTAATGTGGGCTGCTTTGTATTTAACATGAAATCCACCCAGCTGGCACACACAACATTGCAAAAATGTTGCATGGCCATGTGGTCAGTGTTGAGTTATTGCCACTGTCAGCATGAATTTTCCTCCTGCACAATTGTACCAACTGCTATGCACAGCAATGGGCATTTCTGATGTAGTGTCTGTGTAGCAGTTCTGTAATTGCACTTGCACAATGTAGTCAGCTGAGTGCCTTGTCTCATCTGAATTTCATGTGGAAAAGCTCCATCATAGTTAAGTGGTTCTCCAGTGGAAATTCCTCCACGAAACTATCAAATTCTGCCTAGTTAAAACATGATTAAGTGGATCGTACTTAATTAATGTCTCCGTAGTTATTGTGATGCCGTCTGGTACTCTGCATATGTGTGCTAGCAATCCTTATGGCAAGCAACTGCGTGTTTTTATAACAAGACTAGAGTTCAACACCTGCAATGTATTGCCAGTGCAAATGTTGGTACATCTGTGCATGTTGTAAGTGTAACACTACAAGCATGTTAAAAAAAAAAAATTGTGTGATATTCTCACCGTGTGATTGCAACAAGTTTGCAATACATTGTGCTGGCTGGGAACCATCCAGAAAATGAGCGAGCCTTGCACCATGAAATGCCATACATTGTCCTATGATGTTACACAGTACTTCGTGATGTAACAAAGTAGTAGGGGAGGCCATTAAACATTGACTTCAACTGTTCAATTACATTGCTTTGCAACGTTTGTCTTGACCTCTATTTGTTTGTGTTGCACAGCAAAAAGGACTGTATTTGAAAGGGTATTACTCAGAAGATCACTCACGTGCGTTTACTAAGAAGAGAACAACGTATGGCTGGCTGGTGATACTGAACGATTGACAACTAAGTGCTAATGCGCATTGACGAAAAGTGGCGAAGGTGCAGAGGGGTAGTTCCGGTTCTATGCTGCGTATTGAGTGTTTTTATCAGAACCTTCAAAGTTGTTAGTGAGTGCAGGTGTGTCTGGCTATGTGTTGTCTTCAGTGTGTGTGTGAGCACTCAGTTGTCAACATCCAGTATATCTCCCAACTCTAATGTGGCTTATAAATGCTTCTACGTATACAATATTATGGGTTGTGCCAAATTGCTCCCTCTGTCCAATTCGAGTGCAGTAAGGTGTGGTTTGCAAAACTCTTAATCTTGTGTGTGTTGTGCAACGGGGAATCAGTCCTGTAACGAAAAGATGCATGTCTCACCTGCAAGTGTGTCATGCTAGAAAAGAAGTACAGTGAAAGCTACGATTTTTTGTGGGGCACGATGGTGAGCACCAAGCATATGATGTGCAACAGCACTATCAACTACCCGGGCATGACTACTGACGACGTGACAACGTCTGCTGTTGACGAGGCCAAAAAAGAAATTGCCCGAGGAAATCTTATTATTGAGGTTTTTGTTGCAACCATTTTCCCGACCTTTTTATACTTTGTCTTCATTTATTACTATTGAATGTGTGTCCCCCACTTCGCACTACAGTGTGCAGTGAAGCAGGAAAGCTAACATAGTGACCTTGAGAGAGGTATTTCTTGCAAGGAAATATTTTGTGGCGTGGTCTGGAATATCCTATGTCTGATCTGCGTGGAAGATGTTATTTTCACCTTTTTTGAAGTACAGTGAACCCTCGTTAATATGACCACCTCCGTTCCCGCAGATTCTGGTCATAAAGCGAATTGTCATAATAACGAGAAAGTGGTCCGGTCGGGACCAGAGAGTATGCACGGCCGAAGAAAACACACACATGATGCTGCACAGCAATTTATTTAACGAAAAAGTCTGTCAGCAATAACTGCTTGGTGTAGCTTGCAGTGACCAGCTTTTCTAACTGGACAAGAGTACTATCAATCGCGTGAACATTATGAATGTCATTGTGTTGCTCAAAAAACAATAAAGCAACCATGAGTGCTTCACTGGCCTCTTTCGTAGTGATAGTGACGGGCGGTCACTGTCTTTTATGGTTTTTCTTACTTTAGCAATCCGAGAAGAGGTATGAGTAATCTCGAGGTCAATAACGCCTGGAGTCACCCTAAGCCTTTGCGCCCCACTTTAACTGTGTCACTTTGTCCATGAGCAACTTAAGCAGCCACTCTAAGGGGCGCCTGACGCTGTCATAATAACGGGAGGATAATACATGTGCTTGACCTCAGCTGTGCCCAAAAATCTCGGTCATAGTCTGATAAGCGGAATGTCATATTAACGGGGAGGTTTTACGTGGCGAAGAAACCGTTCCCCAGGAATTCGGTCATAAAGCCTGAATGTCAGATTAACGGGGGTCATAATAACGAGGGTTCACTGTATAGTACAACTGCAATGGCATACACATACGATTCCAACAGTAAGCGTATCAGAAGCAGGTTTCATAGTGAGCTCTTGCAAACAACGTACGCCCTGTTGTGGTGTGGTACCTTTGCACATGCTATCACTCCTGTGTTACTCTTGCTCACAGTTCTTTTTTTTTTTTTCCAACGTGTGAAACATTAACAAAGCCTAATCCTGCACCTCTTGCAAAGAAGTGTTGCATGATGCATATCTTGGGATCTCTACAACACATTATTGCGTATTGAACACTTTGCACAGTTGAACTTCCGTGTAGTGAAGTACTTCAGTTTAATTTGTACTGCTGACGAACTCGGCGTTTGGTTCTTGATTAAAGTGTGTTGCTGCATAGTGCTGCAAAGACTTATCTATAGTCAGGCGGAAGAGTTTGGTTCATCGGATGAATGACTAAGCAGTATCAGTAAGCAAGGATATGGTACGTTCAGAAAACCAGTGGTACGTAGGACTGACAGATGTGAGCACAGCCTGCTACAGAGAATCTCGACTAACCTAGAAAGTTGAGGAAGTGGGTGTTTTAGCGTGACGACGAAAAAGCAGCAGCAGAGGGGCAAAAACGTAGAAGTGACACAGGACAACTGCTGGTTTACTAGAGAATCTCTTCCCTGACCGGAAGCACTCTTTTGACAACATCCGGTTTGAGCAAATTGCCATGGTGCAGAGCAGCGGCTCTCAACTTGCGTTACTCGTGGGAACCCGTGACCAGAGGTGGGCACCCTCACGAGGGCGTGCGAGGGTGAGGGTTTCCTCACCCTCACCTCACGATATTTGAGGTGAGGGCCAGTTTTTCGGGTGATGTTTGAGGTGAGGAAAATCTTCAAAAAAATTTTGAGGTGAGGAAAATCTTTTCAAAAAAATTTGAGGTGAGGTGAGGAAAATCTTTTTAAATTTTGAGGTGAGGTGAGGAAAAGTCTCAAAAACTCATTTGAGGTGAGGTGAGGAAAATTTTCAAACCATTTTTTGAGGTGAGGGGAGAAAAAATTTTTGAGGTGAGGAGAGGAACTCACAGAAAATTGAGGTGAGGGCGAGGCTCGTGAGGACAAACGCCCACCTCTGCCCGTGACTGTGCCAGCTAGACTTTGAGAAACTTTCTACTACACAATGGGTGGACTCAACTGTGTAGAAGCAACACCGCCTCGATAGAGAAAGCCTGCGCATTGCCTCCTCTCCCTCTTTCAGTCAGAATTTGACCGCTACCGCGATTCTCACCTTCTGCGAATCCAAGAACCCGCAGATCCTGCAGCTCACCTGCAACCTGCAGACCTAAATATTTAGAAAAAAAAAGTGCAAGATGCTTTCCAGAAAATTTGAGTTTTGAGAAACACTGAGACCGTTGTGGCACTTTATTTCAAAGTTTTCCCACGTAGTATGCCAACACCGTTCAATCACAACTTGCAGACGACGGTGGTCCTTCGCCGTGGCCACGACCGCTGAAAGCACGTTCGTGATTGGCTACAGCCGTTGAAAACACGATCCCGATTGGCTGACTCTTAATTGTTACGTCACGTCAACAAACGCGCAGGCTTCCTGTACCTAGGTGTTGTTCATAGAAGTGGGTTAGACGAGCTATGGGTTGCACGAGGAGGTATCCGGCGATATCATTGCCAGTCCCCGTGCCAGTGACAACATGTTGGGCATAATATGCTCGTTACATTGAAGTTCAACTGTAGCCGTTTTGATGAGCATATTCTTGTGCGTAGCTCATGCTTGCACGGTGCTTTGGGTAGAGTTTTGAGTTTTTTTGGCGGCCTAAAATGTGCTTTTCTTTATGGCTTTCTCCTCCTTCCACTTCTGTCCTGGCGGTGCAGAGGAGACTCCGTATGTGCCCGTGCCTCTTCACGCCATCATTCAGCTTGTGTTCACAACATCGGGCACTGAAGTGTGTTATTACACTCTGAATGTGGCTGCAGTGGATGATCACCAGTTGCTTTAAGGGCTCATCAGTCTCATTCCTTTTCTTTGCTTTCTAAGTCGATTCCTGAGGTAGCCTAGGGGTCGGACAGATATGTAAATATAGCGCAGCATTCTTTGTCGGGTTTAATGCTGGATGTAAATAATAATTTGTGGTCTTATTGTACAGTGCAGTTTTGAACGGTTCAACGTGCTCTAGCTAAGATGAACCAGAGAAATTATCAGTTTCCTGCACCTTCCACTTCGAACGTGAATGGGAGATCGCGCTCACAAATACTCTGGTTCGTGTAATGTTACAATGTCTAGATTTTTATTTAAAAACAATCATCCATTGTACCTAGGTGAAAAATTTTTGCAGTTACAAGTGGTTTATGAAACAATTTCTACTTGAAACTACTTTGAACCGGAGTGTCGAACCGAAACGTTTTTCATTCCGGTTCTATCACAAATGGTCCGGCACCGGTTGTGCTCCAGAGCAAAAAAATAACGGTTCATACCGGTTTTAACCGGTTCCTCTTCTGGTGGGCATATTCATTCCGAGAAAAATGTCAATGTTGCAAAATGTAAACGCGTTTATTCCGCATACATTGTATTTAATATTAATAGGCAGCTGTGAAATTGGTAGCTCCTGGTTCTTGTAGGTGATTGTCTGTTCATTGCTGTTGTTTTCATTCCACCGTAACCGTAACCCTCGTAAAGTATCCGTGACATGACTTTAGAACACACGACGTCAGTTTCATTCACCTATTCGTAGTTCAAACCGGCGAAGTTTCTCCTTGAACTGAAAACCGTTAAATAATTTTTTCGGTTTCCCTACTGAGTGAGAAAAAGTTATGCGGTTTCGATTCCATTCGGGTTCGCACCAAAATAGCAGTTTTTTTCGGTTTTCGGTTCTGGTTTTCGGCTCGCTCCGACACCCTGCTTTGAACCACTTTGTACGTAAGTGGTTTAAAGTGGAAATTGTTTCATAAACCATTTGAGATTGCAGAAATTTTTCACCTGAGTAAGTAGCATTTTCTCAGGTTATATTTGTATATTTGTTATTAGAGTTCATTTGAGTAACTGCATTTTGTCGTGCAGACTACCCCATTGTTTTAATTTCTAGTCTACAGCAAGAGTTTATTTCGTGAGGGGCACACATGTTAACTGAGTCTCACAGTGCTGATAAGCTTCAGTGGTTTTGCAGCCATGACATGAACAAGAGGCATGGCATAGGCCTTCTAGTCTTTAAGGGACAAATAAGTGAAATTAATTAAAATTTTACTCACTCGTGATGCTGGTAGTCAGACCACACTGGTAGCAATATTTTGTGGAACACAGCTCTTTTGTGTGTGCAATAGTTTTCGTTAGATGCTCACCTTGCTGTCTCCAGTCTGTCCAATAGTAATAAGTGCTGAATATTTTTGAATTGCACGTGCTAGCTTTTAGTCATTTTAGCAATGCTAGGAACTTGTGTGCCAATAATTCTACACAGCGCAAGATCTCGTGGTGTGCATGAAGTTCAAAAGTGATATACCTAGTCAGTATTCCCTTACAACCTGGTAACAGTTATGTTTCCAAATTTTTTTTCTAATGTTTTGCTAATGTTTCGTGGTTACGTTCCATAAGTTACGCGATTCACTAGTGGTTATGGGAAACCCAGAATGGCAAATACTGTTTTTTTTAATTATAATTATTACTCAAGGGTGACACTAGAGTGGCACATCCATATCTCCTTTCGAACGCAGTTAGGAGCCGATGTATTCCGAACCAGTACCCAGTTAATTACAGTACGATGCTGCCACACTGTGCTCATGTAAATAAACTCTTTGTGTACATAATAGGTCTGTTTTACAACAGCATTCCTGTACCATTGTAGTGGGTGTTGCAATAAAATGCTCAAGTTAAAATTGTGCACTGCAGAGGATGTTTATCCATACCTGGAGCATCATTCACAGACACGAATATTTGTGTTTATGGACAGTTTCTGATTTCTAGTTGTTGAGCTTATAATGCTGAATTATAGAAAGTAATGAGGTAATAAAAACAAATCATACACGACGCTACATCAGCACAAGGCTTCACTACTACTACTAGTTGGGTGACAATTGGAAAATCTTTCTACAAGCTACCATTGTTTTGTTCTAGTGCACTGAATCACGCTTTGCTGCATATAATGTAGGTTAGGTTTGTGCTTTTTGTTTAGGTTAGGCTGTGGTGAGTTGCTTAAAAAACAAAACAAAAAAAAGACACACCCACGTATGTTTTGATGCCACAGCTATTTTTGAGTAGTGAATTTCTGCAGTGGGTTACGTAAGGACTTCCACTAAACAGATAAATTGCCCGCCTGACGCTTGTAAGGGTAGGAGGTTCTTCATGGCTCCGCTTGTATTCCAGAGGAACTGCCCTACTTGCGTGTCCCCCTTCACAACATAGTGAAGCTGACCCCCATGGCTTACGGATGCGAAGTGGAGAAGTTCGACGTCCCCATCGCTGCTGTGGACACCCACAGGGAGAAGCCCGCCGTAAGTAAAGTTGACGAGCTGGCGAGCCAGGTCAACGACATGACCGTCTCTCTTAACGATAGCAACGGTGTCGAAATTACTGTGAATGGAATCTAGCCATCCAGATACAGAAAATATCTGTAGCTGTACAGAGGCAAAAAGACGGTGACCTTGTTCCCTGCAAGTTTAATATCTTACGTTAGAAGCCTTATTTAGCCATATGTACAGGAGATGCTCGCTTTTATTTTAGCTTACTTCGCCTAATACCCGTGAAGCAAAATGTGTCCCCCCTGCAACTCGTGTGACTCCCCATTACAGCTGTGGTTACATCTGGTTTCTTTTGCACGGGTTCAGGTTAGTTGTAACATCGATGCCACAACGTACGTGGTGAAGCATGGGCATTTTTGTTAGATACTTGCACACATACTCGAGGGCATTGTACCTGAGGTAGTTGCACTTAAGATCTGTTTATGTAGTTTTGTTATTTGAATGTCCCCTGTTATACCTTAAAACTTACAAAGAGAGAGAGAAATTACTTCCCACAAATATGATACCATAACGCAACGAAAGTTCTGGATACCTTAATGGGGCTCGTTATGGCATAGTACATGTCCCTGGTCGTTCTGCCTTTCACGTTGGTCCTGATTACATGCGTATATCAACTACTGCTTCAGCAAACGGGACAGCTCCCAGTATAAGGAACTTCAATGATGTGACAGTCGCCCAAAATTTTATTTTCCTATTTTTGTGTGTTTTACGCAAACGCTGAGCACCTCTCACTTGTGCTACCTGTAGTAGTGGCAATATTCTTAGTGGCAGACGAAGCATGCCAGATGCTTTGGGCTGTGGCTTGCATTCTTGGTGCATGCTGACCTCCAAGATACCAAGGCATGCGCTACTGTGTCCCTATCATGCTGTAGATGGGCTATGCACTTTGTTGATGCATTGCACTGTATAATGTGCAATGGCAGTATTATAGTATGCAATATATGCTTGTTGCTTTGCATTGTGGTTCTTTCTGATGCCACTGATATAGTTCTGATGGTCATTCTCAGTGAACACCATCAAGTTGAACACTCAAATATGCATTTATTACTCTGTTTGTATATGTACATATACGCTCTTATTGGCTTTGCATCTCCAGCTAACGTGATGAGAGAAGTGACGACTCAATGACTGTAATATGTCCGTGAATACTTGTTGCATGTGAAATGTTGCAGGAGTATATCATGAATTAGTCGCTCTTTCATATCACTGAGACGGACTAAATGTTGTAGCCAGTCACGTGCAACATTTTCAATACCATTCCAAAGGCACATGGAATCGTCTTGTGTCTCCTAACTCAAAGTGATGATTACTCATAGCTTTCTTTCTCATATAACTTGAGGATTTTTATACAGACATGTGTGGGTTGTATCTTTGAGAAAAAAAAAAAAAAAAGAAAACTTGATATTTTATATTTTTATTTTATATCAACTGAAATAAATAATTTAGGATATTTAATGGTTGTACCCCTGCTCATTTTGCACTGTACCATGAAGGTGGATAGGAACTTCTTCCTTTCAATGTCGGAATGGTGACACTGCACTTTTTCACCCAGCCCGTTAAGAGAGAGAGAATACTTTCCAGTATACCTTCATTGGGTGTCAAAAGTGCATTTCAGTTTGATGGCTTAAGAAATGCAACATGAGGTTTCAGCAGGAAGTAAGCAGCAGTTGTCTGCTTCTATAAGCTGCACTCCATTGCTTCCTGTCGTGTTCCTGCTCGATGTGACGTGTGTCTGTATGTTAGCAAGAAAATTGTTTGTAGTCCGTGCATAGTAAAAATCTGAAGCAGTGTGGAAAATATAGCACACAGCTTTCTTTCCGAACCCATTTTATTACCTGGCTTTCATTCAAATTGTTTAACCTAACTTAAATTTGAACTTACTTAAAAGTCTATTTCTGATTTTGGACAAAATAAAATGATCAATGATTGATAACGTCATATTTTGTAGCACGATATGTTTGGTGTTAGAAAATTCAGGTGCGCATTTATGCTTGTATGGTTCACAATGCAGGAATGCACAGATGGGCGAATATAACTGGTTCATGAGTGTCACAGCATGCAACTGACGTAAGGTGTCATTTGAAAAGCACCTGAAGACTGTGATTGACATATGGTCAGTGTGCTTGTAATAACGATATTGCATCGGGCTTTATGCTCAGTACATCTGAATAAAGGTCTATGTACGGAACTGTCAATTCTGTCTCGTCTTGGTACTGTAGCGAGAACAACTACAGGATGCACCATTACCTTGCATGTACATAACAGATCTGGGTAGTATTCTAAGGTGATGTCTTAATTTTGGCATCATTAGAACAAGAGTGAAGAGTACAGCATGGAACCAGCTTGGGTTAGTGTGCCCCCCTGCCAGCTTTTCTCTATCACTTCATTCTTCACAGGGCAACGTAAATGCATGGCAGGCTTCACCCAAGAAGGATGATTAGGTTGTTTCCGTATGCTCAGGAATGGTTGATAAATGGATAGGTAATCTGTTCAGCAGGCAGTGCTCGATATTCAATAAGTAATTGGCATGGTCTGTGTCTGTTCTGTTGCTGGTTAGTGCAGTGTTCTTTTCTGCATCATGTCAAGACCCACACCTCAATACTACATACTTCTAGCTGTGGAGTGTAACACACTAGTAAGTATTGTCCTATATAATCTTATCTAGAGACAGTCACCTTTGTGTAGCAATGTTGTCACATCTAAGTATTCTTTGAACATCATCTCACATTGTGACTGACACATCATGCTTCCTATTAGTATTGAATTGCTCAAAATAAACGAGCTGTACTGTTTGCTGAGCGTAACTGATGCAGTATTACAAAATGCAGTTGTGAAAGTATGGAGCCCAAGTAGTCTAGTACTTTAGTTCTGTAATATTTTTGTGACATTACAGATACCAGGGACCCTGGAAGAGAAGTTCAAGACGCAGCAAAATGCTTAGAACACTGCTTATAGGCAGCTTTTTAGTGTACTATTTATACAGTGTGAACTGACTGATTGTGGATGGTTATAAAAGAATGGGAGAGGAACATTGTGCATGAAATATAGGGATGCTCCTGTATTGCTTGCATCTCTTGCTACCTTCATGTGCATGTTCCTTCAATGTGATACTTGTGATACCTAAGGACTGTGCAGTCACGATGATAAGCCAGAGAAGCCGTATTTTTCTACGCAACACTTACTTTGCAAACTGGACGGCCAGCACCTGGTTTGCGTTTAGAACTTGAGTTCATGTAGTGCTATAATTGGTTCATAATAGATGTAAATGTATTATGCATGTAAGTGTGTACATAGTTGAGTTCTGTGTATAATCACTGTAGAATGTGTTGAGCACTGCAGGCATAGACTGTAACAGCTGTGCATGTCTGCACATTTATTGTTTTTTGGATCGTGCACTCCACCAAGTTTTTTGTAACTGTTTTGTGCCTGTGATAAAAGCTCCTGCTGCTTGTTGACAACCAACCCCTGTATCATGTGCGGATAATACAATTGTCCATAGATTGCATCTTTCAGTTTTTCAGTGCCTAGTAGTGGACCACTGAAAATGTACTCGAAAACATGACCTCGACCAAAGTTGACCTTGGTCTAACAGCTATGCTTTGATGCATGGCCTTCATAGTATGCAGTTCGGATGCATGTCCCTGCTGTCCCTACAGCTTTTGCCAAAGTGCAGGTGATGAAAGCTTCTCTCTCAGAAGCATCATTGGGTGGCTGTGTTGTACAATAGCCAAATAAAAAACAGGTCATTGATTGCTTCAGAAATGCATGTCTGTTACTGATAATCATTCTACTTTTCTTTTAGAACTGCGATTCTGAACGGTCATCCGAAGAAGCCTTGGAAACTGTTCCTACGCACTTATAATTATACCATTCCTTGGAAATCTGCTCCGCTGCAGATCTCGAATGCTCATTGTACAAATTATAATTTTAACTTTTTTCTTTTTTTTAGTGTACTCACTTTAATGTTTTGCACTAGATGGGATTTCTGGGACAAAAATGTATTCGGGACCGGGACATTCCGGCATTGCCGTTAGTATGCACAGTCCTGTATGGAATGTGTTTAACAAAAGCATTTGGCAAGTCGTGGTACGCAAATCGAAGGGAAAGGCACGTTGAGCACTACGCTGGGTTTGCAGGAGTGTTAACAGCAGAGTGTATAGAATACAACCAGAGAATCGGGGTAGAACTCCCTGGTTACCGAACCACTTGGAGCGTATCAGGTGTCCCAGAAATATCATCTATGACACTGGCTCAGTGGAAAATGAAACTCAATTTAAGTATTGTTGAGAAATAAATTTATTATGTTTCGGAATCAAGAATATAATATATGAGCTCATATGTTCAAACAATGTACTAAAAGCTGACATATGTACAATTACAAAAGAGGTCCTCTTAAACCAATATGTACACAGCCCCTTAAGCTGGAGGATAAATTTACGACGAAATCTTGGTCGTCCTCTCGGAATATCGGATGCCTTCGTTCTTTAGCCTCTGCAACATGGGGGCATAGATTTCTGGAGCAAAAGGCAGCAACATTCCTTTTGCTTGTATTTCTCCTGCAAGCACAAATGTCAGCATGCATTAGAAACTTGTTATTTAACACAATAAATCAATAGAGATAATTTCTACGTAAATCTATTCTAATCCAGTAAGTTGGAGTCCACTAAGGGATGGGTATGGAGCATATGGGATGTTTACAATACGCCTTACAACATTTTGACAGTGTATTTCACGTATGTCCAACTTTGAGAACAAACATATGGTATCGTCTTTGTGGAAAGCAAACCAGAAGGCTAATGGTTCAGGACGCTGTCAAGACTCAGTACCTCTGTTTCCACACAACAAACTTTCCTCCCAAATGATCACGGTATATAATAATTCTCAACTATACCTTGTAAGATCATCTTGGCAGCAATAGCTGCAGGATAGCCAACTGTCTTCGCCATTGCAGAGTAACCATTCGGATCTCCATATGTCACCATGTCAATGTGACGTACCTCCTGCAGAATATGGAAGACACTCTTGTTCACATCGCACATGAAACTACAATGCTTGTCGTATACCTTCTTCTCGTTGTGCCATTGAATTCCAACGTCATGCCTCATGATCACGATGTCCCTCTCTCCAGGTTCTGATACGGAAATTACGTGTTAGAGATGTAAAATGTTTAGGCATAATGTATCTCACCATAGGCCAACTTATTGGATAGATGGAAAGTCAATGTGTCAAGTGGGGTGTTTTTCTTTTCCACTGGCGTGTCCTCCAATAGTCCAAGGCTAATAAAAATGTTTCAACAAAGATGGTTTATAAGTATTGCGGTTATTTTTTTTACATACACACACGACACAGATACCTACTCTTCTATAGCCTTCGTCTTCAGGTCACATTTTCCCACTTTTTCGTGCACCAAGTTTTTGGCATTTGATGCGAGGATGTCATCTTGTTGTCCCATCAATGTGCATAGAAATTGACGCTGAATGGAAAACGTATCTATGCGTAAACCCTCAAGCATCAAAGCCATCACAGGGCATGCACACATACAAGACCAAGAGAGCCTAGTGCACAAAGCAACGCAGACTGTTTGTCAGTAGTGCTCAGGCCCTAAGTGTCAAAGCTACTTGTGGACCACCACACTGGTGCTCCTCGTGGAGTTCAATTGGTCGTAGCAATGATGGCCCATGCAATGACAACTATCATTCCACGTGCCTGCGTTGTGCAAGTGGTCTATTTTGCTGTGGCAGGCTAACACTTCATTCAAATTAGTTCACATATCAGTTTTAACATTTTAGTTTTGTGCTCTCATCATGGGTACAAAAGGGCATAGCATATTCTACTGCATTTACACACTGTTGTGATGAATGTTACTATGTATGCAGTCTACATAAATCTGCCATCACTGCTAGTATCGTAGAACTAGCCATTGGTAAGTTGAAGTAGAAGCCTGAGATGCCCATATGTCCAACAGCGACTGTTATCATAAAGTACTGGGTTCTTCCCGCCCGCAGCTAAGGACCTTGAAGCACTCGATGTTCCATCAGCATCAAAATAACTTTCACTACTTTGATTCTGTAGCACTGTACCTGAAAATGCTGTGCAGAAATTCTGCTTGTCTGCACAAGCCAGACTGACAAACTGATTTTGACATCGCAAAAGTGCTACATATTATCGTACCCATGTAATCTCTGGCCCCTTTGGATGAAGGCTGGGATGTGGTTCATCACTGAGGAGGCCCATTTCAAGAAGTCCTTTCATGGCTGTTGTGAATCCCTTGAAGAGGAAAAGGATTGTGGTTCTGATGCTGTGGCTTTTTCCTTCTCAGTGTATGCAACAGCGAAGCAGCATACCTTGTATCTCAAGGTGCCTCGTAGCACGGTGTGAGCATTGTTGATTCCGTAGATGCTCTTGTAAACCAGGGAATCCCGATTTGGATAGCCCTCGAGATTAAATCCAGGGAGAAAACCTATATCTTTGACACTGTCAAGGAGGCCGCCTCCTGCGGGCACTTCCATCTCCTGCAGGCCATACGACTGGTCAGGTCAAGACAGTCACTTAAACTGACTTATTACCTTGTTGTCTTGCAGGTACTTTGCCCAGCCCATGGTGTTAATGAGGGAACTTCTCGGGTTCCAGCTGTTGCGTGAAATACGTTAAAATTGTTAGAGAGCATGCAACAAGAAAGCCTGAACTTGCCCGTACCTGAATTTGTATCTCAGTGGATTATCAGCATTTTCAGGTGCAGGTAGCCCACCACAGTACGAAACAAATGATAGAATCTGAAAGCGTTGCAAAAAGCTGTTACAAGGGGCGAAACACTTCCGTATTGGTCACCTCTTGGTACAGTGCAGTAAACTAACAATTAGAGGTATGCGAATATTCGAATTCTCAAATTCGAATCGAATATCAAACGCTCGAACTATTCGATTCGCGAATCGAATATCCAATATTCGATTTTTCGAATATTCGACTATTCCACAAATATGAACGACACAACCCGAAAGCGGGCTTCACCTGATGCTTCCGTGCATAAGGTGAAGCCTGCTTTACGAAATTGCCCTTGCTGCAGGACTAACACAGGCGGGACAGTGTTTAGTTTAAGATAACGTTATCCAAAGTTAGTTTTGTAGATATCGTCTGTGGAAGGGGTGGCGCCCCTCCCACATGCAGTTTAGCGGTGCCGACGAGTGACTTTGACTTGATGTCTGTGAGGTTGCCTTTAAAAAGTTAGGACTCTCGAATAATGACTACAGCCCACGAGCAAGAAGGGTGTCTTAAAGATGTCCTTTACGTCTAAAGTTTCAGTAGTGCAACTTCCTAGGGCGAGTGCAAAGAAACTAAAAGGTGTTCATGGTAAAGCTGAGGCAGGATGCCAATTCGTTTGTTTCACAAAGGGCCTGTGGTTGTCTGAAACAATTACAGCCTCATCCGTATAACGTGCTACTGCCTGGCATACAATTTTGAAATGAAGATAACCATTCCAGTACTCCAGTAAGTGTAGGCTCACCTGAAAAGCAGGAAGCACTCTCATGTAAAATTAAAGAGCAGGGGCTTTAAACAGAAGAATTGCGTCTCTCTCTTGTGACAGTTAATACCAGAAAAATTACACTAAAGCCATGGGCTACAAAATGGAAACTTTTAGTGCAAAAGTCACATCTTGTAAATTTTCCACGAATATTCGATATTCGATTCGGTATTCGGAATTTTTCCCCCCATTCGATTCGATATTCGATTCGGTATTTGGAATTTTCCCCCCCATTCGATATGATATTCGATTCGACTTGAAATATGTGCTACTTGCTTTTCCACCTTTACTGCGAACTTCATCAAAGAGTTCCACTGCGAGCAAGTGGTCGATGCCGGGGTCGAGACCTACTTCGTTCATTACAGTTATGTTGGCCTCCACCGCCCTGGTGAGAAAGACATTGGATTCATCTCATTTCTACTCCAATCTAAATCTTCACTGTGCTTCTACGTATTAAGAACATGCGATAAAACTCCCCATTCCTCATCTTAAAAAAAAATTAAGTTGTTGTTAAGAACATGTCTTACGCATTATGTAGGTCCTTCATTTGTGGTGTCAGGTAGCTCGCTGTTAACATGTTTTTTTGATGCACAATACAATGCTGTGCTATGGTAGGGTGAAGAGGGTATGGTAGCAAGCTGTAAAAGGGGAGGGCTGCATAAGTACATTGCGCTCTAATAATGGACAGTGCCAAAAGATGCACAATGCAGAGCTAACCTGACGACCAGGTCGGAATCTTTGATGAGGTTCTGAAGGGCATCGGGTGCTCGTGAGACATCTACTACTGCAAAGTCAGTGTTTGGCGTCTTCCTAGCTAATGCTTCACCTTCTTTCTGGAATGCTGTTCCTGCAGGATGGATCCAATTTACAGCGTGTCTGTTACTGAATGGTGAATGCTGTGCTGCAGACTGCGTCTACGTACCTATTGTAACGTGTACGTTATCGTCTCTTGTGAGGTACTCCACCAATGGAGCGGATACATAACCTGCACCTAGTACGAGCACTTTCTTTGCTTGTACAGCCGTCGCACTTACTGCCTTCATCCTTGACCTGTAACAAAACACCCATGGTTAGCATATGATCCCCCCCACGGTGATTGAAATCACACGTGGTTGCTGGGCCTGACATTTTCTGGATATATTTTTTCAGCAACATATGGGGGGGGGGGGGGGGGGGGGGTAAATATCGGGTTATATTTTGCTTCAATAATTCGGGTGTAACCAGGTTGAACTGAACCTAATTCAACCCAACTCTGGTTCAATCGGACCGAATCAGGTGTAAATCTTCGGTTCGCTCGGCATAATACACACGACGCACCAACAGAGACTGCGCAGGCTCAGGAGTACACGAAAGCAAATAGCGGGTGTAATCGGGTATAACTCTACAAAGTCAGGCCCATGTTAGATCAAGCTAAGCCACTTTTGTTTTGACTCTTGATACAAGGTGACCCGTTACGAGACGTACAAGACTAAGCTCAAAGTCTGAAGCATGTCTACTCAAGTTATTTTTTGCATCACCTTAATCCGCTCACATACGTGTTTCAATATCAGGTACGTAGATTTGTCGTAGGTTTCTCTGGCATAAATTCTTTACTGTGTAGCAGCGGAAGTCTGTCAGTCAAGCAGGTACCGCGTCAAGCGCAAACATTTGACTGCAGCCTACATCTGCAACGTGGCAGTTAAACCAAGACTGAGATGAGACAGGTGTGATAGATGCCCATGCATTAGCACATTCAATTCACAATTCTTGGACATTTTCTCGGTACCTTCTTACAACTAAGTTAGTGAGCACACGAGCAGCGCGGAGGAATGCGCCCATCGTTTGCGCCCCGTTGCGCCGGATTCGTTTGTTTGCTATTGTGTGGTTCACATCCTCGGCGAGTGGTGTCGCCAGTACCGCATTGTGCAGTTTCGGTTTCGGTATCGCAGGAAATATGTAAAAAGGCATCCAGGAAACGGCCGGGGCCGGGTGGTCTTTCTATCTCTGAGTTATACTACGGCGTTAATGTTTTGTATCGCGGTCCTTTGGAAAAGTGGATGGCGTCGACGCGCTAATGCCGAAGCCTTTGGAAACGTCACGCTTTTTTGCGTCCGCTGTCAACAGCTGCATTGCTGCCTTCTTATCCAGGGTAAATTGCTTCCGTTTCGCAGTCACGGGTTCACTGCGTGTCGTCGATGAGGCTGGGATTTTACCGCGTTATAGATTTCCAACTACATAAGCACGTTGCTCCACGTTTTATGTACGTATCGCGCATGACGTCACGTGAGCGTCGGACCGCACAGTATATTATGGTCACTAACCGCCGTATTCTTGAACGAGCCTCGACTCGAAACTCGACTCGAGCTGCACCTCGAGGACGGTTTTGCGCTTCATAAATCGACCTTGACTCGAAACGCTCCTTGAGTGGAGGAGTTCCTCCGTGCATTCCTCGAAAATCTCGAGGTAAATCGGTGCTACCTCGAGAACGCTCCTCAACTCGAGTTTGGCTGGTGTCATGGCGGAAGACAGGTCGTTCGCTGCGTCCATCGACTTCGTTTTGTGCCACGATGGCATTTATCTGGGTGCAGACAACATTACCACTGAGCGACAACGTCGAATAAGGGGCCATCAAACTCATTTTGATGATCACGAGTTCCTCATATGGTATACGGTACCGCTTCATGAAGAAAACCGTACGAAGCCTTTTGGATACATTGCCAGTGGAGGAAAATGTGTGCAATCGTGGGCTGCCTCTACGTCCTGTGCTACAGCTGCCCGTCGACATGTGATTTTATGGCGTTAGGATGAACTGCCACGGGAGGCATTGTGAATGTGTCAGAAACGACGGTGTGCCGCGTTGTCGAAAAAATCCCACACCTTCTCACAAGCACACTTTTCAAGACAAGGTGTAATAAATTTTCCTTCTGTCGCGCTATTTAGCACAAAGAAGGTGTGTTTGAAGGATGTTTTCACGCAAGAAGTGGTGCAAAAAAAAGGAACAGTGCATTGACTGGACATCTAAAAAAATAAACATCCTGATCTGCCTCCTCAATGTTTTCCCGTAAACTTTATACTGTATCAAGCTGGCCCAACCCCTGCTCCAGCTATCACCGAAACGGCTCAATAAATCTTCCATTCATGTTTTTTTTTTCTTCTCGTTTTCTTTTTTTGCAGTTGTTGTTCCAATAGTACGAATTCCGTTTGCTGGGTGCGATAACAGGCTCCACCGTTTAGGCAGAGCGCGATTGAGGGCCATAAAAGTTCGTACGACATGCTCGCGGTGACTCCCCAAGAATGGTCTCCCCGATTCTTTGCTCGGGATGTTGTTGTAAAATCTGTTTTGTTTGTTTGATTGTTTATAGCTACCCTCAAGGCGTTGGGTAAACGTACCCATCCGCTAACAAACAGTCATTCACGCCACATATTGTAACATAATAGAAGAGTGACAAGCAGTGACATCATCTTTCATATGATTTGATACGAGGTGACCATGCCATTAAGCTAGCTGCTGCCGTTGCGGTTGTAATTGCCAGACCAGAAAACTAGGAAACCTATCAGTCTGTTTCCCTGTTCGAAACACCTGCACCCTTCTTCAAACACTTGCAGACCTTTGTGTTTGTATTTGTAATGCACGTTGGTCGCAATAAAGTAAAGAATTGCATTTATTTTTCATGCCATAAGTGTGTTGTAAGCACGATAATTAACATTTTCGAGTGGTCCCGAAAGACGGCTGGGGACGAGACTACAGCTTTATTCGAGGACGGTTTCTCAGGAGCGCCTTGGCGGAGGAATCCCCGAAGCGGGTTCATGAAACGCATGGGCTCTTCGAGTGGAGCAGCGCCACTTTCCTCCACTCGTTGGAGTCGAGGCGGAGCGTCGAGTCGAGGCTTGTTCAAGAATACGGCGGTAAGTGGGCTTTTTACCAGCCACTCTTTGCGATTGTGTCAATACGCCTGGGAAGCGGCAACCCACATTCCCTACTTCGGATGCGTTATCCCACGAGCGTTAACCTCGAGAAAACAGGGAAATTTAGACTCCTATAAGGATGGGGCGCGGCGTTGGGTGCGTCGCGCGATGCAGCAGAGCGGCGTCTGTCGTTCCGCCGCACTATTTCATTGTAAAAGTTTAACGTATGGTGGAAAAGACCGGAAAAGCACTTCCCCATTTCGGTATGTTCGTTGTAAAGAAATTCGTTGTAAATGCAGAAAAATTACATTGGTCCTATAAGTCTGTGTTTGACAAGACCAAGAAAAAAAATATTCGTTGTATCGTTTTTTTCGTTAGAAAGGCGTTCGTTCTGAAGGAGTTTGACTGTATAGCAGCCCTGTCAATGTGGTAGCAATTTCTCAGGTGGAAATACTGAAGTTGTTCCACTTCAAAATGGTCTCACTTTAAAGTGGTTGTGTGAATAAGTCTCACTTGCACGCAGGAACACTTAAAAGGTGGACCTGTTCACTAACACCTTGAAGTAGAATCACTTCAGTATTTGCACTCAGGGAGCCTTCCTACCTTGACGTTCTTCTTAGTTCTTCAATGTACTCGTAGTTTGGTGTAAGCTTGCCCTCAGAAGCAATAATTGCCTGAAATTCAAACAAGATAGCATTCCCGCCTGGAGCGATCACTGCTCAAACATCAGCATTCTACCGCATTACTATGCTGGAGTAATAAAAGGCCACGGAGTAACAAATCTGTTGTGGCATATACTTACGCCTTCTACGACAGACGACATCTTATGCTCTGACAATGGCTTTGTTGCATCAGAGTTCACCTACAATAGGGATAAGACTCTTTGCTCCACAGGCACTGTTATCGATCATAGTTTGTGTACTTACAATTTCATAAATGTATGGCATAAGAAGCTTGCCAAAATAATCAGTTGCTTCAAGGGGAAGTTGGGTGGGCATGTTGTCGATAGAACAAACAAGAACACCTGGTCCGGCAAAACTGAAAATATTACACAAATATTGAGTTACCCTCAATCTGGCATGTATTCAAAACCAGTTTTGTGTGCAATTTTTGACAGGAATTTTGATGATCATTATCTTGCTTTGTAGTAAAAGGGGGGAGGGCTATTGCAAGTATCATATATTGAGAATACTGCAAACAGGCGACAGGGAGACGTGGCTGTTACCTGATGTAGTACCACTTTGTACTTAAAGGGTCCATGAAGAGATTCCCCAAGAATTGGAATTCTCAGTGGAGAACGACTCACAAGGAGGCCTATTATCAGAGATATATCCTACTTTTGCCATATTCCATTCAACGCCAAGGTCGTCTGCTTTTGATGTCACAGCCAGTTTCTCCGTCGTGCTGGCAGCGGAGGCGTCGAAGCAGTCGCCTTTTTTGGCAGTGGTTTTTAGTTAACAGTATCACCGTTGTTCTAACCAATGTTCAGTTTGTACTCCACATGGTGAATGGAGTAGTGGCTAGGAATCATACATATGCTTGCAGAGGTTTTCGAAATCTCTTCATGGTCCCTTTAAAGAGTCTTGAAGAGGCCCTGGAGACCCCAAATCAGAGCATATGTCCAATGAACCAGACAAATCATATTGGAGGCATACATGGCAGGAGGAACATAAAACAAAAGGCTCGCTCTGTTATTCAAATTGTATAATTCTAATTCCCCTTATGTTGTCCCGACTCATTTCCCATCAAGGTGTTTGATCACTTGTAAACCCATGCTTGCAATTACTGTAGCTCACAAGTACTCTACTCCACAATTAAGTATCTTAGAAGGGAATTATCTCCCTGTTAAAAATCGTAACTTTAACCAATCTGTACAGTTTACAGGTTGAAGAAATGTTTGGCTGTTCCCCCTTATGTAATGTCCTTCTGGGGGCCCATATGATAAAATGAATTAAAAAAAGAAACAGAGATATACTGTAGTTTTGTAGGCTTTCATGGCCTTTTTTTGCAGCATTTTATAAGATTTGATCAAAAACAGAGTTCCAGCCAGCTGTGTTGCACAACTATCATGCCCTTTCCAGATCACTCAAAAATGAGCAGAGTTCCACTTGAATCCCCATGCTGTTTGCCGTATTAGACTTAGATCAATAGGCACATAAACTGTTGCAGTATTAGTAAGATACGTTGTTACAGAGCAGCAGTGAGCATAAGCCACTCCTTTTTGAATGCATCGCTTATTGTTTAACGTCTACCTATGGACATAACATGCGTATGTTAGGAACAAAAATGCGTCTAAGTCTAAGTTGCGTTTATTGTCTACGGCACGAAAACGCATCTCGGACATGGTTGCAAGTGCTACGCAATCGAGCTACAGTTATCTACACAGCTATAGGGTAGCACACAGCTTTGGGAATCCTTACGACCGCAGATAGTTTTCTTCAAGATCCGAGTCTGTCCACTCACCAGCTCTTTTTTGCTGTGCTGCAAAGGAGTGGTGTTATATTGATCGACATCTAATTCCAATTGCTGTGAGCATGGTTGCTTTGGCCCTATAGCGAACATGTAACCTGGAACAGGCACAACTCTCTGTATTCTAGATTTTCATGGATTTTATGTATTTCTTTGTGTTTCCTGCATATGTGCAGCATTTATATGCAAGTGAAACAGCAAGCTGCTGTTACACAAAAGTATGTAATAAATTCTCAGTCAGATCGGTTTTCAATCATTCTCAACAATCAATGTTGCAAAAAAAGCATGTGGCATGCTAGGATGAAGAACCTTTTGTAAGAATCTGTAGGTGTTTCTGAAATATGCATCCGGAAGTTTACTGTATACTGATGTTCTGAGTAATTATTAATTATATCTGTTGAGAAAATTATTCTCTACTTTGTTAAAGTATTCTTACGGTTATGAAGACATGTTGGAAACACTGGACCAAATACAAAATGCAGCTAGTCAAGAATTAATTTATGAATAAAATTTTACAGCACAAGGCTGGCTAAAAAAAATGGTAATCTTTGCTTGCCAGTATCTGGTGCAAGGCTCACCAAGTAGGTTACAGAGCGATTAGTGCCATATAGAGAAAGCACTATGAAATTTGTTCAGCCGCTACTGCACAGGAAGTGTTCAAGAAGTCTGTGCATGATGTACTGTGGTAGCAGACAAAGCAAGTCATGGCAGAGATTGTAATTTTGCAAGAAATTACCTCTCAGAGTTCTTGTGCTGGTCCGCGTCATAGAGGCAAAAGGGAGCATCTATGGTAGTGCACTCATTCATGAATTCAATCGAACCCCCAGGGTCTGCACTGATGTCGCAGATTGCGAGCAGCCGATGAGGTAGACTTGGGGCCCCAGCACTGCTGGGCAGCCATGGCAAGTTCGTAGGCTGCAGGAGCTTCTTTGCATCTGGGATGGTCAGCAGCTTCGGTGAGTTCACTGCCCAGTAGATGCCATTCACAATCACAGACGCGTATGGGGCGATCTGCACGGATAAGTGGGACGTCAGTGAGGAACATGTCCGTATGCAGGCACAGTCCGAAGCATGTTCACGTCCTGGCGTTGTGCCATACTCACAGACAACTCAAGTACTGCAGAGAGGAGCGGCAAAAGGATCGCTATGATTGGCCAGGTACACGTGGTAGCCAACCCCAGTGCCCCCTATTGGCACCTGTCTGCAGTGCTTGAGTTGATCCCGAGTACAGGACCCACACTTGGAGCTTGCTTTCTGCTGGAAGAAAATTTGAAGGATGTTTCTGACTATCTTGGCTATGAGTATCCTACGAAGTGATCTGATCATGAAAATGCCGCAGAGGAACCCCTTGATTCTTACTGGGCGATTTGAATGAAAATCCAAATGAATTTGTACAAGTAGCTGTATGTTACATTGGGTGAAATTACAAGAGTCTTTTTTTAATGCGTTCACCCTTGGTGGTAAAGTACTTGACTGTATGGTGCATATCACGAATACTCTGTGACAGAAAGTCTTTTGGCCATGTGTATGTACACAGGGCTCTTGACATCAGCCAACAGTTGTGACTGAAAGTTCTTTAGTTTTGGTGATGAGTGCTGCCATTCTTTGCTTGACTGCTTCGTCTCTGGTTTGTAATACTAATAGTGGACCCAGCTCTTATTCCCAGTCACGATACAAGTCAAAGTCGAAAAGCTCCATCCATGTGTCTCATGACACTGACAACTCCTGACAAGCACCCACCTGCATTGCTTGTAATAGGGGCATTTAGCTGGCAGGACACACTTTGCTGACACAATTAGTCACCTTCGTACTTCAAGGCACCCCAAGTACTGCGGTAAGCACATTCTGTAGCAGCAGAAAATAACCCCCTGCCTCTAACTATACTTGGCTTGTTTGCAAGCATCGCTGAAGCTGCTTAGTGGAGCAAGAAGGAACAACGAACAAAATTGTTTCTTCCGCTACACATGGCTTTATCTACATCTCCCTCTGCACTGCCTTCTTTTGCCGTACTGAGGTGCACCATGGCATATTACTAGGATAAATGTCTAGGATGGACTAGTGCAACTTACATCCTTTGAGAAGGTTGAGTAGTAATTCTCTGGATGCTGTTCACAATCCTCAGGGTCATACTTGTCATCCTCGATCCGTCTATAGTGGTCGTCCCTGCTCACCACAGTTCCGTACACCTTGTTCATTGCTGAAGAATGCACACCACCAGGAGCAAGCCTCGTTGTTAATATGTGCACCAAGGTTCTCTGCCGTCTCTATTGCAATCGGCTCAAAAGCAGGGCGTTAGGGTGGCTTGACGAGAGATACCTACATCCTTGTTCGGCGACTTCAGGCAGGTCTTTCGGGTCCACCCACTCGCAGGGCAAGTCTAGGAAGATGTCTTGTGCTCCCTAAAATTAATAATCATATACCTATTTGACACACGTAGCACATTTTCAAGAAACTCTCGTGCAAAAAATCAATCCTGCAGGGCCTGCTTTCATCAGCGATTGAGTTTCGACCAATGTAACCTCAAACTGACCCAAGAACTTCAGACAGGGGTCTCAAAATGGGAGAACGGTACAGCGCAATCCCATTAATTCGAAATCTGTTAATTCGAAATCTCTTAATTCGAACTGACGCTCGGGTCCCGTGTATTTGTCATATGTAGTTCAGTAGGAGAAAACGCCCCGTTATTTAAGCATGTAAGCCCGACATATAAGATTGCCCGGCCGCGCTCGCCTCCCGAATACGCATCGGCCCGGAAACGCCCGGCCGCGCGCTGCTCGCGACGTTTTTCCAGCGTCAAAACGTCGCGTGCACGCAGTGACCTTGCACGCGCGGCGATGAAACGCCCGCGGGGCGACGCATACAGAGCGAGCGTTACCGTATGCGTCGACCACAAGCGTTTGTTGGAGGAATGTGCCGATGCTGTTATTTTCTACGGTGTCGGCGTTCATTCGTTCCAGATGTCGTTGAAATGTAGAAGTCAATTTCGTGTGGTGGAAATTGGCTCAAAAATTTGTGCGATTTACTGATACCCAACTTTGGCTGCCACATATCACCGCGATTTATGTCAGAGGAACAAGGAACGAATAACCGCAGAATGATGCCTGTTACGCGTGGTCGGCAAAGCAAGTAAACCACGCTGTTTTAAGGGGATCAAGATATTCGCGGGGTTCGCGACTGGGTTGGGCTGAACCATAGGTGGGGAGTAACGCGTTACAAAGTAGTGCGTTACCGGTAACGCGTTACATTCGAGTAGTGAAATATGGTAACGCATTACGTTTGGGAGAAAAGTAATGAGTAACGTAACGTCATTACATTTTTAACAACTAACGCGTAACGGCGTTATGCGTTACTGCGTGTTCGGGAACTTGAAAGCTTGAGCGAGGACCGTGCCTGCAGAATTCGGGAAAATCCCGGATTTTTTCTATTCATCTTCAACAATGACAAGAAGGTCACATCGACACCCACGAAGAACGCAAAAGAAGGGTTGTTGACCTACCCTGGTTGAGGTGTCACCTTTGTTTACCACCTCTGTTTTTCACTCCCTCTGGTATTTTTCCGACGAATGGGGCAAAAGCGGCAGAAAAATAGCCTCTACCCTCTGAACAAGTAACAAAGTACCAAGGAATTGGCCGTTTGAATTTGTACTGTATGAGATAAAAGGTCACCGTCTCTATCAACCTTGACAAGGAACACTCACTGGTCATTAGGCGTTCTCTCAGCCCAACGGGCGAAGCTCACCGATGAAAATTTTGAACATCAACTACTTCTGCGTTGCAATAAATCGTACATGTAAGTTGTGTTCATACGTGACCCTTGTTTTTGCCCAACATTGCTTGTATTGATTTGCGGAATGCACTTATGTGACTCAACCAAAAATGGTACAACAAAATATAAGGACAACTGGTGAAGTAATGCAAAAGTAACGGCATTACTTATCAGAAGTAACGGCGTTAGTAACGCGTTACCTACTACCGCAACAGTAACGAATAACGTAACGCGTTACTTTTCGAAAAAGTAGTGAGTAACGGTAGTGCACTACAAAATAAAAGTAACTTCCCCACCTATGGGCTGAACGTCGCAAACGATGTTGATTCAGTCGCGGCTGAAGAAACGAATGCAACCGCATATTAACACATTTTCTACCCTGAGGTGTTTTGATGCTTCCCTGTACACAAATGTTGCAATTAATTAGTCATTTTTACGGAATCACGTGAATGCGAGTGTGCGGTAAGTTCTAGCAAGCCATGACGCGTCTCCCATGCAGTTAGTATGTGATACCACGCAATCATGTCCCCATTCAGAGCAGCTCCCTGTAATTCGAACTCCCCTTTATCCGAACAAATCTACAGTCCTCTTCGAGTTCGAATTAAAGGGATTACGCTGTAACGCCACGGTAATACCCTACTGCTCAGACCAGTGGTTTACCCAGAATTTCGTCCGTGATGGAGTGTTGGGCTCCCAAAGGGGGTGTATTTACATGCTTTTTTAAGATTGTGCAATCTCACAAACTTTTAAGGGGTCTGCTCCAGATCTTTTTGGTGGGGTCTTCGGGGGTCTTCGGGGGGGGGGGGGGGTCTGGATAAATCACTGGCTCAGACTATGCAATATACGTCAACAACTTGGACTTAACGAACCATGGCTAATTTAAAGCAGCGAATTTATGGCAAAGCCCCCACAATGTTCTCTGTATGCTTTGCGTGCGCACATATACGAATCGGCCGGACTTTTTTTTTTTTCGTTTACCATGACCATAATTATATGCACGAGAAGAGGGAGCTCACCTGGGACACATTGCCTGTTCCAGTGAAAACAAAGGTTAGGGGTCCAATAGAGCGTGGCATCATCCCAAGAGCAATCTCATACCCTGCGTCTCTAATTGCCTGTTTTGCCATGCCACTGTTCCTGTAGTTGTGGGCTGGACCTATGTGCTGCGATGAAGAACGAAATGTACACCTATATTACTACACGCAAATATAAGCAGCAACGCTACAAACCATAAAAGGTGTATGGTGTCCGAGGGCCAGGAGTCTGAGACCCAGGCCATGTAGAATGTTAATCATTCCAGCCTTTCCCGCGTACTTTCCAAAGGCCACCACACGTTGCCCGTTGCTGTCGCACATGCGCTCGTAGTCGATCAGCCGGATGCCTCTTTCCAGGATGACATCCAGCATGGGCATGTTGGCCTCTTGAGCCTTGATGGTGTGCGAGAAGAAGGCGTACGTCTTCTCCGGGTACAGCTGATCGATGGGAACCTGTTTCACACCGATGATGACCGGAACGTCCGAGATGTCTTCACGCATTTCTGCGCCGGCGTTCACGTACGCCTGCGACAAGTTAACAAATTTTGATTTACAACGATCAGCATTTGCTGAGTGGTGGAAAATACAGATTTTTTTTTTAAAGGTATAGTTTCAAGAGTGGGACGAGAGACAATTAGCAACAACGCAAACCCTGATCAGCAGGTATGCCATCGTTAGGGCAGGCTCCATTCCATCATTCATGGTTGCCCGTCCAGAAAAACTCTGCAGGCTAGCGAGAATGTTTTTTGTGACTGTTCACAAAGCTCACGGAGCATACAACACATGCTAATAATCCTCTAAATGCAAGCAATTAACGTGTTGCAAACCATAATCACTCATTATGTAACATTGTTTTGTAAGTAGCCATGCGCGAGACAGCAGATTATCTTAATTCGCTTTATCTGGTGAATGAAACTGAACATAATCACTCATTATGTAACAAATTGTTTTGTAAGCAGCATTGCGCGAGACAGCAGATTATCTTAATTCGCTTTTTCTGGTGAATGAAACTGAACAGCCAATACCTTCATTAGATATCTAGAACTTATTGCCTTTGCTTGTAGAATGTTACATGATCCCATTCATTTTAATCCTACCAATAATTGTCAAGATTCTTAAAGCATGTAGAAGATTCCCAGGTCATATATGACAAACTGTACAAATATGAAAGCTAGCAGACAACCGCCGCATTAAACGCAATACAACAGCATACTTTGCAAAATCTATACAAAACCACGAAATCATTCTTCCCAATGACGATCTTAGCTGATCTGGAGATACACTTTTTTCTCTTTTCTGTAGGACCAAAGCTGCGGCGAATGAAGCGCACTTTTTTTTTCTCGGAAACGTGCAGTGCGTCCATAAGTTAGTTCCGTTTCATCGAAAGCCACAGATGTTTTCGTAGTCCAGTACGTAAAAAAGAAAAAGCGAGAATCTCCATTTTTTGCTGCTCCTGCTGGGTAGCAGACAAGAAATAAAATCGCGTTGTCAGCATCATCTTCGTGTAGAGAGGAGAACCAGGAGCACTTTCTACGGTGTAAGAAAATAAAAATAAAAAAACGCTGAGGAAAGCGAGATAACTGTACGGGAGAGGGGGAAACTGATGCAAGCTATGGGCCTTTTGCTTCTTCTTCATCTTCCTCGGCGGGATCATCGTGGATAACATCGCGTAGATAGTAAAAGCTGATGAACTCCATAGTGAAGGAGGCCTGAGCGTGGGCGCGTGTTTGTTTTTGCCCACACTCAGGCTTTTTACAATGGGATCATCGTAGCATCGGTGTAGCGATTTTTGTTTATCCGCCTGACTGGGAAGAACGGAATTTTTCCTGAATATTTTCTCCCACCAACATCGTATGGCAACGTAAGAAAGTCGATGCAAACCGCAAAACATTGTTACGCCCATCGAAGTAAAAAAAAAAAAGTAAAGCTTTTATGCGAATCTTAAAATGGACGATAAAAGAGATAGGGCGCAGACTAACTGGTGCATGATGATGAAGGAACGAATAACCGAGAGACACGGGACACGGGACTGAGAACTCCTGTGCTTGTCTTCGTGTCCCGTGTGTCTCGGTTATTCGTTCCTTCATTAAAATGGACGTCTTTATTTTCTCGTTTTTGCAAGTAAAATTCGTAACGGCAAAGTTGTCGTTATGGGTCTAAATTGATCAGCCATGGCTTAAAATTCCCCAGTATTAGTATACAAAGCCCGCCTATCAGTAGACTGGAGGAACGTTCATCCGATCAATGTTTATTTTAGCCGGTGTGTTTATTTATTTAAGTTTATTTTAGTCGGTGCCCTTCCCCTGTCGAACGCTTGGCGCGTCGCCGTCCGCGTCTCTATGCAGCAAGCAATTGGAGCCAAGACGTCGCAATCCGCAAGGGCACCCAAAAAGAGGGGCCTTCGTCTAGGACCCACACTTAGCATACGAGATTATTTTTCCAAAGGGCCGACCTACTTTCTTTAGGAACAGTTTTGTTTATCTTCCGTGTTAGTCCTGAGGTTCCGCGAACATGGTACTGTCGAGCTCCCGCAAGTGAAACTTGAGTGCGTACCAGGGTTTGCCTTCGGCCAGAATTGCTTTTCGTCCGTACCCACCCGCTCATTGTTGGCATCAGGACTGGCATTGAAATGGCCCGTTGTAGCGGTTGACGGCGTAGGCTGTAGAGCCAGCAGCTATCGTTATCGCTGGTTTCCTCGGTTCGTTTCGCTGGTTGGCTCAACCGACAATCCAACATCAAAATAAATAGCCTAATGAAAATAAATTAATAAAAATAAATAATTCACAGCTCGTACGACGTCCAGTTTCTCTGACCCACTTGCACACAGTTGCGTCTACCATTGTGCAGTATAGTAGGATGTTCCTCAAAGTGACACTGGCGCGATCACTGGTTCTTTGAATAACGCAAGTTGAGAACCACAGGTATAGACGATTGCTATATTGCCGCTGTAACCACTAACGCAATTACAATCCGTAACGAAACACCGAAACGGTGTTTTGCGCTACACAAGGCCTCATCACAAAGTCGCAGGACACTCTACATAACCGCTCCCGCCCATCAAAAAATAAATTAAATAAAATATAGAAAAATAAAAAAAAAACGTAAGGGATCAATGGCGTGTCGCAATGACTGATTTAAATGTTTTTGTTTCAAGCTCTATCTTTCTTTTCGTCTTGTCCTTTGCCCTCGCATGGCCCACATCTAGTGCCCTTCTCTGCCGCGTGCCTGATAACATCTATAGATTCGGTTGAACGTAGCTGCCTTCTACACAGCAGGTCTGGTCGCGTTTCGTTGGTCGTACACTGATCCCATACTGTCACACTACGACTGCGCTGCACAAAAACGACCAGCAGAATTCGCCATCATGAGGGACGCCACACTGCATTAATTTTGCCCACCTGAGGATTCCTTAGCGCGAGCGCGCGGAAACCTCAGCACATCGAAGACTGAGCAACTTGTACCCTGCTACCAAGCTGCTTTTCGTCCACGGTCAGGTTAAAGCAGATTCCTACTGCCGAGATATTCACGTAAGATAAGTATTTAAAGAGATTGAAACATTAAAACAATTTATTTTACTAAAAAAAACAAGCTTTCGGATGGAGTCCGTCCTTCGTCGGGTGCGATACATTTAACACTTGGCGCGAAAAAAAAAAAATACAAAAGGAGGAGCCTTCTTTTGTATTTTTGTTTTCGCGCCCTCAATCTTTTCTAATAATAATTTGTATTTCCTCTTCACCACCTTCTTCTCTGATGTACATTAGGATATACGAGTATATATCTCTCCCAAGCAGTGGCGTAGCCAGACTTCCAAGGTAGGGGGGGCTCGATACGAAAACTCGCCCTACTCCCCCCCCCCCCCCCGCCGCTGATCCTGGGCGCGACAACATGCACATACTCGTGCACGCCGCAAAATGCGGTTAAAACAAAGACCGAAAATAATTGATTTGGACGTGCACAATACGATTACATGTATAGGCTGTCATGTCCAATGAGGTGGTGTCACGAGATTGGAAGGATTCTGAAAAGCTCATACTTTGAAAACCATTCAAGAGTGCTGCTTAGACGCCATGATCTGTAAGAACTTTCGCGGTCGTCACACTGTCACCCCCCCCCCCCCCCCATATATATTATTTTCTCCTCGGATTTGCACGATTTCCGTGGGTCGGTCCGTGGCAGGTAGGGGAGCTCGAGCCCCCCCCTAGCCCCCCCGTGGCTACGCCACTGCTCCCAAGTGTTCAATGTGTCGCACCTGGTGAAGGACGGACTCCGTCCGAAAGCTTGTTAAATACTTATCTTATTCACTTGCGAGTGCTAGACGTTTCCCATTTTTGACTCAGATATTCACATAGTCGACAGACTGTTGACCGTTTCACTAGACTTGTGTATGGCGTCTCGTACCTGTATCGGGTAGGCCCGTCTGTTGGAGGGCTGGATGTAAACTTTCACTCCATTCTTGGTGAGGGCGCGAACGTGGTGGGGCGCCAGAGGTGCCCTTCGTTCCCACAAGGAGGTATCCTCGCGCCGAATAGCCACCGCCTAGGGCAAAAAAGAGCAAAAGCCCAATTAGGTAGTAAGCACACCGTTGATACTCGCTGCACACGCCTGAACTTCAACGGTTTCAATTAAAAGCGCTAAAAACACCACAAAGGACACACGGTCTGCGGTCGTCTGTTTGTTCGTTGGTTGGTGTGTACGCGTGATTTTGGTGTGTCTCTCCCTTGTGGTGTCTTTATCGCTTTTATTGAAAACATCCGAATACCTACAGGCTCAACGTGATACTTTAACACTGCGGACTAAATTTCGTGTCTTCCTGAATCTTGCCGAATTTTTGCCATTCAGTCCACGTATCTAACACTGTATCCCCCCCAAAATATTGTTTGTCAATGTGATGTAGAAGGATCACGAAATTGTTTTCTTTAAAAGTGTGACGTCACAGTTTCTGCAGACTTTCACGCGTCTGGCAACGTCACTCCTCCAAGGTCCTTTTCCAACTCCTCACCACAACTGCTAGTGTAGTCTTCCAGCGTGCTGAGAACAATGAGGAAGGTGCGCGCGCTGGTGCTAGGAGACAGACGTAATAGCTCGTGGTGACGTCTCTTGGTTTTGGAGAATCCGAAACTATGGAATTTTTCAGGTTCTTGTCGAAAATTTGTGGACTCGGTGATGTTCACTGACGACTTTTATATTTTTCTTTTAAATTATGTACTCTTTCAGCGAAGTTGATGTCATAAAAAAAAAAAATCCGTAGTGACGCACCTTATCGCTTCAATAAAAAGAGTCTCTTTAGCTTACCTTGCTGCTCGAGGCCTGCCATCTCGCCCATTGGCGAGCGACTGTGTGCTTCACGGCACTCTGCCGTGGGATTTTCACCATATGCAGCATTTTATCTGTAAAAAAAAAAGAACAACACGATTGAGCTCCCAAATTAGCTTTACAATACCCTTCACGAAGAAAATCGCACGAAGGCTACGACAGAACGAATTTCCGAAAGAAAGAGGGGGCGAAAAGGGTTCAGTCTTACTTTGTCACGTCGAATGCGAACGGAAAATAAATATCCTCGGAATCCAGTAGACCTATTTTTTTTTATTTTTTAAAGGAGAGGTTCACAAATCAGCTGTGCACTTATCACGCGACCTGAGACATCGGGCCAGACGGATATACTTAAGTGGTTGGGAGTGCGTACTGTCTGCGGAGCGGAGAAGGACAGAGAGAGAGAGAGTGAAGCCATTGAGATGCCTTCTGCTATTTATGATACATGAATGTTTCGTCTGTTGCCGCAATGGCTTCCCAGCCTGGTGGACGTACTGTCGTCTGCTCCCTGGCTTCCTCAAAATAAACTGATTGAGTGGAGCTACCTGTTCGCAAATTGTGCTCTAATGAAAGCGAAGGTGTGTGGATGGAATATTCTAGAATGGACACATATCCTGCACTGGTGACCTAGGAAAATCCCAACCCCCTGCTGCTGATTGCTCAAGGACGACCGGATAGCAGGCGGCGTAGAAAGAAGGAAAAGGAAATATGTACTTCGCATTCCCAAGAGAAGGTTACGAGTTCAAGTGCAACGAGAAGGTGCCCGTCGACGAGCGATTGAAGCGTGCTTGTGGTGATTGACCGTACTGGTATAGCGTGAGGTACAAAGGAGCTGGTGCTGGCAGCGGACAATATATCTTACACGTTTATTCAGAGGGAGGATATGGAAGGGCATCAAATAGGTCTACTGTACCGGCGCACAGATAAATTTAAGTAACAGCGATATTGTAATATACGGGTGGTACATAACGCAGTCAGCACGTTCGTTTTCTTTTTTTTTCTCTTCATTGTTACAACCTAAGCAGCGCAATGTACTGAAAGTCGAGTGCAATAGGGGTGGACGGGTAGGTGGAAGGCCTTGAACAGACTCGTGAAACTAAACAACATTGATAAGACATATACCGTCCACCCCTATTGCACTCGACTTTCAGTACATTGTGCTGCTTGGGAAGTCACATTGGCTTAGACGGGTCTGTTGTGTTTTGAGTGTTGATTTTGGATAATAAAATTATTATTATTATTATTTCTCTGCCATGCATAATTTCTAACGTTTACTGCGGCAACTTCCGTGCAATGCCCGTGCAACGCCGGCTCGAGAAATGGCATTGGAGCTTTAAGTTTTAATGTCATTCCTTAGCA
Source organism: Ornithodoros turicata (assembly GCF_037126465.1). Classification (NCBI taxonomy): domain Eukaryota; kingdom Metazoa; phylum Arthropoda; class Arachnida; order Ixodida; family Argasidae; genus Ornithodoros; species Ornithodoros turicata. Next base: position 10,856,211 of record NC_088206.1, on the reverse strand, counting down.
TCATGAGATACATGCTTTGCATCACGTAAATTTGCGAACTTAATTTCAACTTCATCTCATGATATGGCTACTTTAACATAGCAAGGGATAAAACGTTGTCCCATACATATTGTGCTACTAAAGTGCGGTTGGCGGTACTGCTGAAAAAAAAAAAAAAAAGCTATGCGCAAAGTTTTCGGCATTTCTTCCTGTAATTCGCAGTTTTTGTTTCCTAAGCTGGTAGCGCGACGTCTGGCAGCATTGAAAATCACTCTAACGAGGGTCGCCTTCATACCTCCAGAAACCGGATAGCTTCCGATTTGCGACACTAAACGTCACCAGCTTCTGGAAAACCGAATAAAAAATACGAATGGTTTCCCATACAGAAAACAGATTACAGCGCTATTCGGCGACAAGCAGTTGTCTATCCAGAATCGCAAGCAGTGGAGGGGGCGATGAAATTATGATTCAGTAACGGTGATCGTTTCTTGCATAGCCTATGGTTTGCTTTTCTTTTTTCTTGGTAACATAATACAGCTGTCCCATTCATTTCTCAGTATTTTATACGCACTTTTCCTTTGAAATTTTGAGTCTTGATGTTCTTCGCTATTCCTCTGGTGAAGAATAACACTCGAAGTATCAAAGGAAAAGTACGCATAAAATACTGAGAGACGAATTACACAGCTACGATGTTACCACGAAAAAAGAAAAGCGAACCATAGGCTATGCAAGAAAGGATGATCGTTAACTAATCATAACCCTCGAATGTAAGGTGATACAACATGTCTTTGACACTACGCGTGAATGTGAGATTTAAGGAATTGGTCGGGAGCTTGTCAGAAACTTCTGGGATGCAATACTCTCGCTGCCCTTTGCCATAGTTTGTATGATGAATATAAATCAGGGTGCAGCAGCTTGCCGAGAACTAGTAATTAGCTTCTTAAAGGCATCAAGACCAATACCCTCTTTGAAATGATCTTCACCGCATAGCACGCTCATAGCCAACCATAATCTCGAATGTTATCGTTATCTGCCCTGATTCGTTGTAAACGGTAGGCGTACGCCTTTTTTGTAACAGTTATGAACAGCATAAGTGTTCATTTTTAAGAGTGTTTTAATTTCATTTTTAAGAGTGTATACTTAGAGATTACGATCTCTCTTACATATAGCTTTCTTAATAGCAATGTGACAACTTGCAAACACTCCAGAGATGAAAGTACCGCGAATATTGTTTTCTGATAAGCAACATCTACGGAGTGCACATATCGGTTTCTTGAACGCTGCGTGCGCGGCTATCTGTTTGCACAGCAGCCGGGCGTTATCGCCAGACGATAAGAAGATGTCGCCCAGTAGCACAAGACAAGTTACTAGAATGATTTCTTGCGAAGGAAAAGGAATTTGGATAGCGTAAGGAATGAACAGATTAACTAAAAGGAAACATAACAAAATGAATATGCTTATGCAACCGATAAGGATGAGTTACCCCGTTGACTAATGTTATCAGGAGAGCTCACTGTTAAAAGATAAATGGCTAAGATGTCTGGATTAAACACGCGTACGTTCAACAGGTTCAATCTCTCTTTCTTTTTTCTTTTTTTCTGAGCAATTTCACTACTCGCTCCGAGATCGAACGGTCTCGCCGCACTGCGGAGAAACGATGTACTACCGTAGTGTGGACTAGAAAAGTGACCTTGCCGCCCCCTATATGTCGATCTCGCAGCCAATAGTGTGCCATGGCGGCGCGTGATGCTTTGATAGCCAATTAAACGTGCGAATTCATTTCACCGAATGGCAAATTAAATGTCCCAGCCGCAGCCAGTACGTGTGACACAAAAATGCGGCCGCGTCCTGATGCAAGTTTTTAAGCGCCTCGTTAACGCATGCTACGTACCCTTTATGACAACACAAAGTCATCTTCGGGGACGGTAATTCAATACGTGCAGTAACATGCAAGTAATTTGAAAAATAAAAATTCGAAAGATGTCACGCTGTTGCCCGATTATTGCAGAGCTAAAGGACATCATCGTCAAGGATACTCAGTTTAAATTTAAGAAACCGAAGATAAGTGCATGACGGGACCGCGACTGCTGCGACACATGGATTGTGTAACAGACTGACCAGAAAATCGGCCGAATCCACTTTCCGAACGGGAGAGATTATTGTCCGCGGAATAAAAGGATGTCCTAACACGACGCTACCCAACCACGAAAATAAAAGTTATACCCACTGGAATGATGCAACGTGGCACCAAATCTTCCTTGCCTCAATTCCCCCAGTCCTTACACAGAATACGCACACACACAGCAGGCTACGTCACCTTATGAAGGTTAGATGTTCGTTAAACCAGAACAGTCACTTGTAGTCGCCATTTTCGTGGGCCCTTCCTGGCATAGTAGATGCAACGTCGGAATGATTGGCGCACCAGATAACCTTCGCCACCTCACAGGCCAGTCTTATCGAATAATATAGCGCTCATCCCGATATCACCTGCGCTATTATCTTTGTGAGAGGCAGTCCCGAAGGCTGATTACAGACACATGCCTCCGCAAGCAGCCGTCGCTGAATGGACCCAATCCTAGCAAAGGGATATGATAGAAAACGACGTGAACTGATTTCGCGGATTTGTATCATGGACGGTCGTGTCTGCCAGTTGATTGATTGATTGATTTTAGATTTATCTGGCGCAAGGATAACACAGATCATGCTCTGGCAGTTGTGAACTGTTTCGAGGTGCTCGTCAAATAAATGTGCGTGGATTTCGCAATGTATTTACTCGATCGAAATGCCCAGACACTTTCGGAGACAGTAATGCAACGTGAATAGCAAGTTCTCCTTTGTGTTTTGGTACTAGTTGAGCTATTAACTATATGGATTGAGAAGGGAAACTTACAGCGTTCCGAATAGTTATAAAGTCATGCGAGGTGGCTGGCATTCGCCCCCACTTTCACACAAAGCAATTTTTTTCACACCTCCTCTGCCGGGCGTTCACGTTGAATGCCACCAGGAGAGCACGTGCTCATTCGTCCTCATCATTTTCCTTCACTAGGCACTGACGATGACAATTTGGGTTTGCGATAGCAGCTCGCGCAGCTCAGATCAGCCAACGTTGTACCAGCTCAATGGTTTGCGTGGCCATGTCACTTCGAGACTGGGAGGTACCCGGGTTCGAATCCCGGTGCCGGCAGCGCTCTCTGGGGATTTTCCTGGGTTTTCCTCAGACGCTGTCAGACATACGTCGGCACAGTTTCCTTAGAAGTCGGCCCAGGACGCACATTCCCCAAGGGCGCTAGTCGTGAGGACGACAACGACGAGCCCTTTCAGCACCACCGCCTTGGGTTTGTGACTTCGCTCACTGACAAATGAAATACGAGTAAAGGACAGCGTTAGGAACTCACTTCACTTTTCTGCAACTATAGTGCATCGCCGACTTCTCGCCACCGAAGCCTCCAAGGCGAAGCACGGAATGGTCGATGCGTGTCTGGAGCCCAGATGGCTGTATACGTGCGATTCGTGAGAACGAAAGCATTAAATGAACGACCGCGCCGGGTATGCTTGTATAGGAGCTCCATTATTTCCAGTTCATTCGACCTAGATCTCGATAGCTGAAGGATCGTCTTTCCAGGAGTGCACAGCTAATTTTGTTGACACCAGACTTGGGTAGTAGTCGCAAGTAACTCGTAACTGTACCTATATAATTACTTTTTACTACCTGCCTAGTTACTCTTTGCTGAAGTAACTGAATGTAAGTTCCTCAGGTATTGCGATATTTGCCACGTGTCAGTTCTCTGTAGTATTATTTTGTTCCCTATAGTGTTATTTTCTTCCCTATAGTGTTATTTTGTCGTGTTTTCGAGTACCCTGCAGTTCTTTATCTCACACGCAGAAAGAATGGGCTTATACTGATTGATTGATTGAGATGCAAAAAATACTGAGATGGACTTAGACTAACTCACACCGTGCTGTTAGGTCCCATAGGAAATTCAGTGTTTATAACACAGACAGTATATAGCTATGCTTGGACAGTACAAGTGCTAAAACAAGTTTTTGAGTTCGTTAATTCTGTTTTCTTTTCAACACTGATATGAGAACTTTCAGTTGAGCATGCGGAATAAGAAAAAGGTGTTTATTTATAAAGGCATTCCTTTTGCACGCCACACACAAGAGATAAAAAAAAAGTAGAACCATGCAGAAACGCGTGGGTATTTTTGTCTGAGAAATACCAATTCTCTTCCTTGTATCCTCAATTATAGCCTAATTTCCTTCTGCTGTTCTACGGCTGTACACTCGTATTTGGTTGTATTAGTGATATTTTAGGCTAGTTTAGTGTTTATGACATCTTTAGGTTTATTTAATGATTTTAGGTTAATTCAATGCGGCTTTGGCACTTTGCCTTGCCTCCACAAAACCCATTTCGACTGTGAGGTGAAGCCGACTTGCGGAATGGTGACGCCGACCAAAACAATGCTCCGAGAACTTCTTAGCCGTTGCACATCCCAAGTTCTTGTCAGCGTATCCAACATTTACATCTTGTGGTCAGAATAACATAACTTTCGTTCCGTCAGAGGATCAACATATTCGAGGCTGTCAACCAATCAACCTAAAACAAGAACGTGCTCTCCCGCAGCTGGAAAAAAAAAGTTCGTGCACGACCCCTTTGATTCTGTACGCGTAGAAGCGACACAAAGTACGCGTACTCTGTGTGCTACATACTCGCATCAACTGCGTGACAATTTGACAGTCCCCTGCAGGGTAGAGAGGGGGCAGAGTGCGCTAGCAGTCAGAGGGATTCGCTTCGAGCTCCACTTGATCTTTGCTGCAGGTTGAGTTGAAGTGGCAGGCACGATAAAATGTTTAAACACGAAACGATACCGGCGACATTCTTCACGAAAGTCAAAAACACATTTGCGGTACATATTTGTCTCCCTCTCTCTCCCTCTTTTGTTGCAAAGCTTCTGCTCGCATTGTAGCAACTGCACAGTAAATTCCGTTAGACATATCGCGTGCAAACGCGTTGTCCTATGACACACACTATTGCGAGTTTCATACATCACAGAAAGGTGGTTTGTAAAACATCCTTATGTGCATGTTGTATTCGGCAGCAGACATCATCTCAAGGGCATATTGTACATAAGGCGGTATTCTAGGGCAGTGTATTCCATTTTGAGCACTGTTTCAGATGGGTGCTTCGCAAATGCCTTTTTCAACACCAAGTTAAAAATCTGTCTTTTTTTTTTTTTTTTTTTTTCAGTTTAGCCTACGGAACTAAAATGGGGTGTTTATTAAAAACATAATCCCTTCTTACACACTGAAAAGTATATAAATACTGTCTGGTGGCATAAATTATGTTTGAGAGCACTTTATTACTAGAACTGTTATTGAAATTATGTTTGAGTAGAGCACTTTACGTTAACTTTCATTTTGTTGTCTTCGTGGTAATACTTTATTACCGAATTTCGTATAAAGAAGGTATTATTCTGCAGAATAGAAGAACCTGAGTTTGAGTATAATAGGGAGTGACATTTTCGGGTTAACAGCCTTTCTCAGATTCGAGGGGTAAAAATCGGGCGATAATTGTGCCTTCGGGTGTTTTGACCGTGGCCTATTGATCGCCTTGGTCGCCATATAGAAGGTGAGCTACGACAGCTGTCTCACGTAACTTAGTCGTACACGTCGGTAGACCCGGATGGCGCTGTGCATTGGAACAAACAATAGTGATGGCAGAAGGTTTCGCACCTCTAGCTACAAGGTGAACCTTCATCGATTTCTCTCGCTGCACGAATCGAGACGCACAATTGATCCTGATTTCTATAAAGTATATTTTTCCTCTGGGAGTTTTTTAAATCTTTTTTTATCGCAGCTCTTTTCCCCCCGGTACATTCAGCTTTAATTTTTTTAACATACTACAAATGGTATCAAACAAGAACGATAAAAACGACATTAAAAGATGGACTACATTTGTGATAGAAAATATTGGAATATGAGGATAAATTGATTTGCTCGCCATCAAATAACATTTCTAGACTACCAAACTTGTATACGACCATGTCCCAAATTTTTCTACGTATACGCATCGATACAAACACATTTCGTTTTGCAAGCAACTGTTGCCATGCACTCTCATCATTTCCCCGCTAGAATCTTGCCGTTTGACTTTCACGGAACACACTTCCGACGGAAATATATTCAAAGCGAATAAAAGGTCACGTCCGTAGACTTTCAAGTATGCAGGAGCCTCGTTCATAAACGTGCGATCCTTGAACAAGCGCTCTTCGTAGCGAGCGCGCGGAGGCCACGGATTGCAAGGAAGCAGACCAAGGTCATAAAGATAGTGAGTGAACTTTTTCAGTCACTCTCCACTGCCGTGGGGGTCGGTTGACGAACCTCCACCGTGCGCTACTTCTCCTGGCACTCTTAATCCGTCTCGCCTAGATTTCGAACCAAACATCGACCGAAACTTGAAACTATGGAATTCGTCCAGTAATTAAGATCGGTGCAAGGCCAACGTAATGACTGGATGAACTACCTCGAAATAATCATCGACTGCACGCAGTAAACTTCTATTGAAGACTGTGGAGGGGATGAGCCACTTCAACGCTTGATAAAGCGGCTTATGCGTCGCCAGTGAGCAGGGAGGATAATGATTACATTGTGTGTATTGTCATCAAGTAGAAGGACTAACCTATGGAGGTAGATATGTGCGACCTCTGTCTGTCTCTTCTATTCATCTGAACATTCATCTTCATCATCACTCACCATCTTCTCCCCCTCCAGCAATGGGATAGAGTGCTGCTTCAGCGGCGAAACATCCCACTACATCGTCATTACTTATTTGTTGTTGTTGTTGTTTCTGTTCTATTTGTGTGTTGTACTGGTATCGAAGTGGAAGAGCAACTACAGGGATTGGCGGACTAAAACGTACGTTTCAAACGTACTTAGAGTTCTGTGTACTGTCACTACTACTGTCAACTGCCTATTGAGGATAGGGTAGCGTGTATTGTCATCAAGTACGAGAACTACCTACTCCATATAGGTAGGTCCTCTGTGTGATGGCAATACACACCTAGGGAGGTGGTGGTATGGAGGTATGAAGACAGTGTGTGTTGTGTGTGTATTGCCATCAAGTACGTAGGAAAACTGTATAGTGTCATCAAGCAAGGCAACTGTGGGAGTGTGTATTGCCATGAAATAGGGAGCTTACATATGGAGGTAGACCCGTTTACACGGACTCCAACTAGACAACAATGAAGACGACACTACGGATATTGAATGACGAGTGTAGCAGAACGGGAACGACGAACCCACAATAGTCGTAATCAATATGGGCGCAGCATTCTGCAGTGTGTGCACTTATAAATATATCGCACTTACATCGATTTATAACGATACGTCAGTGCTCAAAGCGGTGACAACCGCCACCTCACGTTAACGTGTTGACCGAAAAGGAATGGAAATAGGCAATGTTTACCTAATCACCTCCGCAACATATTTGATCGGAGAGCAAATTGCGCGTAGATTTTCCGTAATAGCATCCTTGTATCAACCATCGTGAACACTAGAAGAACTCATCGCAAGCTGAAATATGTGGTCGCGTTTGACTATATTTCCAATATTTCCACGTATTGTCTGAGCGAACTCGGAAGGAGTCTAGTGTGGAGTGAGTACACGTTGCGCAAAGTATCACGCCATGATGTATGTGACTTCCGAAGGTTAGGCAACAGGTGCACGCCTCTCTGAGCCGCATTTGCCGAGGCAGGGTTGTGAAACAAAAAAGAGATTACGTACAAGCCACAATGGATTACGTGCAATTTGAGGCAGCAGCTAGGTCTCTCTTCAATTCCGATGTTCACCTTGGAAGGGACAACACACTGAGCTTACTCTTCGTTGTAGGGCGAAGGCAGTAGCATTTTTTTAAAGGCATTATGGTCGAGCATTATTCGTTGTCCCATTCTCCAGTATTCAATAGAATACATATCACGTTTGCACATTTTACGTCCGGCCGCAGTAGGCAGGTTTATGTCCGCCATGGTGTATTGTGGGAGAGGGCGTGGTGTTGTTATTTGCGAATAGACAAGGGAAGCGTAATGCATATGACAGCGTGACACGACGGAGATGGCTGCTAAAACAAAGAGCCACAGTTACTCAATCGATGCTTGCTTCCGTACCGCAGCCTTGTTCGATTATTGAACGAAATACATTCTCAATTCGAACATGTACCGATAACATTGATGGAAAAAAAAAAGAATTTTCACCATAAAGGCCCTCAACACCTGACACGTTCAAACCGATCGCAAGCCGTGACACGTCACGAGCATTAGCAAGGACGTTCGAGATCTAATTAAATGCGCGGCACGCTTCATACGCTCATGCACACGCATACACAGCCACCCACCTGTTTACAGACGAGCCAGGAATACTCGCTCAGGGTCCAACAATCACGGTGCACGGGCTCTCGCTCAGACCAGGCAGAACAACGGCGAACTTGGGTCTCGGTATAACAAAAGGTGGGCTGCATCCACGGCGCTTTCGCTGTCGGCGTTGTGTGGCCCGACGTTCTCAACGCCAGGACAAACTTACAATCTCCGCCGATAAGAAGGTGGGGGGGAAGGAAATAAGATTACACCCTTCTCGGTTCGATAATCTTCCGCGCAGAAGTGAAGACAGTGTGTACACACGGCACGGGAGAGTGATCCAAGGCACGGTGGAGTAACGGCGCCTCCAAAGAGACGGCTGCTTATGGGGGCCAGAAACGAAGGGTAGGAGGGTGACGATCGTTCGCGAGAGGGGAGGGAAAGGGAGGAGAAAGGGAAAAAGCCGCAGCAGGAAGCCAGGGTGGCTGGCTGGCTACTGCAGCTGAGTGCGCATGTGATAGTGGTATTTGTGTGCTTTTGCTGGTTACGAAGCTGTTTGCGTGTATTTACGGGACTCTGTCCGGTCCCAAACTATATCGGGAACTGGGTGCATGGGAGTAAAAGGGGGTGTGGCTTTGTTTTGCGTCCTTTCTGGCACGATGTGGTGCACTGGGGCAGGAAGTGGGGCGCGTCTAATTATGGAAAGGGAGTCGAAAGGGTTGTGTTTATCACGGGAGGGGACCAGTTCTGTCATCTTCTTTCGCGCTGTGTGTATGTTGTGCTGGGATGAAATTTGTGAATTCACGCGGAGGGATATTTCAGGATTATTGTTTAAGTTGAACTCAAGTGTCCTTGAGCATTTCGAATTTGTAGGGAATGTCGTTGCATGTAGACCGTGTCCCATGACTTCCATGTCGATTCGGTGGGGGTGGGGGTGACACGTATATTTACTGGCTGGAAGGGGGGGGGGCGTGTTGACAAAAATCCTTGCCTGTCCTATAATATTGTAAGGCCACATCAATATACTCCAATAGTGCCGATAGCTAGTAAAGCCACCCTGCTCAGTGCAGTCTAAAAGGGCGTGCATAAAAGGGCCATGGAAGAGAGGCCGAGACAGTGTCTTATTCCGTATACTTTTTATTCGTGCTTCTTCACTTTTTACGTTGTATAGGACGCAGGACCAGAATGTGGGGAAGCACAGAACATTGTGTACTATATAGTAAGCCCGGAGGTTCTGTCTTTGCTTCTTCTTCTCAGTTTTTTTATTTATTTTCTTTTTGTTGGTGTCGTAGGTCAACTCATCACCTTTATCTGTCCCACCCATGACTATGACCAGTAAAAGTAGAACCGGAACACCACATCTAGTGTTCTTACTACCTTCCACAACGCATTTTCGGGTGTATCGCACCACAAGATGGCGAATCATTTGATATTGTAACGATGTGTTCGCGTCACAAGTGGAAGTCCAGTCGGATGGGCTAGCTCCTTCTAACATTCTAATATCCATCTCACACTCTAACAACTAACTGGATTTGATTCTCGTTAAATTCCCTCGAAGACGTCACGCGGATATTTTTTTATCGTTCTTTAGTAAAGTCGGGTAATTGGGGGACCGTCTTTACAGTGTTTTGTGATTGTTACTTGAAACCACGCAGACACCGAGAATCATGTATCGGCTGCCTTTTCGAAACCTTTGAGCATGATGGAGGGTGTGTTATTAACGTTCCTGCTCTTGGCACTGCGCCACGCGAGAGGTAGGCACGAGGTATTCTGTTTACGATGTCTGTCGTAGTAGACTCGGCACCTTCAATAACAGCGGTGTGGCGGCGAAATGGGGCCTTCTGTGTATGTCCTGAATGGCGTAGCACGAACTCTCCATTCTATTCATGAATTTCCCAGCGAATGTTCCCATTGCGCTGGGCACGTGCGAAGAAAAACAGATGTGCCTAAACATGCGGGTGTGCACATTTTACCTGTTTGGGAGGGAGGCAGTCTTTGTTGCGTTATACCGTCGAAGAAGGTCGGCATGCACTCGTGACTGCCTCTCACTCACTCCCAGTTCAGCTCTCCGTTTGCTCACTCATGCTCACTTACTCCCAGCTCAGCTGTCCTTTTGCTCACTCATGCTCACTCACTCCCAGTTCAGCTCACTTACGCTCACTCACTCACAGTTCAGCTCTCCTTTTGCTCACTCATGCTCACTTACTCCCAGCTTAGCTATACTTTTGCTCTCATGATCACTCACTAACAGTTCAGCTCTCCTTTTGCTCACGCATGCTCACTTACTCCCAGCTCAGCTCTCCGTTTGCTCACTCATGCTCACTTACTCCCAGCTCAGCTCTCCTTTTGCTCACTCATGCTCACTCACTCACAGTTCAGCTCTCCGTTTGCTCACTCGTGCTCACTTACTCCCAGCTTAGCTATACTTTTGCTCTCATGATCACTCACTAACAGTTCAGCTCTCCTTTTGCTCACTCATGCTCACTTACTCCCAGCTTAGCTATACTTTTGCTCTCATGATCACTCACTAACAGTTCAGCTCTCCTTTTGCTCACTCATGCTCACTTACTCCCAGCTTAGCTATACTTTTGCTCTCATGATCACTCACTAACAGTTCAGCTCTCCTTTTGCTCACTCATGCTCACTTACTCCCAGCTCAGCTCTCCGTTTGCTCACTCATGCTCACTTACTCCCAGCTCAGCTCTCCTTTTGCTCACTCATGCTCACTCACTCACAGTTCAGCTCTCTGTTTGCTCACTCGTGCTCACTCACTCCCAGCTCAGCTCTCCTTTTGCTCACTCATGCTCACTCACTCACAGTTCAGCTCTCCTTTTGCTCACTCATGCTCACTCACTCCCAGCTCAGCTCTCCGTTTGTTCACTCATGCTCACTTACTCCCAGCTCAGCTCTCCTTTTGCTCACTCATGCTCACTCACTCACAGTTCGGCGCTCCGTTTGCTCACTCATGCTCACTTACTCCCAGCTCAGCTCTCCTTTTGCTCACTCATGCTCACTCACTCACAGTTCAGCTCTCCTTTTGCTCACTCATGCTCACTCACTCCCAGCTCAGCTCTTCTTTTGCTTACTCATGCTCACTCACTCACAGTTCAGCTCTCCGTTTGCTCACTCATGCTCACTTACTCCCAGCTCAGCTCTCCTTTTGCTCACTCCTTATCACTCAGCTCTCTGTTGGCTCACTCATCCTCGGCTCGGCTTCCTGTCCCTGGCTGAGTTGTCGGGGTGTAGCTCACGCTCGCGCGCACGGAGCTACCTCCGATACTCGTTTACCGTCTGAATATCACAGACCTGTAGGCTGTCAAGAGCATGAAGATCATGGTATGAGGAGACTTGAACTCATGTGATGTGATGTGATGGGGATCGCGTAAGGGCGAACGGAGGTTAGGAGATGGAGGTAACTGAAGTAAACATTTGTGATGTAAGGCAGTGGTTTCAAGCGCACGGGGGGGGGGGGTGCATAAGAATGCTCAGTTGACGGCTCCTGAGCGTTACTCAAATTCGCTCATGCTCAATTCATTCGCCACACTGAGCAAAAATTCTCATGAGCGGGTTTTACTTATGCTCATCGCTCGTTTGCTCACTCATGCCCATGAGTGAATTTTGGTCATGCTCATATTCTCGTTTGATTACTCATGCATACTCATATCTTGCTCTGCTTCCAGTTTGCTCAGTCATGCCCTGCTCGGTTCTCCGTTTCCTCACTCATGCTCAGCTCATTCGCCACATCGAGCATGAGTGAGCATGCTTATGAGTGAGTTTTGCCGATATATGAGTGCTGACCGTCAAGACGGATTAAGGAGGCGCGTCGCCGTGTGTTTTCTGTGGGAGAAAATCTGCGCTGCCCTCCGGTAGTTGATGGATTTTCTACAAACAGATCCCCTTCGTTAGGTTTGCGAAATTCAAATTGAATGCACGACTAGATGCTGCGAAATACTTCATACGATAAAATTATCAACGAAACACAGATGGAGGATCGGCAGCAGCAAATTAACTCATCGTTTGAGTGGAGGAATTGACGTTAAACTTCTTGAGGACATGGCGTACACGAACCTGACGCACGAATGCTAGAATCATCTAGAGGGACGTGGGAGTCTGGCCGGAGAAGCATCGCTTCAATGAAGCGAGGCCATGTGACAGGCACTGCTGAGATCGATTCCAGAAAGAAGACCGCGCTCCACCTGTCAGCCGCATGCCCCCAGCTATTTAGTTCCCTGTGTGTGCGTCCCGCGCCTTTGGTCATTCGTCGCGGTTGGTCGTCCGTTGTTCAAAGCACAAAATCAGGAAATAGTCGTCTACGCGCAGGGGACATCATTTCTTCGCCCGAAGATTAAATGCAGTCAACGTCCAAGTCCTAACAATTACGTCCTGCTGGACGCCCGATTTCACCTCAGTGAGAATAGACCCCCTCGCTGACAAATGACGTCATAGTGTTCGACAGCGCCACCAACTTGGTAGAGTTGAACTACGCTCAAAGCTAGAGGCGAACAAGGTCGCGCCCGAAAGCCACGGTCTTGAGGCGGGGCTTATACACTCTAAGAAAGAAAGGAGTACTTTTACTCCTTTTGGGGAGTAATTGCATTGCCACAAAAAATAGTCCCTTTCGGGAGTAAATGCACGGGAGCAAATGAATGTCACAGAGTGAAGACCGCATTTCACGCGCTGTTGTAAGAGTCCCAGGTACATAATTGGTGCGCATGCATGAAAATACTTTGAAGTAAACCGTCAACGGTGATATATCGAGTGATATAAAATCTTGCGCCATACTAGGGCACAATTTGCGAAGAAAGATGCGCTAACTGTTTCTTACTCTGTGTGGCTGGAAAATTGCTACGTTGTCTGAGTTATACAGCCTTATGTCGTTCAAATTGACCAAGGGTACATATTTACGTAGACTGTTGCATTCAGGATACCTTTCGCGATGTTTAGTGACAATTTGCAGTCCTGGGGAGTAAATGTCGGGACTAAATGTTGGGTTAGGGGACTATAATGGGGAGTAATTGCAGACTAGGGGAGTAGAAGCTGCAATTACTCCCCGTTTTACTCCTTTTTTTCTTAGAGTGTACGATGTCCCTGAGAGGGACGCGACCTTCGGTCCTAGTTTTCTTTCAATAGGAGGGTGGTGCCAGCTGTGCTGTCTGGGATTTCTGCCTGCTTTCCTCAGACGCTGTCAGACATATGTCGGTACAGTTCCCTTAGAAGACGACCCTGGACGCACATTCCCGTTGCCCACCTCTGTGAGGCCGACAACGGCGAGCGCTTTCAGCAGTACCACCACCACCCAGGCAGCACGTACACGACATCGGGCCGATATCGGCAGCAAGTTGGGCATGTCGGCCCAACATATCCCTGACACTGCCAACTTGGGACCGATATCGCGCTGAAGTTGGCAATGTCGGCTCGGTGTTGACCGAAACAAGCGATATCTAGCCGACACTGCCAACTTGCGACCGATATCACGTTGAAGTTGGCAATGTCGGCTCGGTATGGACCGAAACAAGCGACATGTAGCCGACAATGCCAACTTGCGACCGATATCACTTTGAAGTTGGCAATGTCGGCTCGATATTGATGGGAAAACGCGACATCTAGCTGACACTGCAAACTTGCGGCCGATATCACTCTGAAGTTGGCAATGTCGGGACAGTGTTGACCGAAATAAGCGACATGTAGCCGACAATGCCAACTTGCAACCGATATCACTTTGAAGTTGGCAATGTCGGCTTGATGTTGACCGACACCAGCGAGATGACGCTGACACTGGCTTTCCATGGACTTGCTTGGTGTCTTGCGCGAAAAGCAAGTAGGAAACATATTTGTTACGTTGATGTCGAGTTAATATTCGAAGCAATTCCTCATTTTAGCCTTGTTTGTATGCTTGAGCTAATTAAACTGAGACACGTCACCTCCACCATTTTGATTCCGAGACGAGCAGGGCTCTCAAATTTGCGGAAGCTCGTAAGACATTAAATATATAGTATCTGTTTTCGCTTCGAAAGGAATGCCGGTACCTTTTGAAAGCTTCTTGCACTTCGTGGTCCTAGGAGCATTTAAACTTTTTTTTCGTCTTGCCTTTTGTAACGCCGCACTCATTGCCCGCCATGGGAAATACGAGGAACAAAGGAAACCATCAGAAAATGAAATGAGTAAGAAACAATGGCAGAAATAAAACGTTGTTTCCTCGCAAATAACCAGTGTAAAATTGTTTTTGTAGTTGCGATTGCGAACACGCGAATACAAATACAAAATTCTGTTGGTGCAACATCAGTCACAAATCGGTAGCATGTCGGTAGCCTATCGAAATGATATCGGCGGCATGTCCAAATGATATCGGACCAATATCCTGACCCGACATCGGCCCAACTCTGGGCGGTGTTGCAAAGTGTATGTTGGGCCGATATCGGGGGTGTCGGCAGGAGTACATCGGGCCGATGTCGGCCCGACATCGGGGTGCTGCTTGGGCACCTTCCTCACAATATGCACCAGGATGTAATGTCGCTCTGTCGTTGACCAATTGCAAGGAACTTGTGTCACTGGAAAGCGGCTTCAACGCAACGATGCATGCGCGGTCCACGTAGTATAGAGTCCAGAGGTAGCAATCGCCAGAGCCGTGGTACTCTGAATCGCGCTCCAAGCCACCTAGAGGCTTCGCAAGTCAATCGAGGAAGCCACGACATTATGCCGTGTTCGGGAACCAACTACATGCCTTACATTATAGTACCTGAAGCAGATTCTTTTACGAGCGTAATAGCTTACTTTGCAATCCTTCAGCTTTATGGCGAGCAATTAAATGGGTTATCTACATGTGTGTGGCCAGGTGTATTCATTGTGAAACATAGTTGCGATATGCGTGAGAAGATAGACCAACGACGAGAACGAATAAGCGTTGGCATACTGGCCCAAGATGACCTCTTTCCTCGGCGGAAGTCGCATATAACACTTGACTTGTCGCTGCTGCTGTGACATTCTCGATAAGTGGACGCCATCAACGTACGATGTGGAACGAGTTCTTCTTATCTGTTTATCCTGATAAGAGGATGTTTTCATGGTCGTTCGCTGAATAAATGCTGCCGCATTCCACGGGCACGTATGGCTGCTATAGGAAAAAGGTACGCGTCCAGGAGTAGCCAGTCCCTAGTGGCTCGGGACTAACATCTCCATTTTTTTCCCTTTTACCAGTCAATCAATCAAGCTCCCGTGCAAACTTAGGAGTCAGTCAGTCGTCCCAGCCGTTTTTTAATGCACTCAACGAAAGAAGAGCTGTGTGGAACATAGTTGTCTGATATCTCCAGCGGGTATAGCGTAGTGGTCCCCTCCCCTACCGGCGCACGAACGAACTATGCCAATACCGCCTCCGAGCGGAGGCCACGCTCAACCGGATATGGCTAGCAGACAACGCCCAAATATCTGACGATTATATCTCCCGACAGGGGGTGACGTGTAGCGCACGGTTGAGCGCGGCCTCCCCTTGGAGACGGTATTGCTTTTGTTCCTTCGAGCGCGCGGAACACCGCCGGCAGGGGATCCATGCGTTCTGGGACGACTTCACAGAGAACGATGCCCACGTCTGCCCAAGAGCGTCTGTGGAAATTCCGGAATACACGTGCAGAAAATAACAGTTGGACTCACCTGAAGGGACCTTCGGGAACCACCTATACTATAAGGACAAATAATAAGCTCACGTATGCAGAGCCGGACAGTGTATTTGGAAGATCATGAAGTATCAACTTGAAGAAAATACGGTCATATTTGTTTGTAAATGGTTCGGCAGCACATTTCTTACTTCGTATAGCAAAACGAAAGACAATATCACACATTTCTCAAGGTCGCTGTAATGAGGCACAACAATTTTTGGATCAGAGCTGCACATTTGCGTTAGTACCCCGTAGCACACAGAAACTAAATCAAGAGCTGCTCTCAAGAGAACAGTGTGTCGTCGCTTTATTTTGGACCAAACAGAAACATACAATGACGATCTCAATGCAATAACTGGCACGCGTAAAATGAAGGTGACTGGTACTGATAGCTTGACACTTGACTTCACATGCATCAAAAATAAGAGAAAATGTAATCTTCAGTTGCACAACCAGCTATTGTAAGAAATGGGTTACCGCGTTGTGCTGTGAAGAGAAACGTTCTTACGTGTTAGCATTGCACCCCAAGCAGCACAATGTACCGAAAGTCGAGTGCAATAGGGGTGGTCGGTATGTGTCTTATCAATGTTCTTTAGTTGCAAGAGCGTGTTCAAGGCCTTCCACCTACCCGTCCACCCCTATAGCACTCGACTTTCAATACATTGTGCTGCTTGGGACTGTACAAACTCATGACAGCGGAAATGTGTGGAGGTCGGTCCCCTTATCTTGGCGTGGCAGATAGGCAAGGGTATGCTGCATACACGAGCGTGCTGAATCTTAGGCATGGTGAACGTATGTGACCTGTAAAAATATTTCTGCAATGGCTCAGGAGGTCGCGTTGCAGAATCATCGTTATAAGTCATCGAAAGCCGGGAACACCGAGTGGCAAAATGGGACATCAGGGGCGATCTACAAGGCGCGATTTTGCAGTTGGTTTCGTTTGCTGGCGTGATTCTTTATCACGACGTCAGTTCTCCTGACTATATGGGAGTAAGGTACTTCCACTAGGTGTTGGAGTTGGACGGACTAAAAACAATACTAGGTGTTGGCAGACCATCAGCTGTTATGATTCGACATAATTAACGCGTGATAGGGATGCATAAAGACGTTATTCAGTTAATAGTAGAACGCACGATGTCAGTAACTTGCAGATGAGTATGTGGAGGTGCATGCGTGTGCTTATTTGTACAGTGCGTGTGACCACAAGGAAAATATAGCTTCAGATACACACGGATTTCTTGCAGATATCATAACCCTGGCAATATCGCTGGCACTTAGAGGCATGCCATGTGCATGCATTTCAGACTCCTAAAAATTCATATGCTCATAAACTACCATAGCGTCTGGTCTCAAGGCAAGCGCATGTGCAAATGTTATGTGTCCGTTACACATGCAATGCTACTCCACCTGGGAGACTTATATCACAGTGCAGACGAGCCACAGCCTGAGAGAGAGAGAAAAAAAAGGACAAATTTAGGTTCCTTGGTGTGAAAAGCCTCTCAAGGGCAACAACTAGACGGACAGGACTGTGTTTGTTCTGTCCCTCTAGTTATTGCCCAGACTCAGGCTTTTCACATCATGGAGTTTGTCCTGCACCAGCTGGCCTGCATCCATACCATACTCTCGGTTAAATTTAGGTTATCGGGTAAAGGTATGTTGGAATATTTTTGGATATGTCATCTCTTTTTGACACTCACCAAGTCTCGGTATTGCAGAAGTACTTAACACACCCTCTTCTCATAACTTAAACGGCACTGTACATCTTTCAAGATGACGGAGATATTAATACACTGGTGGGAAGCAGTTAGGGTCATGAGCAAGACGGCATGGCAATGTACCAATTGCTATGGCATCTTTTCGAACACTGTGATGTAAGAATTAAGCCACTTGAATTCAGTCGAAAGGCATGCTCTAAGCCAATCACAGTTCACAGTCCACTTCTGCGGAAGAAGTTCTGAGACGTCATTTTTGAACAGGCATAAATGCCCGCTGTTCAGCTTCTAGGGTAGAACTTGCTGAAGACTGCCAGGAGGCACAGTAATATGGTTGTCTTGGCAACGTGCACGGCACAGCCGGCACAGCGATATGCGTTGAAATCTCGGCATTCGTAGTCCAGTTCCCTGGTCTGCTGGTAGATGATGCTGTCCACAACGGAGCTACCAGCGTCCCGGCACTTGTCGTGCAACACCAGCTTGATGCATTCGCGATATTCAACTGTAGCGCTGTGAGAAATAGAAAGGTCAGCGCATCAGAGTTTCATGTAACTAGGATGGTATGTTACTTTGTCTTCCTGTTGGTATGTTTCTGTGAATGGATAGAGAAATCACGAGCCGCAAATCTGTTAGGGGAAGATTTGCGATGCAAAGGACGATATACTGTCTCGTTTGATACGGTATCCACACGGAAGGCGGTATGCCTCCCGTCAGCATCAAAATTAAAAGCAGCATGGTCTTCCACTATGTACTTCGGCAATGAAATGCAATACTATGCGATTGAATTCGTTTTACTTAGTTATTTGACACTTACCAGCACATTTCGCGTACTCTGTCGTCGGAGTAGTACTTTCTGGCATTGTACTGTCGCCTCTGGTGGTCCCTGGAACATTCTTGAAGGGCATCGCTAGCTCGAACCATGCAGTATGAATCTGCGTAAAGGAAATCTATAGTGAAATCAAGCTACAGTTTCAAACACATTAAAAAAACACCTTCCTATGGTGGTTAGGTCCTGGTATGGGTGTTAGCCTGCAGTGTAAAGGAAGGATATGACTGTGTGTGAGATACAAAAAATATATTTTAGTGGAACTTGGGTTGCTGCTTCGACATTGGTGTTTAACATACTGAAGATCGAAAAGGACCAGGCACAGCACCCAGTGAACCTTAGTGCCCTAGTGAGCAGTATACCGGAACATTACAATAGGAGGAGTGTATATAGGAAACCCGTCGGCAAGACTCGGAACACAGTTCAATCTGCATGCATCTGCGTGTCGTCATAGGTCCGCTTCTATTGCTCCCATGACCTCCCTGTTCTTAAGTCCTGCTGACAACCTTTTCGTAACAGTTTTCCAGCTTCTACGCTTGAAGCAGGGCTATGCACTACAGGGACATTGCTAGCATGTGTTGTTCTGGCTTCTGTTGTGTTCTCGACAACCTGCTCATTGAAGACCGTGTGCTTACACTTACCTCTTTTGACTGTGCTTAGTGGTTAGCGAAAGGAAGCATAGGAGTGCAACATACCATCACGTGACCTGACAGGTGCAGGAGGCGGCGTGTAGGCGTAGGAAGGAGAGTCGACAAAGGAAAAGTTGTGATATCGAGGCACCCCAGGAGAGACGGTGGCCCGTGGATAGCCTGTGCAAGTAGGAGGACATACACAGTGCTACGACGGTGCAAGATGGTGATGAGAGACCAGGCGAAAGAGATGGTAAAGATGATGAGGAAGACGGATGAAAGGAGTTTACACCCGCGTAGGTGTCAAGCCAAAGATAATGAGAGAACCGTGCAGAGATGGTAACACATATAGGTATTCATGCTGGTTAATGCATGTCCATTAGTTGACAGTGAATGGTGCTTTAATAAAAAGGTGACAGATAGGTAACATCTAGCAACGGCGATATTGAAACTCAGTAGATGGCCACTTTCTTTTAGGCGGGTATGCAGTTGTTAAGTCAACTTTGGCGGCGAAGGTAAACGTTCCAACAGTTCTAACGACAAGAACCGAAATGTCCTGGTTCGGAAACGACATGCTGGAATGTACTACATGTTCGTTTCCAATGCGATCTACGAGTAAATTAAAGTCAGATGCGAGTAACTTTACATCCTCGTGTTAACTGAATGTTCGTTAACGAGATTAATGATCACGGCAAATATACTAGAGAGTTTTAGCAAACCACGTTCTCCCGCACGGTAGGTTACCGTCGGCGCGGTTACGCAACTGCGCATGCTCAGAGGACGTGAATGGCACGGTACCTCTCCGGAGCTACGCTCGATAGTCGCCATTACCAGACACGCTTACGGTTGGAAAATCTCATCATGGCTGTGCCGTACGCCAAAATATGCAACGCGCGCTAGTTTAGCAGACGACGTACCACTCTCAATTACATGGTCTCGAGTTGTTCGCACTTGGCAAGATGCACCGCTTTGTCTGTGGATTTCCTACAGGTTTTGTAGCTCTCCTTGGTGCATGCCGCTTGAAACACCACGCAGAATCCGCTGCTGAAACTCCCTAGCCCTACTACTCCCTAGATCCGTGGCCGCTTGGGCCCGAAATGGCGCTGTGCAAACTGTGCTGCAACAGCCCTATGGTGAAAATGTGGACAGCCGCAGAACTACTACTTCCGAATGGCTATCTTCTTCTTCCTCTAAAAAAATGGCCGTGATGGCTGTGCACTGGCAGAACTTACGGCATCGTCGGGCACCGAGCGGGTCTCCGGTTCACTCCGGGTTTGGTAAGTTTGTGCTGGCGTTCCCTTCGGTTCCAATTCACCGTATTTTTTAACGATCGGGAGCTGCCAGATCCGATTTGTTAAAACTCTCTACAGTCTGCAACGCTGTCGCCCAAATCGACAGCGGAAAGATCGAGCCGTCGCTTCGGCATGGGTGCGTTGTAGCACAAGCAGGTCAGGGCACAAGAGCAGCGCATGTGGCTTTTGGTTCCTAATAGAGCGGAATCATATTTTCGTAGTTGCCTAGGGAAGACTGAGTATGGTGACCTTTCTCTTCCGTCGCTTGCTGCGTCAAATCATCACCTGCGCCATACGCAATCTTATCTGCTACGATATCGTGGCTATGGCGCGAAACTTGTTACTGACGTTACCCATCGTTCCAATCGTTCCTGTTCATAAGCTACACTCCTGCGTCATTTTGAGTCGGTGCGTGATGTTCTCTCGTTTGACGTGCAGTATTGTATGCGTGCGTCTGAATTTCAAGGTTAAAATACAATGTGGTTGTTATGTGTAACGGGAAAAGGTTGTGTGATGCGTCACCTTGCGTGTAGGGAGCGTATGCTGCTGGCCCTGAGGCACGGTACACGCTGTGGATGTCTCGTGCTTCGCTGACGGTTCCACCACACTGCCACGACAGTTCCCGGGCACGGTCGATCAGGTACGAAGGCAGTTGTTGTTCGTCTTCGCGGGAACACCTCCGGCTCACGACGTCTTTGACGCAGGTCCTGTACGCTATGAAGAGTCTGTGGCAGAAAAGCAACCTTTATTGGTCACCCAAGAAGTTGACGAAGCGTGGAACGAAAGTATAGCCAATGAAACATCTGGTATGTGCAAGAACCCGTGATTATGCTTAGTTCCACAGAGCGGCCCTCTGCGGTAACACATTGGATGACAGTTCTACGGATTCGGGTAGTTGGTGTGAGCGCGGATCATTTTTCTAGCAGGGGACGGGACTTCCGCTGCACACATAAGGTGGTTCCTTCGTTGCCTCGCGTTAGCGATCCTTGGCTGCTACAGGTACTGTCGTGGCCACTGTTAAGAAATCTCCCGTTTCCGTGGCCTCGCTCCGATAAGTGCTCGACTATCGGGGAACAGTGAAAACAGCATTGGATCAGTAGATTGTCATTTTGTGGGTGGCCAGGTCTTAGCATGGTATCACTGAACGCTTAGCATGGTACAGGTTGGGACAAAAGTTTACGGAACACGCGAGCAGCTTACTTTTTCTTCGGTGTGACACCCTAGCAGCCGCCGGAAGCGGGTGAGTTAACTGTTTCGGAGGGATGGAAGGGTGCGCTGTTAGCGACACACAGTGGTAGGTCCGGTGTCGTTTAGGTGTGTAAGGGAAGTGGAAGCTACCGCTGTGGGTCGCTAACACCGCACCCTTACAGCCCTTCGAAACAGTGAACTCACCCGATTCCGGCGGCCGCTAGGGTGTCGTACCAAAGGAAAAGTACGCCGCTCGCGTGTTCCGTAAACTTTTGTCCCAACCTGTATCACGAGGCTGAAGCAAAAGAAAGAAGACTGCTTATCTTAGACTTGCCGGAATGATTTCTTCTCAAGCAGCACAATGTAGTGAAAGTCGAGTCCAATGGGGGTGGACAGGTAGGTGGAAGGCCTTCAACAGACCCGTTAAACTAAAGAACATTGATAAGAAGCATACCGTCCACCCCCCATTGCACTCGACTTTCAGTACATTGTGCTGCTTGGGCTGGGGCCTCTTTCATTGCGCTTGGGCCATTGTTCCTATACAGGTGTTGTCAATAAACGATACCACACCTGCAACCGACCACCTCCAAAGTGACGGTCGCCGGGTCCGTTGCTATTTCCACTGTTCTCCAGTAGTCTGGCGCTAATCGGAGCGAGGCCACGGAAACGGAAGATTGGTTAACAGTGGCCACGACACGAGTGGTCTGTCTTTATTTCATTTGAAGGTAGGGAAGCTAATTGCCCATTTTTGCATTTTGTATTATAAATCAACCTTTCTCGACCACTCAGTACTCAAAATGTAAACGTCGTCAGCGAACATTACGCTGTTCCACGAATTTTCGAGTTTCATAGTTTCGGATTCTCCAAGAGAAGGTGACGTCATCGAGAACTCCGGCATCTCTCTCCTGGCAACAGCGCCAGCGTCTTCCCTTTTCACTCAACGTTGGAGGTCTGCCAGCAGCTGTGGTGAGGGGACGGAAATAGACCTTCTGGATGCAGTGTTGCCAGACGCATTACAGATCGCGCATTCTATGACGTCATACTTCTCAGAACCAGAAATTTATTTTATGCTGCTTCCGTCTCACGTAGAGAATCAATGTTTTGGGAGAATGCAGTGGCAGACGCGTGGATTACAATGGCATAAATCCGGCAACATTCTGAAGACACGAGATTTAGCTTGTGGTGGCATTTCAAGTATTTGTCAACAGGAAAGTAGAAAGCACAAGAAAACAAAAATGGGCTAGGTTAGACTTCTGCATTGGTTTGGGGAAGGTTTCCCTGCCTACGACTCGCATTAATTGTCACATAGGGTATAATGAGACACTAGTACACCCTTCTGGACAGGAGCTGATGACCACAATGTTATGGCACTTCGTTTCGCGTACTATATACTAGTCCAACAATGAATACATGCAGCAACGACGAGCGAGGAAAATTTACGCTTAATTTGTGTCTCACTACCACAGGGCACTCATGGTTAGTATGATGTATACATCAAATGATGAGGGGTGGATGTGCATTGTCATCGAGTAAGCGAACTATCTATGAGGGGTGGATGGCATGATGGCTGAATAACGGTATTACATCCTTGTCCTTAATTGATATGACATGAAGCCCACAATGAAGAGATCACTGCATATCTGTGGTTCATACCTGCAGGCGTCTGACGCCACGAGTCCCTTGCCTCCACCCACGAAGCTGGCTTCGCACTTCTTGATGTCGTCATACTGGTAGCAGCGGCTCACACGCCATCCTACAAAATCAGTCGATAGATTAGTCGATATACGCAGTTCCTCCGCACGTCTTTTTCTACCAATCACCAAAGTTTTCATTTTCTACTATGTTTGAGGGTATAGAAAATGGAATTTCGTACCCACATGCGACCGCACACCATGTACCTTTTTCACATACGCGTGGTATCCTAGCGGCTGCCCAGGGAACCACGCTCGGAGCGCGTCAAAACAAATCCGCGTGGCTAGTACGAAGGACCAAAACCGGTCCGGTGTGGGACCGACGAGCTCGCGCCGTTCGTGCGGTCTCCCCACTGGTCCCCACCTCTGTCGTCCCCATACTGCGCCATCTAATGAAGACGGAGATAACCCTCTCCGATGCCTCAAGGTCACGCGCACGCGCATAAGCCGTTATGAAAAAGGTTCATTGCAAAGTCATGTGTTCCTGTGTTGTGCGTCTGCCTGTTCGTTCCCTTGTCTCCACCACAAACTCGAGGATATGCTGCCTATGTCATGTTTACGCCAGTCCTCTCGAACACGCCTCTTATGGTTAGTCGAATAGCCCGTTTGCGCTACGTTTACGAAGCGGTAAAATAGAACGCCTTTCTCCACAGCTTCTCCTGCGTCTTACATGATGTTGGCCTCCCTGACTTAAACCTGTCAAGAACAGGAACCGCAGGGGGACCTTATACGACGAGGCGACGCGCGTGCGCGCGACATGGTAATCAACGTGACGCTCCGTGGAGCTATTTTTACGCAGATTTTGCTTTGTTCGTGAAACTAGAAGTTTCGTTCTGTGCTTGTGAAACCGCTCTGTTTGAACAAACAACAACAACAACACCTTTCTTTTTAAGATGATGAATTGGGAGTTTCATCGGCCGGGGCGATACTCTACCCCATTGCTGATGGTGATGCGGGGAATGAAATAATGAGCCCCTTCACTACAAGGTTCGAAGTCCTGTGGTGTCCAAAAATGTCAAGAGAGCTTTGAGGGCACAGCGTTGATGGGCCGGATTTGGCCAGGGACCAAGCAATTTTGAGTGAAAGAGAGTGGGCGAGAGTCCAGCTGGTTAAGAGACCCGGAGAGTGCGGTTCGGGAAGGCTGGTAGCGTGGGCAATGAAGAAGAATGTGCTCTAAATCTGCTAGAGCAACGCAGTGACAGCATCTGGGAGACTCAGACGCCTTGAGAGAGTCGTGCCTTGCGAAGTTCTTGAATGTACTTCGTCTTGTTCAGTCTTCATAGCATTTCACAAATACACCTTGGCTTTAGAAATTCGATCTGATTCCTTGGGCTCGTAGACGATCATATGAGGGGAGGTGTTTCACCGCTGGGGTGTAGCACCTTGCCTTATTACACGCGATACATTAGATGACCCCGAAGGATCCTTTTCCTTTTTGTAAGCGGGAATAGCAAGTCGGCTGCTGGAGCCAGGCTAACCTTTCCCCTCTTTCGTGTTTTTTGTTTTGTTTTGCAATAAACCTATGTCCCCCCCCCCCCCGAAGGATCAGCCTGAGCACGTGCCCTGTCACATCGAGCTTAGCATTTTCAGTGTACGTATTTGAGTGCGCTGTTCCAATGCACACACACACACACACACACACACACACACTAAAAAAAAAAAAAAAGAATCGATCGCGACTCAGGACGCGTGTACCTCTTTTTTATGTTACGTACCCCGAATGGAAGTTCTGGTGAAATGTTCGATTGGTCCGCAGCTTGCTAGCTGCTTATCGTTCTTGTATAGGCTTGCAAAGCAGGAACGCTTGCATTTTGTGGCAATGTTAAGATTGGGAATGAAAGTGTTACCTCTGTCGAGATCACAGACCCTGTCCAGGAATGACTTCCCGG
The DNA here is from genome assembly GCF_037126465.1 of Ornithodoros turicata. NCBI lineage: Eukaryota > Metazoa > Arthropoda > Arachnida > Ixodida > Argasidae > Ornithodoros > Ornithodoros turicata. The sequence goes on along the minus strand of NC_088206.1, from coordinate 10,831,008 downwards.
CAAGGACGAGATCTCCGCTGCGTTCTTGTTGATCTTTCGTCTGACAGTTTGCAGAGTGCCACATGAGACATGCCATGTTTTCTCTCACAGACCTGCGAAGAAAGTAAAAAGGGCAATAAAAGGAGCAGTGCGCACACCATACAAGCTTGTGTACACACGCTGATTTTTTAGAACCACATCGAAGTCGCAGACTCTCTTATGACATCATCATTTATCATTTAATCACTTGATTTATTTGTACCTTGAGACTGCAGACTTGTATGTATCTAGAGTACGTACTCAAATAACAATATTTTAGAGACCTTTTCCGGTTTTTTGGTACTCTACTCAGTACCTTTTTCCACAATTATTTTTAAAGTATTAAAAAAACTTTGTTCAGTATTTCCTACTCAGCACTCAAAATACTTTCTTTCCTCGTAAAGCCGTATCCAGCACACTTCCCCGTCGTGTCCAGATTTTCAGCTCACTGGAACTTAACCCCTTTGTCTTTCTTTCTTTTTTTTTTCTTGGGAATTCGCGCATCTCTCATTTATCCTCCTGTACAATAGGCTGGTCCCACGCTTGGCCTTGCTTGTCCATTTCCCTCCTTTTTTTAATAATGAACATATATTCCCCCTTGCTTGTCAATAGCCCGACCCCTTTGTCAAAAAACGGTTCCTATTCATATTGCCCGGTGAATCCCCAGGGCACTAGGTACAAGAGAATCCCGGCATTTATTTCCTTGGTCACCAAAGCAATAAGCACGCGCAAGAGGTTGAAAGGCCCGAGCTGACATACAGGAGGGATTACGAAGTTTTGGGTCGGAACATATCACCAAGGTTTACTTGAGTTCACCAAAGTTCACCAAACATTACTTGACTCCACGACCTTGCAAATAAAAGATATGATTAAGTACGGCGGATGAAGTTTATCCCTTTCATTTGTACGGCCACGTTCAGAATACGCGTTTCACTTACTGCTGATACTAAAGTACTTTAAAGAGTATCTTAAATACTTCTTAGACTATTTAGTACTCTACTCAAATTACTTTCAGTTTTGAGTATTTTGTACTCTATTTTAAATACTGTTTACGTGGAGTATTTAGTATCTTATTTTAAATACTTTTGCGCAGTATACTGTACATGTCTGCTTGAGAGTCGTGTCTCAGAAGCATGTACGGTCATGTGATTTGTAATGCTGTTCACAATCACTGGGACAAATATTTTTCATTGAATCTGGATAGATTATCACTTTTTTGTGTGTGTGTGTTGCTGATTTACTCGCATAAATGCCGCACTTCCGTAAAGGTTTGTTCGTCAAGCAATCCGCAGATGCCTCTGGTCACTCTGCTCGGCCCAGTACGACGTCCCACACAGTTTTGACATCCATCAGAGACACAGGTCTCATGCGCAGCCTGTGATGTGAACTCAAGTCATGTCATCTCATTCGTCAGTTCCCCACCCCCACCTCTCACCCTGATCTGATACACATTACCCTCATATTTCTTTTTTTAAATCTTATTTGTCTTTAAAGCACCTCATCCGTCTTTCAGCTTTTGTCGGTTTATCCTTTATTCCCCAATTCTTCTCTTTCTTTCTTTCCCTTTTTTTGGGGAATAGCAAGCCGACATACCGTTTGGCTGACCTTTCCTCATTTTTTTATTTGTCCTAATAAATATCCCCCCCCCCCCACACACACACAGGTGCCGTGAAGCATCTGCGGGACTGCCACTGTCACGTGGTAGGTGTAACGTGACAATCTGGGTGAGAAGGAAACGAAGGGCGGAAGCCGAATTTGGATGTGGCAGAGGTGTTTTTATCGAGGTTCTTTAATTTACTCACGTGCATAACGTGGTGACTTCCTGTCCTCTGTATGCTCTGGTCTCTTGGCGAGTTTGCCTCTGTAGGTCGTCTCTGCATTGCTGGGCTCGTTCTAAGCTGCACGTTTGTCCCAAAGCACCGCTAACACCTGCGATAAATCAAAAGTATAGTCACGTGAGGAAATAAGATTTTCGTGCAGTGTTCCGATAGCAAACATGCTCCTTTCTCGAGGCAGTCACGAAACACGGAAGAATTAAACGTTGTACAATTCGAACATTTCAAGCAGATTAATACTAATAATCTTTATTCTTCATCTCATATTAATTCTGTAAAAAAAGCGCTTCGTTAATGGCTTGTTTGCAGGTTCCAGACGATGGCTTAATGTACTAATAATGATAATGAACTGATAATGATAATAATGATACTGATAATAATGTACTGATAATGAAGCTTACTGATTTTGCTAACAACGTATTACTTAAAAAATGTAACAAGAAAGGAATATCCAATATTAAACTATTATGATTGCCATAAATTACCGCTACAGTTACCATTACCATCAAATTTCACTTGATGAGATTTTATCATTGTACTGGCGCATTATGACCCTTGATGTTATTGCGCAAAAAAACATCAAACATCAAATTCACGCATAGCCAATAAGGACTACACCTATTTTTTGTGACAGTACGTAGCGAGGATGTGGGGACAGAAGGCACTTCAACACCCTAAAAGCTACGTGTTGTCAACGTCTATGATTGGTAAACAAATGATAATAGGAACATCGTTTTGCGCAACCGACAGCTGACGCAACTGGAAGATGACAGGTTATTTTTCGTTCGAGGGGTGAAGAAATGACGACGAGGACACATTGCAACAGCTCTACGATCGGAAGTGGGTCAATGAAACGTCGATGATGAGTGTGAGGCTGTCTTCGTGCAATTAGCATTCGTCACGCCCTGTCGATTGCAAACGGGGCGACTTTTTAGTCACTTAATTTTGTAATATGTGTTAGGTGTTCATATTTGTTTCCCTCCAAATCATGGAAGGAGAAAGCGTGGAAGGATAAAAGCTAAGACAGCGCGAAGAATGCCTTCACTCCCTTACAGTAGCAGCAACTGGAGACACAAATCGCAGAGAAACTTACAAATATTGTAACAATCAATCAATCAATCAATCAGAAACGAGAACGTAGAAACGTCACGAATTACATTGCATAATAACATAATTACATTCTGATCTTTCCAATCAGTCAATCTTACATTCAGATACCATATTCTACACAGCCATGGCAGCCACTGAACGTTGTGATAACAAAAAAAAAAAGAAAAAAAAAATGAGTGAATGCAATGAAGAAAAGCGCAACAACATTTTCCCGCATCAGCACCTTTAAAAGGCTGTTGTAATAGGTCAATATTTGTGTCAGTGTAAACTACTCCAAAGGCGCGCTACTGCTCCGTTTATTTACGCTATATTTGTTGTCTTTATGTTGCCAAACTTTTTTGAAAACTAAAATTAAATATATAGCGTAACATAAGGTAAAGAGCACAGGGAGCAGCACTGATGTTTTCTGAACAACTCATTTTCGTTAGTTAGTTCGTTCAGCTTCCAACGACCGTTACCTTGCTATAATATGTCACATGACGTACGTACATAGATACATGTCATGCTGTGACATGTCATGACATTAGCATGTCACGAGATTAGCATGTCACAGTTAGCGCTCATTCGAGAGTGTCACTTGGAAGATGTGGCAAAGAAAAATACAGTAAGCACGAGCTTTCGAAGGTGCTTCAGTCGTTCTGCGGACCACTTCTACGTAAATGGATATCGTGGTTGTGGTGGGCACTCTCGCTTTCTGGACTATCAGGGACAACGTAATCGCCGACCGAGCCTCCTCATTTATACTGATACTCGCAGTAAGAAAATTATTGCCACTTATCTCTCTCACGTAGATACGCGTACAGTGGGGCAACCGTAGATGCACACATTTGTAATCTCTATTATGGGTACGTTTTCCACCGACTGTTCGGTGTCGGCCGTCGAATGTACAACTGTGCGTGCAGCGCATGCGCCGATATTCGAACGCTTTCATGAAATAGACAATATTCGCTAATACAGTTGAGAAATAGGAGTAAAAGGATATTGCAAATCCGAGTAGCCCACAATGTTAACCGCCCACAATATTAATGAAGTTGCGACACCTGCGTCCGAAGTTATTCCAGAAAAACTTGAAAGATTAAAATATATATTTTTTTTTGCGTCGATGTGAATCTGCATTCTAAACATTTACAGCAAAGAAGGTAATAGACAATTACAACATCGGCACTGCGGGTAGCGAAACCCAGGATATCTCTGGCGTCGCTGCAGGGGGTGCAGGCCTCTCCGCATATGACACAGCGTGGGAGAGGTCACGTGTTTATACGACTACCAATGAGAATGACCGTAGCCTCTCGCTCCTCTGACGTCAGAGCTTGACGCGTCGTGTGTTCGAATATTCATATCTTCCCAAGTACGACACATACAAGAAATATTTTTCCTCCGTACCTTGGCGTGCAGTACAATGCGCGCATGTCGCGATGAAGCACATCCATCAATGTGTTACAACCTGTTTAGCCTATAATGTAGAGATCAATAAAGTCCGTGTGTGTTATACGAACCCAGATTAACTTTGTCGTGTTGTAAAATAGAGAGCGATGTCAATCGGAAACTGCCAGCCACGACGCCGTTGTCGCGAAGCGCTTCCTCGACCTCACCCAAGACGGGCGTAATCAAATACTATTTCCTCTCGCCAGTTTCCGAAGCGGACGCGACGGATCTCCGTCTGTTTACCCGCTTTCCGTCTGAGAATCATCCTTTCCAAACGTGAGGAAAGAGCTGTAAATTTCGCCGCAGGTGCCTGGTGCCCCCCCCCCCCCCCCACACACACACAGGCTATCACTAACAGTGCTGTTAGCATACCGTATTTTTGTAGCCTAGCCTGAGGCAACTCCCTTACTATATCTTGTTAGTTACTGTTAGTCATTCAGTTAGTTACTTTTAGTTACATACAGTTAGTTACTGTTAATCATAGTTAGTTACCCTTACTATATCTGTTAGTTACTGCAAACATGTTGCGCGCTTGCATAAACGTATACCGCACAATAAAATACAAAATGTGACAAAAACAGCCAAGGCTCCGTTGCTTTTCTGCAACTTCCACAGCATTCAAACAAACGCAAACCAAAACCAACAAAAGACTTCTACATCTCTACCGGTTCGCTGGATTTCTACCCATCTACATTCCCTAATTATGTTCCATGAAAGAACGTGGCCCGTGCTACGGTTTGAACTGACTCACTTGGGGTAGACAAGTTGAAAGAGGCTTGGAATTCGCCTCATTTCTTGATATCACAACTAAATCAATGTATGAGCGTGCAGCATTTTGAACGGTTGATGGTGCGCAACGTCAAAATAATGTGTGCCTATTGTCGCCAGGGCATCGCACTGCGTGGCATTAGCGCAAAAGTGTGCAGTGAATATTTGATCGGTTTTGAGCCATTATTTACTTTTTTGCGACAACAATTTTTGGAAACAACAACAGCAATAGATGACGACCATGAGATGGGGTGTAATTTTTGGAAAACCTTCACCGTCGGCAACGTATCACAATGCATTTGAAAGAGTGCACCTTATATACCTGTTTATTGCCTGGCCTGGGTGTAGTTTGTCGACGTGTGTATTGTCATCAAGCAAGAGAACTACCTATGTCGACGTGCTCTTTGTGACCTTCATATATATATATATATATATATATATATATATATATATTGCGATTTTCATTTCCTGAAGGCATTAAACTGCATTTGCCTTGACCGCGGAATGGTAACTTTAGCGGTGCGTAGTTACCTCTGTCCTAAACCACCAGCAAAGTACTCTCATTGTGGCCTTGGCCTTGGAGAACAGATCTACACGGAGAGAAGCTAGTGTTTGGGAAACTTTCGCAAATTTATGCGGGCCTTTCCCGATGCACTGATTGGCCAATCCGAGTCGCAAAGTCTTTGCAACATGACGTCATTCTCCCATGCTGTTCCACAATATCCCCGATCCTTCGTCATTTTCTTTCCTCCTCACCGCAACAATGTAGTGGTGCCCAAGATGTACAGACAACGCTGTCACAATTACAACATGGTCACGGTATGATATAAATAAAGGCTCTTTGCGCCGTATGAGTCAATATATCACAAGATAAATCGTTAATAACTTTGTCCGGCATTCCAAGAACGAATCTTCTCCCCGGGAGAAGACTTGTTGGAGAAGACTTGAGAGGAGCACTTGTGATATACGGCTACAGAAGCACAAACCAAAAAGCCCGTCTCTCGTCTTTATTAATTTTTTTTTGTAAGAAAACCTTCCCTTTCGCGGTCCTTGAAAAGCACGAAATTGCTCCGTAACAATCTTTTGTTTTCGGTGGAAAACTTAGTTTTGCGACTGGCCAAAAAGCCTTCACCTTGAGGGCAGTGGATGGAGCGAGCTAACAAACGCCGGAAATGTACGAGGGCTGAAAAACAGAGACTCGAATAAAAGTCGACCAGAGAGAAGGCACGGGCTTTTATGCATGCATGCGAGAAGATCGTTGGTGGTGATAGCGAGAATCACGCACATTACTGTCGTGTATTGTTCGTCTTCTGCGTCCCTGCGTTGTTAATTGAGCTATTGTTAGGTGATGTCAGGCAGGATGTTGACTGGTCCGCGTGGGAGACTCGCTTGTTTGTCACAAAAAATGACTGACACGCTATACACGCCAAAATGCAGCAGAAGTGATTCAACTTTCCTTTCTACCATCCGACTTTCTTACTTTTCGACGCTTAAAATGATATTGTATATTACCATATAGTGTCTTAGTGCATCTTCGCCCCAATTATTATAAATATTATTTTAGTGTCTCTAAATAAGCTTGACAACCTTCTCACTATGCCACAATTATTTGTTCCACGGTTAAACCGAGCCCACCAAGGCCCTAAAAGCTGTACCAACCTTTCTGGTCAAACGAATGTTTTTAGTGTTTCGACCTTCATGGACTGAATCTGATTTACACAAAAGTCCTACTTATTTGGCGAATCGAATTGTCTAGTATGTTCACTCCTGCTTTGACAAAGCGTGACGACGGTGCAGTACAGAGCTGTCCTAAACGCGACTGTAAAAAAGTACGTCACTGTAAAACACAAACGTGCTGCAGAATTCGGAAGTCAGCATGTAAATCTAGTATTAATACGGCGCATAGTCGCTGTTTAAGAAGCATCGTCGCTTTGTTCGCGACAAGGAGGGGGGGGGGATACGGTTATTAGGAGTAAAAGAAATGTCAGCCGGTCATAAGCTGGCTTGCTATTCCAAAAAAAGTAAAAGGAAAGGAAAATGAAAAAGAAGAAAAGGGAAAGAAAGAGAAGAACGCGACAGTGGACTCACATACATGTCACGACTAAGCGTTTATATTTGTTACAGTGAGTGGCTATCCATTATGTCTGCGCAAGGCTATGACAAACCACTGCGATGAAGCAACGACGTTCAAGTGAACGCTGATGTGTAAGGCCCAGGTTATGACAACTGGCCAATACAGAAGATTGTATATAAATGCAGTCCTTTCTTTGCTCCTACGAAATGCTCTGAATACAGTGTCTCGAGAACGGAATGGCGTGATCGAACACGAAGAGACGCGCACGAGTTTCGCGAGTAAATATTGATGCCGAGCTCCGTGGTTTTTATAGCTTGTTTTTGTCACTCGCAAGGACGCCGGCGTCGACTTACGAGATAGCCTGAGCGTGTATACCATCCTCGTAAAAATGACAAGAAGGGAAACACTTCTGTCTGAGACGTGTCTCTTCAGTTATCTCCCTCTATCGGACAGAAATTATAGCACGTTTAGAGTAGCCTTGAGGCGAGTATCTGAGCCTAACGAAGCTTAAACACGGTGAGATGAAAATAGAAGGGCTGTGCGACCTACGTTTCATTTTTTTCTTTCTATTTCTATTCTATTCTATTCTATAGAAGGGCAGTTTGCTTATCAACACCGCTATGTTACGACAATCTTCGAGCATCAAGAAACGTTGTGTGTAATACCTCCGCGTTCTTGTTCGGAAAATGGCACGGTTTATCTGCTACCCGTGGCTAAGAACGTAATTAAAGCGATTACAGCAGGTGTTCACCTATTATCTCACCCAACATTGAGCATTGTGTTCGTAGTTTCCGCTCCGGAGTATTATGCGCGCGAATAATTCAAGGCGACTGAGTCCACTTTGTAGATTAGATATTAAACGGAAAATGATGAACACGTTTGTGCAAGAACGGTCAGGATTCGCAACTTCAATACTCCCATGGTCTGGGGTCGTGCTGAAGACTATGAGGTTGTAGGTTCGAAACCCACTACTAGCTGTGCTGTCTGAGGCTTTCCCTGGGTTTTTCGGCAGACTTTTCAGACAGATATGTCTGCGCAGTTCCCCTTGAAGTCGGCCCAGGACGCATACTAACTCCCCTGTCCCCCCACTCCTTCCTGCTCTCCTCTCTCCATCTGTCCACGTCCGTACACCAGTCATGGCCTCAGGTGCTTCGCGGCGCCACCACGAAATCGAAACACACCGTAAGCATACACCACACAAACAGACAGACACCGCGCAGACACACAAACAAGCAAAACAAAAATGGCTGCATATATTTGGCCATTGTGCCAAACGCTTTTATTGGGGGCGGGGGGTGACTTTATTTATTCATGTTACCCATAAGGCTTATTAGCGTTAACTTTATAGCGCCATCGTCGGTAGTAAGTTCTTGGCGAAATCCTTTTTGCAACGCTATTAAATTTGTATTGAAGGCCCTTTAATGTTTCATGAAATTGTTTAACTCTTTTTGCATTATTGTTACTGTGATGGTTCCATAATCTCAGCATACCACGCGCAAACAGAGTTTGGCGATCGTGCGCTAACGGCACGTGACAGGTCACGTGGCCGTATAAAGGCACGGACGGACCTACACTGTGGTTGGCCCTAGCAACGGAGAAATTTAGACCTTCGAGACTGGGAGGTACCCGGGTTCGAATCCCTTTGCCGGCTGTGCTGTCTGAGGGTTTTCCTGGGTTGTTCTCAGACGCTGTCAGACGGATGTCGGCGCAGTTCCATTAGAAGTCGGCCCAAGACGTACATTTCCCAGAACGCTAGTGGTGACGTTGCCCATCTCTGTGAGGCCGACAACGGCGAACTCTTTCAGCAGTATATCACCAGCACCAGAAATTTAGACCTCAAGAGGGAAAGAAAGAAGCTGGGAGGGGGCAGACCAGACGGCATGACTAAGGAATAAACTTCGTCTCTTAATTATGTCTCACGATCGACGTGCTCATCGAACTCTCATAATTGAGCAGTCACAATTAGTAGCGAGAGGGCCCTTTTTTTTTTCTTCCCCTCCAAATCAGTTCTCGCCCTTATCATGCCAGACAGCGATTATATAGCAGCGCTGATTAGCGTCACTTAATGGGCAGAACGCCGCAACTGTTTGATGCCAGGCTGACCCAGACTTTCTCTGCGTATGCGAGCCGCTCCCCTGGTGAAGCGGCACGCTTGGCAAGCCAACCGCGCATAAATATCCCATACAGCGTAACCTCTGCAAGTCGTAGCAGTATACCGTCGTGTGTATATAACGGAAGGCAAGAGAAACAAAGCACTTTGCCGGGCATAATTAGGAGGCTGGATCCTCGCGCATTTCCTGAAACAAACGGGGCTCGACATTGAACTGGATGTCTGGGCTTGTTGTGATTTTTCTGTTCTTGTGAAACGGTATTGCGTGCTACAGTATATGGTTGGAGTCGACGAAATGTTTGGACACCCTGAGCATACATTGAATACATATATAGCGCTGAGCGGCATGTATACCACAGGAATGCACAGGTCTTGGAAGTCATTTCTGCTATAGCCTTGAGATTTGATATAGACGGGCACTGCATGTAAATACGGGCAGTACATTTTATGTTAGCTTTCCAGACTCGATGCAGATCTGTTGTGCTTCGGACCAACCTCTTGAGCATTGCGGGGGCATGTTGTCAGCATGAAAAGGTCGATCATGGTTCTCCTACAGAGATGACTGGCAAGTTATGCGCACGCTCGTAGATGGGACTGCATCCGCGAAATTAGAAGATTACAATGTTATTGGTGCGCATTTCATGCACCGTAAAATATGAAAAGCGTCACGTTCTCTTAGGAGCGACCTATCTCAACATCACTGACGGTCGCTATCGAAGAGGTGGCCACTGCTCTTGTACCATCCTCACGCAGAGTTGGACTTGTGTCATTGAAGAGACAATACCCTGTATACGATGAGTCACACCACGGTTCAATTTCGTTAGACTTATAGTTGCTGTACATTATGTCGTATACGGTATAAGCGCGTATGTGTGCTTTACGTATAGGGTGTCTGGTCCCGGTCTATAAGAATCCATCCCTTTGTTTTCATTTTGTTATGGAATCATTCGCCCATCCGTGCAAAATACAAAGTTTCACCGCGATACTGTGTGTATACTATGTGCTTTGTCATTGCAAAATTGACACAACTTATAGGAATTACGGATGAGAATGCGTAGCGCAGTCAAGAACTGCGTGCATTGATACGGAAGGGCGACATACTGCATGCTTTGTCTCACGGAAGCAAGAACAATAGGGCGATAGAAGACATGGGTATCTGAAGTTGACTGTGTAATAATTTGAATTTGCCCAGGGCAAATTTCTCACTCAGTATGATTCGAAAAGGAAGTTACTTCCTCTTTCCACCTCTCTCACGTAACTCACGCGCATGAGAAAAACCACTTTCATTGGAACGGTTGCCTACCTTAAGGGCGGTACGCGATTACATTAACACATATAGGCCGCGTAGCACTTGAAGCCTGGTTTCCATGCTTTTATAATACCGACTAAACAGGTTTCTCATTTCGAAGCGAGATGATCGTGCGCGTTTTCTCGTTGTTGAGCCGATGGTATATAGGTGCTTGGAATGCGTATAAATATGTCATCGACATGGCAGTGTCTCAAGTGTTTCTCTTTTCATGAAGAAAGTACATAATTAAGCCAGAATGTTATAGAGCGATTAGTTGAAAAAAAATTGCGTAGCTTAGCAGAAGGGCAACCGATTGTTCGGGGAAAATGAGGTTGTCATTGATATGCTTAATGTTGTCACGCTGTGTGAACTATGTTGCAAGTGTCAATGGCTTTCGTGACCAGCACAATAGGGTATAGGTCCTGCCATAAATTGCGAAAGGACAAAACAAATGTGCCTATTCTTACGTTTAGAGCGACAGTGACAAAACAGGATGCTATATGCCGTCGACAAGCCGCCATGAGGCTCAGCAAGGACAAATCATATTTAACCGTGACACTGCCAATGAAAACATCTGCCAAGCAGCGTAATTCCACCGGAGCCCCATGTATAGAAAGGTTAGGTTCATAGCTGGAGTGACGTTGGGAAGCGCTGGTTATATAGATGCAGTGATTGGAGCTAGTATGCCTAAATATAGAGATGTACCTGCAAGGACCTTCTGTACTGCTCCGCTGAAAGTCCTATGCTACGAAATACAGATGCAAAAGTTTCAATAAAGGCTCATAAAAAAGGCTCTCTGTGATTGGGAAATTTATACATTTAATACGTGTCATGGCAATCACTAACGTATTGCACGTATAAGGGAACGACTACTATACACATAAGCAGTTAGCGTAGAGGTACAGTGAACCCTCGTTAATATGACCCCCGATAATCTGACATACGCGCTTTACGACCATACTCTTGGGGAACAATGCTGTGAAACCTCTGCAAATCTCCCCCGTTAATATGACAATTCCGCATTATGACCAAAATTTTCGGGAACGACCATGGTCATAATAACGAGGGTTCACTTAGTTAATAATCAATAAAATGATACTTACATTGAGCTATGATGACAACCGTAACTACAGCAGTCCACATGGCTCTGCAACGGGTCCCGAAGACCGCGGTGATCAATCCTCGTGAGGCACAAAAACGCTTCGTTCCACGCTCCAGCGTACCAGGCTTGTGGACGCCCTGAAGACTAGTGATGCAGAGAGACTTCGCGCGCTGACTATGGCTCCCGTTCCGCTTGGATATGGGCCGAGTCAGAGACAAGAAAGAAGGCCACAAAACTATGACGCGTCCACGCATGCGCCGCCCGACACGCTTCGCTGCCATCATCACCACTGTGGGTGGGGTGGGGGGGATTGTGAGTCCAATTGTCTTTTGGAAGACTGTTTCCCGTCCACTCGTATAGACGTCACGTTTTAAATTGATGAAGCGTGCGTGTCGGTGTTTTGCGTGTTTCATCCATCAGAGACACAGAAGAAAGTGGTGCGGAATATTGGGAAAATGGAATAATGAACTTGGATGTAATAAAAGTAATACCCCTGTCACACGGGCATTTCTATCCTTCTCGAATCCGATCTGCATCGAACTTCCCGAGCACGCTCGAGTTTTGACGCTGCTACACGGCCACTTTCAATGCGCATTGATTGATGCGCATAGGCAAACGAATAAACGGAACTCATTAATTTCGCGTTTCCTATATAACAGCGATATTAGTGGTAATTTATCGTATACCGATGTAAGCATCATTTGTAGCTTCGCGCGCATGTCCGTCTTAAGTTATGACAGTTCACCGGGGTCGAGGATGCAAATGGCGGCCGTCGAGCCGTCTTGAAATTCTCAATCCTGTTATGGGAACTGTCTTGTGTCAAGCAGGATCAAAGTTCGATCCTGCTTGGAAGCGGCCGTGTAGCACCATCCGATCTGCATTGGGTTCAAGCAGGTTCGGTCGAGCAGGATCGAAAATGCCCGTGTGACAGGGGTATTACATGTGTGAAGCTGAATTGGACGATGATGATGATGGTGATGTTGTTGATGGTGGTGACGACGACGATGACACTACGAGCAAGAAGAAATGAAAAAAAAAATGCAAGAAAAGGAGCCGAATCGGGGTTTAAAAGGGTTGCAACATTTTGGTAGATGTGATTGATTGCGTCTTGCACGCATCGTACTGCTCGTCAAAGTATGTACCAGCTCGCGTGGCGTAGTGGTTAGGATGGTCGCCTTACACGCCGAAATTAGGAGGTGACGCGGGTTTGGATCCCCGCACCGTCTGTGCTGTCTGAGGTTTTCCCTGGGTTTTCCGAAGAGTTTCCGAACGAATGTCGGCACAGTTCTCCCTGAAGTCTGCCCAGGACTCATACTAACCCCCTGCACCCCACTCCTTCCTGCTGTCCTCTCTCCATTTGTGCCACTTCTGTACGTCACTTATAGCCACAGTTGCTTCGCGGTGCTAACACGGATTTAAAAAAATCCCATATCTGTGGAGCGAGGGCTGCGGCCATTCCCATGGGTAGTCGTAAGCACGTGACTTCTCGCAACCGCGCCTCTTTAACCTCTTCGCGTCGTAACGTCTTTTAAAGCGGCATCAACGTGCAAAAATTTAGCCTCGCGAAATAAAAGGTATGTCGTTTCTTTGACAGTAATACAGAAGGAACGATATTTATCCGTTTCGTCGTTTGAAACTTATGATCGATAGAAAAAAAAAAACGAAAGTCGCGATTTACGCTTCCCTCTCCCTCTCGCTCTCAAGAAGCCTGACAGTGCCAACGCCACCTAGATAAAGAAGGCCTGCGTAATGCCTCCTCTCACTCCTTCTCACGTGGACATATAAAGTCCCATGCGGCTCATGGCGGCTCGCTTCCATAGCTAAGGCAAATGAAAGGACGGTCGTGATTAGCTACGGCTCCTTAACGCAACGTCGTGATTGGACTACCCTTAATTGTTACGTCACGTCGCTGAAGCGATCAGGCTTTGTCTTTAAGTGGCGTTGTCAGTGTCGAGCAGGCTCTCATTAGACTCCGGCTCGTATCCCCTGGCGCCATATTCTTCGGTCTCTGCTACCTTGAATGTGGTTGCGTGCTGGCCATGTCACGTCGAGACTGGGAGGTACCTGGTTCGAATCCCGGTGCCTGCTATGCTGTCTAGGGGCTCTCTTGGGTTTTCCTCAGACGCTTTCAGACGTATGCCGGCACAGTTCCCTTTGAAGTCGGCCCAGGACGCACATTCCCCCCAGGGCGTTAGGCGTGACGTTGCCCACCTCTGTGAGGTCGACAACGGCGAGCCCTTTCAGAAGCACAACCACCACAACTCTACCCTGCATAAAATGTACAATGCCACTAACGTGGCGTAAACAAGTAAGCACGACTGGCCCTTAGCGTAAATGGACCGTGGCATTGTAACGAACAGCGAGCTGGGAGACGCCGGAACGGTGGCTACAATGCAGAATTTTTTTTTTTTTTAATATCCTTCGAAAGTGAATGGTTCTATCTAACAATGACATCCTCTTTGGTGATTTGACGCATATTGATCACAAAGAGAGCTGTAGAAAAAAAAAAGAAAAAAAAAGAGACTGTAATAAGTGTTTCATAACACCACAAGTGACGGTGTTTCATAACACCCAGTTAAACAAAGTGCCATTAAAACTTAGTTGAGAAGGCCCATTTAAAACTCGGTGAAAAGTTTTATCACAAGTCCGTAAGCGTATAGACACAATGCTTTGGCAGAATAGGGGTTTCAAACAGTGGATTCGCTGATTACGCAATAGTATTACAGTACATCAATCATGTCGTCATTTAATAGTTTTCATTGTGACTCCGCTAGAAATATCCGCCATATTTTCTCGTCGCATGGTCAACCCTCTTGATCCGCTCGATTAGACGGGTCCACTACATCCGCTAAAATCCTCTCAGTCGTGAATATGAGGTGTACCACTTGATTAGCTCACGCGTTTTATTACACACATTAAACCTGCACATTACGCTGCCTTGCCTCGTGCAATGAGGCCAATTTGTGAAACCGATCGGTGAGACAACAGATTTACTTTCAATTTATGCCGGAGTGAGTTTGAAGCTTCTAACACTATGTTGAAACTATGAAAGCCATGTTGAGCTGAAGCGAGGATGTTGAATACACTTGCGGTTGGTGGAGGCTGAAGGGCAGTGTGTTAAGACGCAGTTAGAAGAACCCGCTTTTGTGAAGGTTAGTTGAAGTGGTGATGTCCTCCCGGAAGTACTGGTTGTTCACGGTGGTGATGATGTACTTGAGTGCAAACAAGCAATTTGTAATAACGCACTTAGAATATCGCACTTTCTGTGTCAAAAGAAACAGAGTGTATTGTTTACTCCAGTGGGTTTCAACGAGGATCCCGCGAACCTTCTCCTTAGGTTCCGCAAACATATTCTTATTGATCGTATTCTTAAATGATCCTCAACTCAAGTGAGTGGAGCAAAGAAGCGCTCCTTCACTAGTGGATCCATTGGGCTTCAAGGAAACACCGTCGCTGCCATGTAGTATGCTCAAGGATAGCGCGAAGGATTTCCTCCGCTCTAGGTCCCTTTCGCCTAGTTTTGAAGCACAAAAGCGGTCTCGAGGAACTGCTTGAGTGGACGGGCGAGTCGAGGAGCGCATAGTTGCAGGAAAGTCACTGTATCGGGTGACGACGTCACAGAAGCAATGGCAATATAATAGCTGGTTGCCGCCCATTGGCATCGCGTGATACATGTTGCATGTTTCGGCATTAAGGATTTTTATTTTCTTGCAGAACGTTTCGCACATTACGCACGTGACCACTTCGAGTCATGGACACGTGACCGCAGAAATACGATGGCAGCTTCCGAAAGACTCGAGGATATAACCAACCAATGGCGATCTTGTGGGATAGTAACCTTCCATATGGGTAAGTACTTTATAGGAGGAAGGTGCTTACGTAAATTACACACAGAATACGATATTTAGTGACATCAGCGCGTCTCATTTCGTAGTGTCTAGTTCGGGTCAACGCACTGCAGTGGTACTCTACCCATGTGTCCGAAACTGAAAGTACGCGCATATCCTGAACCAACGCCGAACGCTTCCGAACTCATAACGCGCAGGGGTCGGCGCTCGCGTAACCCCAGTAACAATGCATATTGGTTGACAGCGTCGTCTGTGATCGACATTAGGTGCGGTTTTCCGTTACACATTCCCCGAGTCAGTGGGTCGAACGCCGTTCGGGGTACGCTACGAGCGCCGGGCGTATGCACCGTTGCATGCACCGTTGTTTTCGGGACTGTCATTCCGTTACGAGGACAGTGAACTCTGAAACATGCCTGATTTGGCGCGAGAGGACTACGATTATGTTAACCCATCGATTTATTAATGGTTAATTAATTTTACCAGCACGAGGGTTCTTTAACGTGCGCTGAAATCTCGATCAGCACATCGGAGGACGACTTGTTTGAGGCGAGGGACACAAAACGAAGGCGAAGCCAATGCTGTCACGTGCTTTGTTAAGATGCGCAGAGACACTTTTCGACTGAATTCGCTTCCAACTATTTATAACTGAATTTCGTGACAGTGCCGTGACATGTACTTTCAGTATAACTTCCAGTTTACGTTCTGCTAAGCAATCGATCCACCAATTCCAGATAAAACTTTACGCTCTTTCCGTTTTACCGCGTCTCCAAACAATACTCAATCGCGTTTATCTCGGTCACACACTCTTGCGACTGAGGCAAAGGTGCGGTAGCCCATGCTCACGTAACCGTAAAAATGAAGAGGTCATTCGTAGATCGGCATGCGTCTACCGAAGAAACCACGCGCGCCTCAACCTTGAAATATTACCCCCTTATTTGGGAGAGGGTCAGTAGTCCACGGGCAATAGGGAGAGAGGGAAACTGGGGAACTACTTCTATAGCATATGGTAAATCTACAAGCATTGTCTCCTTCTCAGGACTCGCGACGTGCGCGACGACGTCTCCGCAAACGATTTCCAGCGATTGGAGCAAATCGTTTGCGGGGACCAATGGGAGGCACTCGTGCCTCTTCAGAAGGAGAGAAGGAAAGTGCTTCCCCCGCGCTTGAATCACGAAGAGGAATGTGCCGTTTTGTATTGAAATCAAAGTAACAGCATATTTCTTTCCGCGAGGAGACAGTTTTCCGCTCTCCCTTCCTTCCTTCATTTCTTGTTTTCGTACAACTTGCATACATGAAAGCAAGAAGGAGAGGAAACAAGTTCCTTGTTCTCATCGTGTGACTGTTACGACATCCTCACCGGAGGATTCTCGTGCAAGAAAAAGCAAAACCTGTTCACGGAGTCAAAGTTCCGCCTCGTGTTACGTTGAACGTTCACAACGGTGCCAGAATTCAGGGAGCGGCGTACTGCGCACTTAGCAGAAGACACTTAGCAGACGACATTGTCAGCGTGCTTCCCTGTCGTCTGTTACGGAATATCTTGTGGCTGTGTTGCAGGATATTCTCCGCGGTTAGCAGCGCACGTGAAGACACGACGTTGCGCGCTCGTGCCGGCGTGACAGCTGAAAGCTATGTCCGCTGGAGTATTCCGAGGAACATCCCCAAGAACACGGTCCTCAGGATGTCCCCAGAGTGTCATCATGTCCGCGTCCTTCGATGTCTGTCCCCAGATCGTCCTGAGGATGACACTCGCGGATTGTCCGTGAAGAGTCATTCAGGTACATCCTGTGCCCGCACGTGACGCTATAGAAGAACGGGAATATTACTTTATTTTCAGTTTACCTGCTAAGACTCCCCAAATATTGGGTGACACATTCGTTTTGTTTTTCGGGCCAATCCTAGGGGTTGAATGACATTTTTCCAGAAAAAGAAAAAGAAAGAAAACATTTCTCCACCAAAAAGGGTGACTGTCCATGACATATGGAGCATTTATCGTGGAAAAGGCAAAAGCGCGATCCTGACGCACTGTTTCTGACTTTCGAATGCCATACCCCTATGCCTCAAACCAACAGCAGTAAAAAAAACATGGACTTCGTTGCAAGGGAGAGTTGATACTTCAAGCAATTCCCCTCTTCAATATTGTTTGTTTCTGTAATCGAATTAAACCCTGATAAAAACGATCTTAAAACGATATCGCTCGTGCGAACGCACGGTTATAGTTCTGTTTCTGCGCGAACAGAGCCTGGTGGATGTTGAACATTTTTTTTCTCTGCTGTTTCTTCAATGCTGTTCAAACCGTCATACGCACAGGAGTACCAGCGATGCACGCACGAGTAAATGTTTAAGAAAAGAGAAACATATAAACAGCGAGGTTGCTCGGAAGCCATTGGGGAAGGACGAAACTCTTTGTTATCATCAAGTATCTGCATTCTGAGGTCAAGATGCAAATGTGCGAAAACCTCATCCTATCGGCGGAAGCGTTTGCCCCTTTTTCGCCAGTTCGCTTTCGTTTTCGCGTCCCAAACCAATAAATATTGACCCACAAACAAACCATTGTTCTTCGAACGTCGTTATTTTCCCTTTCATTACAAATTCGTTAATTCACTTTGTATGGCAGTCCCATTGTCGTCGTGACTTTCACATCGAAACGCCTTGGGGACGCTGGGATATGTGACGTACAAATATCAGAAGCTGCTGGAAGTCCGAGAAAGATACGTAACCCGTTCGTGAGCCTCGTCATTGTTGACCTCTGCGGAGCAGAGAACTTCCTGCTTTCCATCGCCCAATAGCCTTGATGAGGGGTTGATAGCGATCGAATGCACGTTTCCTTTTATCAGTCAGTGTCCTAAACTGATATTCTGTTAGCATTCCTATGAGAGCCTTATCAGTGGACTAACGGGATGCAAGAACTTTATGAATTTATCCTCCCCGTGCCTGCACTCCAAAAATGTCTTCTTTTAGTGCCATCAAATAAGACTATAACCGTCTAAGTGTATAGGCATGGACATTGCTTTAGAGTCTTTAGGATCGCAAAATGCGGCATGGTCATTCGTAAAACGTGCAGAGCAGCTTCGTGATTCTGAACTGAAGAGCACACTGCATGTCAGACGATTTCAAATTATCTGCATGCGGAATTCCCTGATTGAATAGCACAAGTGAAGACTTGCGGGAAATAATGGTACAAGTGTAATGCAGTCCCAATACAACTTGTACCATTATTGCCCGTAAGTCTTCATTTGATCAGTACCTCCGGGCTGGGGTTTTCCCAATCCCCCTCTCCAAAATGTCTGCCAACAACAACAACAACAATAAATGAAGAAGTGATGATGACATGGGATGTTTTCCCGTGGTAGCCACAGGACCCTACCCCACTTCGCAGTGGCCTGCCAGGAAGGCCACAAAATCCCTGAAAGCCTTGAAAGCCAGCAGGTCTGTCCAGGTTTGTTCAGATCCAGATAGCCTTTTGATCCAAGTACCAATAATTTATTATCACGTACGATAGATCAGATAAAACTTCCGTTTTAGCTGAGCTGGACTGCCTGACAATCTGGCTGACAACGCCACTGAGCCATCACCGGAGCCAGTGAAATCCTGGTATGGTAACTGGAGTATATTTACACGTAAGGTATGTCAGCCTAACGTGGCGACATGTTGCACGTTAGGACCGCAGGGTAGGGCTGCGAATAATCTCGACCACCTTTGGGTTCCTTTGACTTGCGCCGGAAATATCTGACACGCGGTGCTAGAAGCAATGTTTTATCTTCCCCATATTGCAACCGTCCTCGAACGGGATTGAGCCCGCGATCTTGAGCTCAGCAAGCCAACACGTTACCCACTGCAGCGAAATCTTGCTAATCCCATCATTGCCAGTTCTTATGTGGAAAAGTAGTAAGTACTTCCAGACAAAGAGACAGCTCAGATCACCACAGAAACATGTGAAAACGAAACGCATTTTTGTAAGTATTTTTTCTTTAAACGAAGATTACAAGACAATCAAAATTCGTGTCACATATAAGAAATAAAAATATTTCTTTATCACATCACATCACATATAAGAAAATAAATAATGATACAAAAATTAATATCTTATGTTTCAAATTATGCGCTCTCTGTATTAATAGCTGTTCGTCCTGCAATATGATCGACCGTATATGAATAGTCGCCATGTCAACATGATTGGTGTGTGTGTTTACGAGATCGTTCCAGATCAATGTTTAAACGAGCGTAACAATTGACACATCCACTTTGTTCGTATTGAAAAATCGATCGGCTAAATTGTAGCCCGGGTATAACGTTGAGAAAACTGCCCCAGACGCACGGTTTCAGATGTGTGAAGAACGCCGCCAGTTGGGATGCCCTTGTAGCGTAGATTGAAATTCCTGTTTTTCGAAGTGACGCTGAAGATGGAAACGTTGGCGGGAAAGGTGTCTTTGCGACGGAACCACAAGTTAGCCTTTGTAAGTGTGCCTGTCCATGGTAGTTATATTTTGCGTGTGACTTATGTTTCATGCTTCCGTAATAAACGCGTAATCCAAACTTATCAGATAATTTCTTTGCAATTAGTCTCCGAGCCTGAATTCGTTTACATGTATTTCGCGACAACAACCCACTTGCGCAGTGACTATTATCTTTTTTTCTCCTGCATTAATTAGTTGGTCGTTTACTTGGTGTTACTGTGACGTATACGCCATGCTGTTATCGTTATCTTCCATCCACGACGCGAGTGACGTAATATGATAGTTAGCAACGAACGCTATGTCGTTACAATGGCATAAGAAAGTAAAAATGTCTACATGGCTCTGATATGTATATAGAGCATAGATTTCAGCAACAATTAGAAAATAATGAATTCCATTTAAAAAAAAAGCTTTACAGAGACTGCTCTAGCTATATCGAGGCTTTACTTATCTTTTTTCCTTTCCTCCTTACTCCTCCTCTTCTTCTCTTTCTCCTTTTTCAGATCGCTGTTCCCCGAGTCGGAAACAGACCCCGCGTCACCCAAATCGTCCCAGTAAACGCTACCGCTGTTGCTGCACCGACCTCATTATTTGAGAAGTATCGTAGGGTTTACAAGATAGGCATCGTATTCCTTTACCTCAGCGCCATTCACAACGTGTCGTCGGCCGTTGTCAAGTGCTTGTACGTCCATGACGCCATAGCGCTAATCAACACTGTGTCCCTCAGCGTCAGAGTCATCTGCTCCACCCTGACGGCACACCTCTTCTACGCCGTCTACCCAGCGGTCGCGAATTTCTTCGCTAAGGAACAGGCGAGTGACCCCGAACTGTACAAGACAAACAGGCGTCGTCTTCGCACAAAGACAGTCGTCGTAAGCGCGCTCGTGGTGGGGTACGGAATCAGCACACTGCTCCTGCAAAGTCTCAAGCTCCAGTTTTTGGGACTCCGAGCATATTTCTTGGAAGAAATCTACTTCATCGACATCGAGAACGTTGCGATCGGCGAAGCTGTCCTGTCCCTGCTCGCTGTCCTCCACTTTTTGGCGTACGACATCTGTAATTTGTTTGTGCCCACAGCGTGTATCGTTGTGTACATGCGAATTTGCGACTGGTGCAGGCTCAAAGTAAGCAACGTTGAACGTTGAATTAGCAGTCGTATTTTCGTATTGAAGAAAGTGAATGCTTTTGGCAATGTCTGTTGAGGCCATCGTTCCTCTGCAATCATGCACTCCAAGAAAGAAAAGAAGTAATGTTAGTCCGTTTTGGGACTACCTTTTGGGACTAAGTGCTTGGAAGTTCATGCGAAATTTTGAGTCTATGTGCGGTGCTCGGTTTTCGGGGTTCTGGACTAAAATGGGAAGGAGTCAGTCGCAATCTAGTGGACTATAAGCTGCACTTACTACTAGACTTCTTTCTGAGAGTGCAGGGACTTTTACTGAGAAGAACTCACTTAGAAAATGAGGTTTTAAAAGGACTATACATGCCTTTTCTTCAAGTTGTGCCAAACACAATATGGGAGTGTCGAAATGTGTGGATAGTTTGAACGCGTGGACACACGAGGTACGCAGTTCCTTGGAGAGTTCATAGTTCGATGTCATAAATCCTGCGTCCTATAATAAAACCTCACGGCGTGCCACTGGGATGGCATCTGATGATCTTACCACCCGTAATGTGATAGAACGTGATAGAATATTGTCTTTGATACAGAACTTTGGCTTCGGTTTACAGCACTCTGCCGGGATTTTACAGAGGCTGTTCTGGTTCATGAACTAACCCGGACGTCGCCATATGAAAGATAAAAACTTAGGCAGTCGCTCACCCACGAACACCTACAAAATTCACAACGACCAAAAGATGGTGGTTGAGGACGTCTACCGAACACACGCAGCGTTTTTTAAACTTGTTCACCTTTTCCAGGTTTGCCAGTTCAGAAACATCGTGCAGAGCTGCACCCGTGAAGAATCCATTCTTCCGCCTCACATCCAGGACCTGCAAGAGCGGTACTCCTCGCTCTGGAACTCAATCCAAGACTTGGACCACCAGTTCTGCTTAGCTGTCTTTCTCTGGTACATCGACTTTGTCCTCAACATAATCATGAAAGTGCGCGTTCTCTACTATACTGGCACGGACTTCAACGTGTTTTACGCCCTTTCCGTCTACGTTCAACTCGCATACATAGGCTTCGTGTTCTTGCTCATTTCAGTATCGGCGTCTAACATTGTTGTAGAGGCTAGGCATATCAACTATGATATTTGCCAGTTGGTGTGCAGGTTGCCGACGGGAGACTGGCACACCTGCAATCAGATTATGCTGCTTCAGGAGGAGATAGCTAGCTGCAAGTTGGCTTTTACGGGTTGGAATTGCTTTAATGTTGACAGGTCCTTCATTCTTGCTGTGATTGGCGCAATCGTGACGTACGCTGTCGTGCTACAACAACTCACATGAGGTTTACACATGAAGACGAACCGAACCAAACCAAAATGAGAGGAACCGTGTACATGCACTCAAGAAAAAAAAAATGGAGTGAATGTTATACTCCCTTCGAAGAATATATGCATTGGCATAACGATGCATGGAAGTTTAGAGATTACTTACAGTGCTGGGGGGAGTAAATTTCAGTGTTGGGGAAGACTAATATGGGAGGACTCCTCTCAATCTAGGGGGACTTACTTCCCAATTCACTCCTTTTTTTCTCTCTTATGGTGTGGAAAGTACGAATATGGCATACATATACGTAGCCACACATAATAATAAACCTGTGTATACAATAAGGGGATAAGTCCACTTATCCCCTTTTTACTATTTTTGCTACAATGACATCTACATACCAGTATGTACCTGCCAAAGAAAATTTAGGACCGTATTGCAATCTATTGGCCCGCTATACAGGAAGGTAAGAAACGGGAAATGTGTGTGTGTCAATGGGACGGACAATCAGATCAGGCCCCATTTCTCGGTTTGGGATTGTTCGACTTATCCCCTTATTGCATACAGAGGTTCACTATACATACAGACATATGATTACAGGCTTGGGGACACATATATTGTTCTGTGTAACACCAGAAATCCAGTAGAACCCCGTGACAAACAGCACAGTGCCCGAAAAATCCGCGACTGTACACACACCACTAATAATGTTATTGAACGCGTCATTCAAGACTGCACTGACCGTCGCCGTATCTTGGAATCGTCGCTGACCCACCTGGATAACCGCCTTTTCAGCACCGAAAAAAAAAAAAAAAGTCATTGGGTGCTGGCTTGTGGGTCACCAAGTGGCGACTATGCACGCAGCTGCGCAATTTTTGAAATCATGCCACTTTTCTCGACACCCTCCGTAGTTTCTGCATGTCTTGGCTACTGTCCTATGGGCAGCGTACATGATGCAGTGTGCATTGAGCTAGGCCCATTGCTGTATTTGGTGTACGCACCATATGGTCTTATTAACTGGACTCTCTCATTAGTTGGGCCCTGCTTGTTATGCTACTTGGATGCCTTGATTGATTGATTGGTAAAAGAAAAAAATGGAGACTAGTGTCTTGGATTGCGCTTGTTTCGATTTCTCCTTTGGGTTTTTGAGTTGCGTTTCTACTTTCTCTCCTATTTACGTGTACGGGAGCGGTACCTCTGTTGTTGTTTTTTTAATCAGCCAGTCAATCGACAAATTAATCAATCCGAGTTATGAATGTTGTGGCTATAGTTCCTAATTCTTCTACCTGAGCGGTGCAAGTTGGACGAGAAGAACAGTGTACGTCGCTATGGCACCCACGACGCCCAATACAAATGGCCTGTCGATCATGCGAAAATGACCGCTGGTCAAAGCTAGCCTGGTAGTTTTAAGTCCACTTTCCAGCAACAATATCTGTCCATTACTTTGCCAATCTTTCTTGCTCACCAACTTTCGAAGTTGCCGGACTTCGTACATCAGCTCTCTTGCTTGAGTGTCCACGCTGGAAGCGCTCAGGGACAGCAACACGAAGAGCGTAATGTAGTACACGGTGTCCGACCAGAACTGTTCAGTACTGACGCCCTTGAACAGGTTCCTCATGGACAAAACCATATTGATAATTATATCAATGTACCACAGGAATACAACCGTGTTATAGATATCGTCGACCCTTTTAAGATCCTTCCAGAAATTGTAGGACATCTCTTGATACTGCTTCAACTCCCTGCTGCTGACCTGGCTTCGTGCCTTGCGAGATACGGTGTCTTTGAACTGGACAAGGCGCTTGCGTAGCTGCAGGCAAAAAGCTATGTAGTCCGCCATCAGCACTCCCGGTACAACACTCAGAACGCTGAAGAAAGTCCAGTTGAAAAAGCAAGCAGTAACGATATACTCGCGCGTGACATTGGAGGTCGTCATATTGAAACCGTAGAAGGACACGCTGGCGTACTCTTCAACGTCTCCGGCGAGGATAATATGCGTCACGACTGTAGATTCAATCGCAAAGTACAGGAATACAAGAGCTTTTATCATAGTGGAGATATTAAACGAACTCTTCTTGCCGGAGCTATAAAAGAACCGGTGCCACAGTCTTTTCGAGGACGTGCTAATCTTGAAAGCTTGCTGCAAGTTGAGCGCTGCGAAGAAGGACCGTATGACATAGCTGATGACGTCGAACGCCTTCATCATGTTATTACTGCGCACGAATATCCCAGTCATGTTGAACACTGTGTGCATGCTGTAAAGATAGCCGAAGAGTATGACCAAGTATTTGACCCAACCCATTCTGTCGAGCAGCCCCCGTGGTCCATCTCGAAGCTCTTCCATGTACGTGTTCCGTCGTAAGTCTTTCCGAGCGGGTCCTACCGGCTTGCTTTCCATTGCGTAGGGGCGTCTGAAACGTGTTACCTCATGTTTACTCATTTCGGAAAAGTGAAGTCGAACACGAATGGAACTGAGCATGGTAATGAAATAATTGCTAAAAAAGCAATTAGCGAGCTGGTCGATACAATTCCTAACAGGGATTGAAACTGACAGCAATTTCGTCCTGGCCTTGTTTTCTTTAAATTTGTAGTAGACGTTCAGCTGGGTTTGAGACTATCTCTGTGAGTTTTTCCTTCCTTTTTTTTTTCGTTGTCCCTACATAGTATCAGGGCTTTACCGTTATGAATTCTGAGGAAGATGATATGGTATTAACTGGCTGTGCCAGATATCTTGATTGTGTTAGCGAGATTACGAAATGAGTGAAGGTGTATACTGGCGACAAGATTAGAAGAGAGTGTTGGTTATATAGACGTGCATGTTTGTAGAATTCAACAAGGCACAAGGACAGAACACACACGTTTATAAGGGGTGTCCGCGACGAATCCGACGATTTCCGCTTGAAGATGCCTTCCAAGAAGAAAACATCAAAAAAGTTTCGCAAAATTCGTTCGTGTTTTTTAATAAAACATCAAAAGCATGCAATTCGAAGCCCACTGCCGGCTTCCGGTTAAAACGGCCCTTCCCTGCTTCGCCTCTTCCGGTGACGTCATTGGCATTGCCCAATCGCTAAACGGACTACGGTGTCGCCTGGCTGGTTTGCGATCCCACACCACCGAAAGCATGAACTCAAGCAGCGGATTACGAATCGGAAGACCGCATTTTATGACCGACAGCCTGCCTTCATAACCGACTCCAGTGACGTCCGCCCGCACACTGTTGCCTGAATTCAGCCGGGAGCGCGCAGCCGACTGCAAAATCCGATTAAATTTATTTTCTAATGTTTCCGACTCTTTCAAAACGAAATATTCCGGTTACATATATTCCAAGCACCCATTATTCCCGATCCCACCTTCAGTTCAACTGTTTTGTCCGGACACCACCTTTTTAACTACAAATTACGTTAATTGCTGGTCGCTCCTCCGGAGGCTAACCCCTCCAAATTTTTTTCCAAAGAGGTTGACCTCCTTGACGTTGCAGTGCAAAGTTTCTCAAAAAGCAATCGTTGAAGCAACTGACTCACCTGGTAGTGGTCCAAGGAGCAGCGACTTCAGGCGGCAAAGATATCATGAGTAAGAAATGGAGTAAAGGAGCAACAGGCTTCCCGAAAAGACCGTCATGTGTCTGCGGATTTCACCTTGACTGAGGCCTTCGCGTTTAATGCCATTGTTTAAGACGCATTCAGAAATGAGTTATTGATGAAATCAATGGGCGGATCCATCCACAGTATAATATAGCAATCAGCGTTGGCTGTCATATAGGAACATCACCATCACTACGCGTGTACGCATTAATTACTGAAGCGCAGTAAATGCCTCAATCCCTAATGCCTAAATGCCTGTATCTAACTCATGACGCGGCCGCAGTAAGTCTTTTTCCGTAGCTTCCATGCCTGCAGTTGTGGAGGGCGTTGAAAGACCCATTTCAAGGACAACAAAGACAGAGTCTCATTACAATAAGCACATGTCTAGAGCACAGCCGATCGAAGTGGTGATCATTACATTACCATATATGGAGCCGCTAAGATAGAAACAGCTAGACCTTTGCTTGTAGTGGTAATTGCATCTCTTTGGAAAACGCGTATGTCATACCTTTGCGAGACATCTGTCTTGCTCTATCAGGAGGCACAGCAATTCACTGTTAGCCAAATCTTGAGGGTTTACTGTAACGCTACAAGCGAGGCGTATCTTGTAGGATTTATTCAGCATGTCTTCAAGGGTGACCATGCGAAGCCTTCATATTTACCCGAGGAAGGAAAGAGTATTCCCCTTTCAAGACACACAACCGGTCCCTGTTTTTAAGGAAAGAAAACCAATTGCTAAGCGTCATGTTCTGCGACAGATCTACATGTACGTCTACATGATTCACATCGCCGCCAACGCAGTAGCAGGAAGCATCCACACAAAATCCATGATGTACCTCATCGAAACTATGACCCATACCCTGCGCATCATTGTGGCGACAGTTACAACAACCTACAGTCTGGTGAAGCGAGACAGCATCGATAGGATCGCAAAAGACCTGCAGAGCTTCGAAGGCCCCGTGCCGGAAGAACTCCTGGCAAAGTCACGGAGAAAGCTGAAATACCTCCGACTCTCTGCTCTACTCTACTGCGTTCTTTTAATTGTGACAACTGCTCTCTTCTTTGTCCTAGTACCAGCACAAAAGTACTTCGACAAGAACTTCTATCGCATCGACCTCGAAAGCGCTGGTATTTCCATGATCTGGGCGATTCTGATCGGACTCGTGGAATGGAACTCATACAACTGTATTGCTACCGCTACTCCTTTGCTTATCGCATCTTACGTCGTGCTGTGCGACAACCTTCGCATCCAAATGCTGGACTTCAGGGCGTTTCAGAGGGCTGCGTTGGAGAGCGGCCCCATGACTGTCGAGAAGTTGGGGAAGATCCAAGTGAAGTGCGCAAACTTGCTGGACATGGAAAGGAGATTAGAAGCCCTGTTTGCTCCGGCAGTGTCTCTGTGGATTGGTGACCTTCTTGTGAACATAGTGCTTCCAATCCGTACCCTGGTTAACGGCATAGCGTCATTTACGGTCGCCAACGTGATGTCCTTCTTCATAGAAGTCGTCTATTCAGTGTGTTTCTTCCTCATACTCTCGTTTTCATTGGCCGATATTGAGGATGAATACAGGGAGATAGAAGAAGAGTTGTTCCGACTCAGAAATGCCGTTCCCGTTGATGACTGGCAGCTTTGTCAGCAGGTCATTCTTCTGCAGTCGGGGATCACATCGTCGACATTTACGCTAACTGGATGGGGCCTCTTCGAAGTTGATAGATCGTTTATTCTTACTATTGTTGGGGCTGTGGCAACGTACACTGTCATTCTGGTGCAACTTACACCCGGAGAAGAGAACTATTAGGAGTAGTGTCGCGCACACTCTGCTGTAAAGAGAATAGTGAGTTTTAGTATAACGTACGCTGTCGCCTTTGTGTACGTAAGGGGTAGAGTTGGTTATGTTCTGCGCACGCGCAGAACATGAAGAGCGCATTGCGGAGGACCACCATGGTATCCCTTACGTACGGAACACGACAGCGTACGTTATACTAAAACTCACTATTGACCCTATTGACGAAAGCACTCGGTAACGTAGCACTGTGTCTTGTGTTGTGCAATAAACCGTGTTGCAAAATACGTCGGTCTGTTACCATTTCTCGTGTTGGACGGTTGCCGGACATCTTCGGCATGACGCTTCGACAGTTTGAAGAGAGACCACATTAGAAGAAAACGAAACCGAAACATCAGCGCGGAACCGGAATTCCGTACTACGGTACGGTGTCACGTGATGCAATATGTCTGCCTTCCATTCACGGTAATCTCTTGGGAAGGAAAGTACAGATCGTGTGTGTAGGATTTTAGCTCGTAATTAAGCGCGAATTGCGCTTTTATACACGCACACGATGAGTGATGACGATCACTTCGATTTTCTATTCAAAATCGTGCTGATAGGTGACTGTGGCGTCGGTAAAACATGCGTAGTTCATCGCTTCAAAAGTGGAATGTATGTTGAAAGGCACGGAAATACCATTGGCGTTGATTTCGCAATGAAGACTCTCACAGTGGAAAACAAGAAAGTTAAGGTGAGTACATATCAATGTGCATGTTCCAAATCAAAAACTTGGATATTTAGTATGATATGATTCATTGTTTTTGTTCCGCGCAAGAGCGACTTGCCAATCTGATATTGATAAGAGATCGCCGCACACTTGTATGTGACAAATGCAATTCGGCGGGTCGTTCTTTATAATGTTTCGCATGCAGACGATTTGCAGCACGCAGCATTTGAACACACATGGGGATTGCCAATAAAATGTCAAAATATATATGACAGATTTGTTTCATCTTGTATACATACATTATTACTTACGCGCAGATCTGGGGGATGTCTTGAACCCCCTCCTCCCCTTCCAATTTCTGTCTTCACATTGTACTTTCATTGACATTGAGGTAGTGTATGTGGCTTGCTGTACCAGGCTGGATTCCTGGATTAGCCCCTCACCGTACCACGTATATTTACCTTCATCGCACCAGGATGTAATGTACCTTGTGTTCCTTCTACTGTGTGAGATTTCAAGTCTGTGGAATGTGTGACAGTTGCAGATATGGGATACTGCTGGCCAGGAAAGGTTCCGCACCATAACGCAGAGCTACTACAGGAGTGCGAATGGTGTCATTCTTGTGTACGACATCACAAAGCGATCGTCATTTCTGAGCTTGCCACGCTGGGTGGAGGAGGTGCGAAGGTACACAGGCACCAATGTGCCCCTTCTTCTTGTAGGCAAGTATATGTTTCCATGTACTTCAGATACACGTTGTTCCCACTGGTCCTTGCAACCCTCGAATAACCTGGAATTTGAAAACGCCATTTTCGAGGTCTGCAAAACCTGGATTTTTTTTTTCATGTTGTCACGGAGCTGCTTGTGCAATTTACTCTTTTCCGGAGTCACAACTGTAGCTTCAAAACCACAGGAGTTAGCACCCTTGGCAATAGGAATCAGCAGCAAGAATGAATGGCACTGTCTATTCTAGTGATAAATTTTTCTTTTTGTCCTATGATCTTCAAAATTGAGTAGTTGTCAGTTATAGCCCTGTCACACAGGCGCTTTCGATCCGCATTGAGTTCGATGTGGATCTGACGCTGCTCCATGGACACGTTCGAGTAGGATCTAACTCTGATCCTCCTTAACTCAGTCCGGTTCCTAAAACGGGATTGAGATTCTCGAGACGGCTTGAAGACTGCCATTGGCATCCTTGAAGTCAGCGAATTTGTAGTAGCAAAAAAAAAAAAAAAAAAAGGAAAGATTAATTTGCAAATATTCCTATACAAGCCCATGGAATTTCATGGTTACGGTTCTAGCCTTTGTTCAATTTGTGCAATCTCGACCATTCTTCCCCCCCCCCCCCCCCTTAAATGCTTAGTAAACAGCACAAGCAGACGCTGTTATTCTCGACTTTTTAGGAACATATTTGTCAATCCTGGAGTACTGCTTTGTGGGTGTTAGTGCCGCCTGTCAATAAGCCAACCTTTCAATACACATTGAGTTGGGCCGTGTAGCAGCGTTGCGCACCCAATTCCGATAGGATTCCACCCACGTTGAAAGTGTCGTGTGGCAGGGGTGTTACATCTGTGAACTGATATTGTGCAGTCGCCATGTATTCTCTCATGTAAGAACTATAGCTTAGGTATTTCTGCAAAATATTGAAGCCCTGGTCATAAACTGTGTTTTGCATCTCAGACAAAATGATGTCCAAACCTTAAAAGGTCACTGGAAATAACCTGTGAATCTTTGTCAGAGATTGGTCAAAATTACACGAAAACCTGGATAGATTATCGTTACAAATATAGGTTCACGCCTTATAACAGGTGGATGTTTGTTCTGTGGCCAAAGTCTTTTTTTTTACATTTAAAAATTTTTACATCATATCGTGTATAGTGCTGGACAGAAGTGTGTGCAGAACACAAAGCACCATCGTATGAAGTCCTGGATCAATCATTCCAGACTTTAGGAACTCTAAAAGGAGCATGAAAGGGTGAAAAAACAAACAAAAAAAAAAACAGGAAAGAAATGTTGGGAATAGTAAAAATTAGGATTGCAAGCCCTGGGATACATATTCGCACAAAAGGAGCAGGTGCAGCATGCAATCCTGATGTGCAAGAGAGCTTTCTATCTTGCGGGTCAGGAAAGCCTTTTTGCTCAGCTGCCTGCCTGCAGTGTCACTTTATCCACCAATAGCGATAGTGCGCATCTTCTGTTTTGGGTCGTTTTTGGCACCGCCTGTGGTCCCCGACACAGAACAGTTCACCATTCATCTTTCTCCCTCGCTGTAGCAGATGACAAACGTACTCGTACACCAGAAGGAACTCTGAGAGATCACCCTCGCTGAATGCAGTCTTGTTCGAGCTACCATATGTGCTCCTTTAAACTGGTACATCTCTCTCAACCACTTCCTTCCCCCACGGAGGAGGAAATGCCGGCACTATTATGTTTCATAAACCATTTTCCGGCACTGTACGCTGCACTTTACAGTTATGGCTGTCACAACTGAAACGATAATTCTCCCTATATATCCTGTATAGCAGTGTTTTCCAAACTTCTCGTTGTGTCTGACCCCCAAAACCACTGCGAATCCATTCGAGGTCCCCCGTTAAGTACGATTCGTGCTGACATAAATAAGCGAGGTGAAGAAAGGATTGGAAAAAGAAACAAACAAACAAAAATAAGATACTGCCATGCAGGAAATGAGAAGGTTGTGTATTTCTGCCTTCTTTAGTACCATATATCGTCATATATCAATATCGTCCCCCTCAGAGATGACATGACCAGCACCCGATCGTCGCGGACCCTCACGAACACTCTCGGGGACACCCCGAGGGTCCGCGGACCACACTTTGGGAACCACTGCTGTATAGAACATTTCATGATGGGCTGTGCTTCGTGCAGGGAACAAGTGCGACTGTGAAAGTCTTCGGGAGGTGACAACTGAAGAAGCACAGAATCTGGCAGAACAGTACCCCGAATTTATGGCCGTTCTCGAGACTAGCGCCAAGGAGAACACCAACATCGAAGCTGCGTTTGTCATGCTGGCCACGGAACTGAAGAACACTCACGACCCCATTGGGCGACTCACCGACGCAGACATAAGACGAATCTCACTGAACACGAGCAAGGTCCCTTCCAAATTTTCTTGCTGTAATGCGTGATCGTCGACAGTGCTGACAGGGGGATCTGGCGACTTCTCATCTATGCATTCCGTCCTAAGTGTTGTGAGAATTTTGACCTTGTCTGTGACGAAGATCTTTTTTTTTACTCCAAAAGCACGCAGCCTAGAGTCGTATAACGTTAGAAAGGCCAGGGCCTGGTGCTGATAGTAGCTAATTGTGAGCAGCAATAAAAAAAATTCTCACATATCATTATGATAAATGTTAGGAACATTTATTACGAAGTGCAGCGATAACGGTTGCACGACCGTCTAAAGTGCCTTAGATAGACTACATTAATGGTCGTTTGTATTTTTTACCACTATTTTACAAAAAAGCAAGTTCTTTGCAGGACAAGTTATACTCCATTTTTGCCAGTATTAGTGCTATTAACGTTAATATTACTGGTGTCCTTCCTGCACAGATTGTTGCAGAAATACTGCTGCATACAAGAGATTACACTTCGTGTTCAAGTCTTAAACAGTTTGATATTGTCTTTTAAAGTAACATTACAAGTATTAGCAATTGTCCTTTTAAATTGTTTGAGTTTGCAAGCGTTTTCTAACTTGCATTTCATAACTACCACAAGATGTACACAGTCACCACTCATGACCTTTTGTTGGTCTGAGATTTTTCCGACGTATTGCTGGTATGTTTCATATAGGTTCTAGTCTGTACAAAATGAATCTCACTGAGCTGAATGAATGTACAGTTTGCATCAAAGTTACTTGATACATATCACAACCCCTATACAAGTTCTGGTGCTATAAATATGTGCACCTTCTCATGAGAACTGCACGTGGGTTACCTTGTCGAAAGCTCAAACAAAATGTCTGTTTATTCATCGAACATGCCTGCTATTTTCTGTGCACAGTTAATATGTGCAAGCAACATTACTACCAGCGGCAGTTCGCACACAGTACCTCCTCTTGAAACAGAATAAAGTGTTTTTCTTGCTTTTAGTATTGTACAAATATATTTTTTTTTTACCTTCTTAGTGCAATAAATGAATCTTAAAAGGAATGTTGCTTTGTCACGTTTACCAGTATCAGAGTCGCATTCAGTGGTACAAAACTTGGCAGAACAATGCGGTCTTGCAGGTAAAACATGCTGTACAAGGAAAAAAGAACGTGTTGCTACCAGCCATAAAATTTAGTCAAATCTAAAACCACGTCGTTTGAGATCATTCCTGGCTTCAACAATTTGCTGAAAGAAAAATTTGCATTATTACACACATGTTCTTGAAAGCAAAACGCTCGGCATATTTTACCCCTTTGAGCTCCTGTGCAGCCTCCTCGCAATTGTTAAAGCTAAAGACTCTGTACAAAACCACCGATGCAGCATATACCTGCGACAATAATTTGCAACTATTTCAGTATAGAAACATGTACAACGCAATCGGCTTCGATAAAGTATGTTTACTTACACCAAAAGCGACGCAGAAGTATACAGGTAGCTGCAAAAGATTGAAAAGCTTCAGAACAGAAATAACAAGAGGCAAGAACTGCATACCAGCCAGACGTGGTAACGGTAGCTTGTAGTGTCAGTGATTCGTCCCGATAGTAACATCGACCAAACTGCGACGAAAGTACTGAGGCCCAGCAACCACTGCATCAGCTTCGTCATGGTTGATCTGCAAAAGCGTATTTGATGCGCGGGAATGTCATGATCCACGCAATCACACCGGTGTTTGGCTGCTGTGACAGCACACTGCATGTACCATATACCTACGTTTCCGTGAAAACACTAAGCACCCTACGTAGCGGCTGAAAGGATGTACCGAAACTGCACTAAGCTGCTGGGATGTTTATGCGGCGTTAAACATATATGGACTTAATGCAGACACAGCTTGCGTAAGCTAACAAGTGATTAAAACAGCTTACGTTGTAAGATGCCGCCATTGATTGCGTAGGCCGCCATCTATGGACGGCTACTCCAATGCGCAACGCTAAATAATGGCGCCTTTTACAAAGTGGGCTACCGGCTACTACCCGTGTTTCACGGCGTGCTAGATGCCGATTGAGAAATTGTCATTTACGGCAGTCACTCGCCAGACGAGCAGTAACTGACCGTCCGTTCTGTGCTTTTATAGACACGATTTCTAGTGGAAATTACGGTCCGGAGCAGGGTCAGATCACACAGTATGCGTATGAGAAGGAATGTGGGTGTATAGCACTTCGACTCGTGTGTCATGCAAAATTTGCGCAACACCGGGTGCTGGCATGGGCGTACCGAGACGGGGGCAAGGGTGTCCCTGGCTCCCACTGGAGCTTCAAGGTCGCTTGTAAAATAGTGGGCTCTTTTGGTGGTAGCTAAGTTCGTGCTGAAGACTGGGAGATAGTGGGTTCGAATCCTACGGCCGGCTGTGCGTATGGGGTTTTCCGAAGATTTCAGACGAATGTCGGCGCAGTCACCCCTGAAGTCGGCCCAGGAAGCATATTAACCCCCCTCTGTCCTCCACTCCTTCTTGCTGTCCTCTCTCCATCTGTCCATATCTGTACTTCGCGGTGCTAACACGGAACAAAAAATAAGCTGCACTTACATTTCGAAAACGCCGAATGAATGTTATTTTAGCGCTTTTACCGTCCAAGTAGAGTTATATACCGCATTATAAACACAGGATTTCCTATGGACCAGTCTAAGGCCATACAGGCAGCGGTCAAGGTGACAAAATTCTCGGCAGGGCGTTTGAAGTCCCCACAAAATGACTCTACCGAACTGTCGCGCGCTAATACTGCAATACACGAGTAACTTATGGCGAATAAACGGGGCTGGGTGGCTGGGTCACGTGAAAGTTGCCACACGGACTTGAGCGCTGGCGGTTTTAGGCGCTTGGATCACGCTAGGGGCATCGCGGTCGCTCGCCTTCGGGTTCCGTCGTCTGCGGGCCCTCGCCACCCTTGCTATACCCTTACAGTGCGGATGTGACGATACCGGATATAGTTGGGCTGGCAACCCGCTGCCGGGTTGTATCAGCACCACCTAGATACGGGAGGCCTGCTTATTGCCTCCTATCCCTCCTTGGCTTACGTGGACATATACATAGTCAAAATTCGTCTTCTACTGCGTGTCGCCAAATGATTGCAGCTGACTTGGAGCCTGTAGACCTGAATCTGTAGACAAAAAGTGCGGCACGCTTTCCAGAAAATCAGTCAATTGAGAAATATATGGCACCGTTTTGCGCTTTATTTTAAAGTTTTTCCATTTATTACGCGGGGACGTTCAATCAGTGCTCGCAGACGACGGTGGTTCGTCTCCATGGCTACGGCTGCTGAAAGCACGTTCGTGATTGGCTACGGCCATTGAAAACCGTTTCCTGATTGGCTGAGTCTTAGTTGTTACGTCACGTCGACGAGTGAGCAGGCTTTCTCTATCTAGGTGATGTTGGTTGTATCGAGGCCGGGCGACAAAAGTGCTAGTCTGCAAATTCCTGGTGCTCGGAAAGCGCCACACGAACATGTGAGATTGCCGCGCTTTCACCAAGCGAACGTGACTGCTCGGGATCTGTCAAAAAAAGCCGCCACGGAATGACCACCCGAATTACTTGAATTACTTACAGTTACTTGAACCAAAAGCCGCAACGATAGTTACAATTTACTTCGAATTTGGTTACTGCCCAAGAGTGGTCTGCACACCCCTAGCATGACTGCATGGCCGTCCTTTCCCCCTTTATCGTTCCTTGTCCTTCTTTTTCTGCCAATAAATTCCCCCTCCCTCTAGCACGACCTCGCTCTTGACCAATTGTTGCGTTGCAGCGTGCGCGCGTTTCATTTTTAATTGATTAATTACAACAGCAGGCGCGTGATAGGGTGCGTTTGCAGTCTATATACAGTTGGAAACGCTGTCGCAGTGTTCACTAGCGCGCGGCTACCACCACAGAAGAATGTGACAAGCATGTTCGTCCCACTTATCAATACAATCTATATTATCTCTCACATTGTTCGCAGACAGTTTATTTGGGGAGAGGACGTCATGTTATTTCATGACACCGCATTTAACCGGGTATTGTACATGCGTTGCCAGCATAGGCTTGTGAAGGGCACGTACATGGGGAATACCATACGATCGAAAGCTTCCTTAATACGCACGTTCATTGACTCGCAATATCATCAACGGATAGCGGGCTGATTAT
The DNA here is from genome assembly GCF_037126465.1 of Ornithodoros turicata. Classification (NCBI taxonomy): domain Eukaryota; kingdom Metazoa; phylum Arthropoda; class Arachnida; order Ixodida; family Argasidae; genus Ornithodoros; species Ornithodoros turicata. The sequence continues at coordinate 10,795,200 of NC_088206.1, read as the reverse complement.
TGATGAACACGGTCTTTTCCTGAAACAGCAGTTACTGAGACAGGCGGTTACTGAAGAAGCTGGTATACTACCGAGTAGCGCAGTCGAGGAAGCGCAAGCAAGGTAAAGATCGTTAGCATATTGAACGAATTCATGACGGAGTGCATTAGCGTGGATAAGGCCAGCATGTCCACTTTCGATATGCCGCGGATTTGCATGTAAAATGAACTTGTTTACGAACAGTGAGCTCATGGAACTCTGTTGGGTCGTTTCAATAGGTATGTGCGTAAATGCAGTGTTGATAGCAGTGGCACAGCCAGAAGGTGTGTGTGTGGGGGGGGGGGGGATTTCGGGGGTTCCAAAGTGCGTTTGGGAGAGGGAAAACAAGGGTGAACTCCTCTCCCTCACGTAAAGTTGTAGGACCCATTCCGAAATAATACTGTATAAGGGGTTAGTTCAGCCGTCTTTTGATTTAGTCATTTAAATTTATTCATTTATTTCGGGAATTCGGATGTCGGCACGTTTAGGGTAATATTTCGCGGGACCTTAATTCCGCGGTACGTTGGTCCTGCGTCAGGGTGTTACTTACTTCGCGGAACTTCAGTTTGGCGAATAAATAGCATTCGCGAGATTCTGCCTACGTTATACTGGTTGGCAGTGCTGTACTCACATCGAGGTTTTCTTCGATGATTGTAAATTAAAGGTGTGAACCGATAATTCGTAGGGCTTGGCATATAGGTCAATGTATTTGCTTGAATTCTGAGCGATTCATGGGCACGAGTTTCCTTGCTGCATCGATCAGTATTCTGTGGTTTCGAGACTGCCACGTGGAGTAGAGAGAGCGGAAGTAGCTGCTGCGTTTTGGATCTCGGTGACGCCCAAATATGGGGTCCGCTTCTCCATTTCTTTTAGTTCTTTTAGTTTTAGTCCTCTTAGTTATTTTGTCGACGATTACATTTGCAGATCGCAGGAGGAAAGAGGGTGGGAGTGTCGTTTGGTTTGGGAATGTCCTTTGCACTTTGGGTCTATCTGCTAATGATCGAGATGCGGATTTTTTTTTTTTTTTGACGTGGTATTTTTGCACGATTTGCGTACCTTTGAGGAAGTCACACAATTCTTTGAGTGCGATTTTTCTGTCTGAACTGGTATTCCAATTGCCCATTAACTTGACAAAGGTCCCATGGTAGAGAGGTAAAGGATGACGGTAAATTTAAGGTATGAAACGATAATTCGTTTAGGGCTTGGCACATAGGTCCATGCATACTTGGCTGAATTCTGAGCCATTAATGCCATTATTGGGCACTAATTCCCTTGCTGCATCGATCAGTATTCTATAGTTTCGTGATTGTTATACGTATTGAAAGGTCCCATGGGAGAGAGGCAGCGTTTTGAGTTTATCTGTTTGAAGAAATGATTGGTTAAAAAGCAATTTAGGTACTTACCGCAGTAACCCGTACGTGGAAGTTGGCAGTGACAACAATAAATGAACATATAGTACAGTGACTGAATTTGAACAGGTAACTTCATAATTATAAGACACATGGGAGGACAAGCAAGGTTCCTGCATGTAATGTGCTCGCGTTTAATCTCCCGAATTAGAAACCGTAATTATTATTCTTAAAATGTAAAACCATGTATGTTTGCTTCAGGGTTGGAATCTCGCTATCAATATGTGAGTATATGAATGTAAGCATGAGCTTATTTAGTCTAGAAGGGGCAGCTGTCTTGGGACAAAACTTCCGGGTTCTTTCCTTTTTACGGCGCCTTTACCTTTTACGGCGCCCCTGCAACCTACAAGAATAGATTGGATTGGATTGGAAAAGAAAGAAAAATATGGAGAGGTTAGTCCCGACACAGTCAGAACTGGCTACTCCAAAACGCGTTTGTGGGTGAAGAAAAAGAAAGAAATAGAAATAAACTGGTTATCCCTTATCCGGATCCTTATCTCGTCAGGTGACTTTGCCCGCATTACTTGTTTATTTATTAGTTAGGCCCATTATTAAACGTTTTGTCCGTATATCTGCAGTAAGGCTGCATTACAAAACGTCCCAGAGTAAAGCTGAGCAGGCTAAGGATGCGATTACGTTGTTCATTTGCCGGAGGTGATGTATCCCAACCCACAGTCGCACACATTCTCTGCACAAGTTGTACCCATGGATCATAGGACAGTAGGCGTCACCGGTTCACCTCCATGAATTTCATCCGGTTCGTCCTCATCTCATCTTTCATTTCATTCATTTCACTTTATCACGATAATGTAATCCAGGAGGCGGCCATATTCGACAGAAACGCCGCTTGTAAAACTTTCACGTAAATATTCGCAGGAATGGCCGTAGATAGCATACATACATAGATATACATAATATGTGGTACATCTCAATTTTTTTCTTATCAACTCAACTCAACTCAACATAATATGTGGTGGGAAGTGCGTATATGAATGCCTATACCACCATGACTTAGCGCGTCTTGGCGTTTAATAAATTTTCGTTTAACATATACGTATACTCTGACGGTGATGTCGCGGCCATTGTGTCAACATATACAAAGTTCAGACTGTGAATTGTCTCTTGCGTTATCTTTAGTCCAACACTCGAGTATTATAGTCGGGGGGGGGGGGGGGGAGTGATAACGTAAGAGACAAAGCACCAACTATAGGAATTTGCGAGGGAATGCTGTCTCGTGTAATAGGATACGAGAGACGCAAAAAGAAAAATAATTAAAGGAAGTACAGCCTACGTAATTGGAGTGGGTCTACACCAGTTTACACCAAAGATGTGTCAGCCTTAGTGTGGCGACATGCTGGATGCTGCTCGGTCCGCAGGGTAGGACTGCGGACAATTTCGACCACAGCAGCATACAGCATACGTATTCTCTCTCAGTTGCTACTAGTTAATGTGGAGAGGAAAGAAAACGAGGTTCGAAAGCGTAGTTGTAGACAATATAATACAAGGTTGCCAGGATATATTTCCCAGTCCCTCATCCCGTGCACAGTCGATGCATTTGTAGGCTTGTCGTTCGTCTTCTTCTGCACGCACACACACACACGCGCGCGTGTCATTCCTCCTCTTTCCAAGGCGGTCGTCTCGCGACGTATATACAGCCAGCCGGAAATTATCATTATCCACTTGCCTACTTGATCTTCCCTCTTTAGTATAACGTGAACAATGACATGATCAGGGGCCGCGAGGCACATCTATGACTTAGTCAGCAACGCCAAATTTCTGCGCCACATCTGTCTTAAAGTAGCCAAACCTGGCAACCCTGATGAACTCACACCACACCAGAGTGTCTTGATGACATTCATACAGAGAGAAGATGGTTGGATCAGTCCTCTCGTATGCCCTGGTTCGTGCAAATAACGGCTCACATCAAAATATTACGCCCGCCTTGTTGCCAATACACCGAGCAAAACAAAACATAACCCGATATAAACATAAACCATATCGAGCAAAACGAGGTACTTATGGCGAATTCGGGTGGTCATTTCGGAGCAACTTTTTTTTGCCAGATCTCGAGCAGTCATGTTCGCTTGGTCAAAATGAAGCAAATCTTGCATGTTCGCGTGGCGCTTTCCGAGCGCTCGGAATTTGCTAGCTAGCACTTTTTTTGCCCGGTCTCAAAACGATCGAGCAGCAGATTGCTCAACTGTATCCGGTGTCGTCACATCCGCACTGCAACGGTGGCGAGTGCCCTCATTGGCCCGCATGTTGAAATCACGTGGTTTAGCAGACGACAGAACGCGAAGACTTGCGACCGCGACGCCCCTAGCGTGATCCAAGTACCTAAAACCGCTAGATTCCTAGCAATCATGTTCGGGTGGCAACGGTCACGTGATCCAGCTCGGTCGCCGACCTAGCAATTTCCGAGCGCTCGGCCGTTTTGCTACGAAATGACCACCCGAATTCGCTATTAGATGTCTGAGATATGATGAGGTGTAGACATAATGTGTACACCTGTGAACACTGAGTGGTCCCAGACAGCACAAGAGGCTGAATGTATTACGTCAATGTTACCGTAACGTTGGAGCGTTGCCGCGATGTTTCATGCCCAGATTCATTGTTGTAGCAATATATTTGTTCCAACGTTCATGCATTCTGGAAACAGGGAAAATCAAGCAAAATGCTCGATTGCTTATTGTGTATTGTCGTATTGTCATCACCTATACGGTCTCCTAAAAAGTTTTAATTCACAATTGCTTTTTATTTAATGGCTTATTGTGTACTGTCGTATGTATTCGCATCGAAGCGGAAGACAAGTCACACGGACTGGCTCCCATATAACCGTCTCAACAAACTAGGACTAAAACTACATAGTTCAATACCAACTCGCCTGTACTGTTTCTTGCTTGTCGTCGCCATGCAACGGACCAAGACTGCAGAGAGCTGCGTACGGGATAACGTCACGAAGGAAAGTAATGCTTGACAACGTACCTTCCACGCGTTTCTTCGAAGACCACAGACGGAGTCAGCCAGCGTCTTCCACACTCCACAACACCAAGAACTGCGCACAACTCTGCGAATACCCGCTCGAACGAGGCTTAGAGCGTGTGACGGCCCCCGACAGCGCGCTATCTTTCATAAAGTTTTAATTCACAACGTTTGCTTCAGTGTCGCATGCAGATGCAATACCACTACGTATACCAAAGCTACGATTTCGGGGGGTGGGGTTGTTGATCCCCGTCTTGTAATCAAGCATTTCGCATTGTCCCTTATGTGCTCCAGTCTTCAACAGCAGTTACCTCAGGTATGCGTGTGGCATTTGAACTTAATCTTACTGCTATTGACATCTTATCACCATCTGTCTCATTTATTTTACTTATCTCATTATGGTCCGCCGTATCGTGATTTAGCAAACAATAGATAATAATCATCATGTGCAGACGTGAACATGACAATCTGATGTCGCAATTATAAGCGACATTTCACTTATATACCGCAACCGCAGTGAGCTCACTGCTCATTCAGGACATCGATCATCATGGCCACTGTCTGCTTGCTGTGTCTGCTACTCCTGCCATTGACTTCGCGAGCCGTGATACAGATTAAATCTGATGGTGGATATGAGGATATCGTAGTTGCCATCCACTCGTCCATCCCTCCCGACGAGAGAGTCATTACCAACATCAAGGTAGGTTGAGCAAACTTTGGATGATGCAAAGTGTAACGTCGTATTTGTTAACTCCACCGACGCATGCTCCGATCATAGTGCCTTCTGGTGTACGAGGAGGACAATGACAAGATATGCTTCACACGAGAGCCTGCTGAGAACTGAATTTATTCTCTGCTACTGTCATCGCTATATTCACTTTTCTTAAATTGTATGGAGTTGTCAGTCCTCACCTTACGTGCGTTCTACCCAGACCAGTGGTCCCGGTCCGGATTACGTTATTTTAAAAATTCCGTTTCATTTTTCATCAGGTCTACAGGTTTTAGCTGAAGCATATTCCACCCACCTTTTCTGGATGTCACTTGCTTCTATTCGCATCTCTCTCGTTTCTTCCAGCGACTTGCATCAAGGAAAGATGGGTGGGATGTGTCAGCTCTCCCTCCATATGGACCACACGAAAAACGCAAACGGAATTTGTATAACACGCGGCAGAATCCAGTTCGGAACCCTCAGCAACAGCTGAGTCGATAGGAGGATTGCCGTAGCAGGGAATAAATCCAGTTTTTACTGAAGGCGCTTTCGTCGAATAGGTCTGTCCTTGTTCTCCTCACAGGCAGTGAACCTGGCTATGACCAACGCTAACTAGCTCGCATCAGTGCGCTCACAGGTGCCACGATGACAAAAAAAAAAGAAAAAAAAAGAAAAAGAAAGGATAAGGAAAAGAAGAAAAAAAAATCGCTGGACGGGAAGTCACCAACCATTCACTGGATGATCGATTACTCACCTTATGTTTGGTTGTAGAGCCTCTCAATGTGTCAAACTTACAAATGAACAGTGGGCGAAAATAAACACAAGAAAAGAAAGTATATATACCATAAAGTATGGTATTAGGCAATAGATTGCAACTGTGATCTCGTCAACAGATGTTAATGTTCGCTCACGGGTGTAACTACTAAGTTTGTTAGTCTATGAGCAGCCATTATGGCAGCTAATTTTTGCTTGCTGCGCTGTGTGACATTGGGTCACGACAATATGTGTGTTGCCCTTCCGTTCTTTGCAGTCCCTCTTCAGCAGTGCTTCAGACCTCCTTCACGACGCGACCAATGGGCGCGTCTACTTCAGTCAGGTGACCATCTCTGTTCCCAGCACGTGGCCACAGCGCCCCGAGGCAGAAAGCGTCAATTCCGACTTCTTTCAATACGCGGACATTCGTGTGAAAGAGCCCAATCCTCACTATGGTTCGATACCTTACACTCTTCAACCAAGAAGGTGCGGTGAGCCAGGGGAATATATTCATCTGACGGCAGATTTTCTTCTTAATGCAATGGCTTCCAAGGAAAGGCCATACGATACCCCAGGTATTTTGGCAACTTTGGTACTTTGGCAGGTACTTTGGCGAGAACTATATAATATGCTACCCCTGAAAGCGATGATTGTGTTGTGTGAAGATATTGTAACTACTAATTTTTGGTCTCACTCTACTGCTTATTTGAATATAAGATCACTTATGCCGCATCAACATTCGAGACTCAGGTATAAAGACCTGAGCCTCGAACATTTTTGCGGCGTAGGTACATCACAAGTGGCAGCATAACTATGAGTGCTTTCAAAAAGTATTTTACTGACCAGTATTCCTGAGCAGTGCACGACCCTAGCGGCGATATCTGTTTTGTGATTGGGGTTGGATGTTGCACAACTACACAACGTGTTCACTCCAGAGGTACGAGCGTAGCGCATCTGCGGAAGGCATAGCAGACGCGCGCGTCATGCCCTTTCCTTGTGTCACAGATGCTATGCGGATTACCGTTACGCTGTTGGCGTGTCTGATGTGCCTGCTGTTTCACTTATATTATATGCGACTATTACTCGAGAAGAACACAAACAACAACAACAACAACAACAACAACTTTATTTCAGGATGATGGGTGGGGAGTTTCATCCCCAGGGTAGTTCAGCATGGGGTAGAGTATCGCCGGGGACGATACTCTACCCCATTGCTAGAGGTGAAGCAGGGAGTGAAGGAATGGGTCCCGTTACAATGAGGATCGAAGTCCTGTGGCGTCCAAAAAGGCGAAGAGAGCCTTGAGGACAGAGCGTTGGTGAGCTGGATGCGGCCAGGGGCCAAGCAATTTTGTGAGTGAGAGGGGACGGGAGTCTATAGCTCGTTCAGGGAGGCGGAGAGTACGGAGCGGGAAGGGTGGTAGTGTGGGCTATGGAGAAGAATGTGCTCGGGCTCTTCAACAGCACCGCAGTGACTGCAGTGGGGAGAGTTAACTTCTCTCAAGCGGTAGCGCCACTGTGCTGTGAAGGCCACGTCGAGGCGCATTCGATGAACTAATGCGGCGTCTTGACGAGAGATATGTGCTGGCATGCGGAATGCGAGCGCTGGGTCAACTCTGCTCAGCATGGCGGGGGGTAGTATGTCGGCGGTCAGTTGGCGGGTAGCCAGAGGAGTCACAAGGCTTCGAAGTATGGACCGCCGATCGCCTCTCAGCAGTGACGCGTCCGTGTCCGAGACGAGAGAGCTGCTTCGGCGGCGCTGTCCGCCAGTTCATTGCCTTCGACACCGCAATGGGCGGGAACCCATTGGAGAGCGAGCCTATGTCCTGCTTCGTAGACAAGTTTGTAAGCGGTTAACACATCCAGAACCAACGGTGCGGAGGAGCCTCGGATGTCAGAATTTTCAATTGCTTGCAGCGCAGATGCTGAGTCCGTAAAGATCACCCAATTCCGGGGGGTGGGGGATAGAACGATGTGCTGCAAAAGGAAAAGTATGGCGTAGAGTTCCGCAGCTGTGGATGATGTACAATGCCAAAGGCGACGTCCTTGAACTACGCCTTCGTCGGGGATGACAAATACTGACGCGGGCTTGCCATTTCGAGATGCGTCATCGGTCTAAGCGGCGGTAGAGGTGAAAAACTTCGCGTCTACGAGAGCATAAAAATGGGCTTGAAGGACTTGAGGGGGAACCTGAGCTCTGCGGACCCGGAGGTCAGGAAGACGTGCGAAGCTGGGTGGCACAGGCAGAGACAAAGGGGGCGTTCGGCGGTGTGACAGTCCTAGGTGTGAAGCCGGTGAGAGCGTGGCGTGTCCTCTGCGCCACGCGATGGAAATCTCTTTCAGGACGTGAAAGGACTTTCAGTGAAGTGAAGAACACAAACAATTTACATGTCCACATTAGAGATTGACCTTTGTTGTCGACGAGCCACGAAAAGTCGAATAATTATCAACATTAAAGAGTACCTTACCTTGTTTTAGCATTCCAGTTGTTGCAGCAGTGGGCTCACTTCCGCTATGGCATCTTCGAAGACTACGGTATTCAAGATGACATCTTGTACCCTGTCTTCTACTGTTCACATGACAAGGTACAATGGTTTTACATTTAATTTAAACATGGGAAAAACTTCTTCCTCATTCTCGAGGCGCATATAAAGTGGTCCTGTTGATGTCCGGTATCATTCCAGGTTCGTGCCAACACATTTCCTCGACACGTCCCGTTTCACCCAGAGACTAGAAACGGAGCCACGTGCAAAATCTACCGTAACTGCAGAGTCTCCAAAGAATGCGTCGCCGCTGCACTCCCACATGATGCCACTCTCGCACAATCCTCTGCCATGTACATACCGAAGCCGGTAAGCGAAACCTTCAGTCGCGCTTGGCACTCTGCAAAGAACAGGGACGAACATCGTAGACAAAAGAACGGGCCCAGAGAATCGCCGACCGACTTTAGTCGCATTAGCGAGACATCAACCACATACTATAATAAACCATGAAAGTTTCGTGGAAACCCTCCTGATTGCTGGACCACAGGTCACAGCTACGAAATACAGTGAGACTGCGTCACGTCATGAGAGAAGCTGCTACACATGCCCTGTCGACGTGCTGTGTGAATCTGAACAGGCCCAATATTGTCCTCATCCTCCGTGTGGGCTCATTTTGCCAGTTTGTTCCAAAGGCAGGTTCTGTTGAGCGCGTACAATTTACTTCCAGGGTGAAGATGAACCGCAGTACGACAGCTTTTCCCCGACCAAACAAAACATCATTTGTAGACGATCGCCGCCCTTCGGGGTCATCCGAAGACATTCGGATTTTAATGGGTAAGTTACAAGTGGTAGATATACAGAGGAACTAAGAACATGTGCGGCCAGTATCATCCTAGGATGACACGTTTCGTTTTCTGCATTGAAGGTTGGCGAAACCACAGCTTGTCAATAATGTGACCGAAGTGAAATTCAGAGAGGTCCAACAGAGTACACAGAACCCAGAGCGAGTTGTTATGGTCTTGGACGTATCCGTCAGCATGAATGTAAGTGCAAACGCACGTATGCAACAGTGTTTCATATGAGAGGCTATTTCGTTCAAATGAAAATGTCTATTTCTAAGGGAAGTATATAGCACACACACACTCTCGTGAATGTCTTCCCAAGTCTTGAAATTCGCATGTTGCTCATTTATTATCCAATGCAGTCTGATCTAATCTAATCAATGGATGTACTATCAGTCACATTATGTCACTGTTCAAACCAGGAACGGCATGAAATGTCCAATTATCAAATTATCAAATATAATCTGATCTAATCTAGCAGCCACGTTATACCAGTGTTCAACCTACGAACGGCATAAAATGCCCGTCAACTCGAACATACGGCAGATCTTTCGCTGGAGGAATAATAGGAGAATTTATGCTCGAATGTCCCTACGCCTAGGGCTCCTGTAGTTTCGGTGTCGGCGCACTACTTGTTGCGTCGTAGAGTGACGCGGCTAGCCATTGAAGCGAATGGGAACAAGCGTAGGGCGGGGCTTATATGCTGTTCTTATGTTGACTACGGTCATATAACACGTGGCTGGCTGTGACATCCGTCCTTGTTGGCAGATTTCTTTTTCTTGGGGCTATCTCTGCTGCGCATGCAGTGCTTCATACGTTACATGGTTAACTTTAGGAACACGAGCGCATGGAGTATCTCAAACGGTCAGCGAGCTACTTCGTGAAGAACTTGGCCCCAGACTACCTGCAGCTGGGCATAGTTACATTCAGTCGCAGCTCCACGGTACTGCAAGAACTAGTGACGGTGGACAGTCGTACCAGGCAAAGGCTACTCGACCTCATTGCTAACCTTGCCATGGATTCTGCAACAGCCATCGGTCAAGGACTGCAAACTGCATTACAGGTAAAGCCCTGACGTAAGGTTAAGAAAAAACACAAAACATCTCCTTGTGCGCCACTCTTTTGGAAAGCGAGCCTGACATATGTGTTGGCAATTAAAGAAACAGCCGAAGCTGTCGACATGATTTTGAGGGTAGCGTTATACTGAACTGTGTCTTAGCCTCTTAGGTGTAGACGCGAAATGCGAAATTTCATCTAGCAGAGCGACGCTCTTTTGGAGGTTAACATGAATAACGACGATATGTTCACATCCGGTTTCGGTTTCACAGTGACGTAAGCATGTGCTACCTCACCTTGGCGGACGTCACAAAGGGTGTGCGAGCGAGAAAATGATAGTTGAGGATTATTTTGAGGTCCGGTAAGACGTAATTGACAAGGTTTGTTTCGAATCCGTGACTTGATTGCTCGGCAGGACAGAGACCAGAAGTTGTTGACTGTGACATCGCTGCAGCGAAAGGCCCGTCTGTAAAATTCAATAAGAATGACCGCGATTTAAATACTTTGTACTGTGGCTCTGTGCATCATACGAAAGCGTATGACGGCATTTGTGTAGCTTTGGATTTGTTCGGGTCTGTCCCTTTTAACTGTTAACAAGTTAGCTTCCTCACAACACAAGCACAACACTGGACAAGGTTCCGCTAAATTTAGAGGGAGCGAAACGTGCAGTCCAGCGACACTGAATGTTTCACGAAGTGGGCTTCCTCTAAGTGCTTGCAGGGCTTAGGTGAAGCCGACTTGCAGACTGGCGACGCCTACCAAAGGAATGCCCGCCTTGCGTTCAACAGTCCTTCATGTTACCGCAGGTGACGCCTGAGAGCACAAATAAGAAGGTGTTCTTTCGTCCAGGTCTTACAACAAAATGGAACTTCGACCGAAGGGACATCCATAATTCTAATGACTGATGGCGAAGAGAATGTGGAGCCATACATTGAGACTGTCCTGCCTTCGCTGGTCGACGCGAAAGTCCATGTGAGCGGCCTGGGATTAGGCGCTGAAGCTGACAAGCAACTGGAAACTCTAGCCGATGTCACGGGTGGCAGGGTGTTTTTCTTTAAGGACAGGCAGGAAAATATCGAGCTGGCAATGGAGTCTGCGTTTCAAGATTCTGCAACGATACACCTCGAAGAGTATCGCAAGCCCATTATAGTAAGCCAGTGTTGTTCTGCGCAACCTCATATCTGCCGTTTATCCTGTCTATTTTGTCTGGTTTTGTTCGTTCTTCATCCGTGCCATTTTTGTTTTTCTGTGGTTGTCTGTTTTTTTTTTTTTCGAAGACATGATTGGTTGTTCGTTATCACATTCGTCCCCATCATTTCCCCGAACCACAAGCCTGCGAATACCCCTCGACCGTACACTCTTAAAAATCAACTTCACCGCATAGCACGCTCCTAGCCAACCATAATCTCGAATGATATCGTTATCTGCCGTGATTTGTTGAAAACGGGAGGCGTACACCTTTTCTGTGACACTTATGCTGTTCATAATTGTAACAGAAAAGGCGTACGCCTCCCGTTTTCAACAAATCAGGGCAGATAACGATATCATTCGACATTATGGTTGGCTAGGAGCGTGCTATGCGGTGAAGTTCATTCGACAACGGCAAGCCCTTTCAACATCACCACCACCACCACCATCATTTTTGAGAGTGTACACCACTTACAGATATGATATACAGGGTGTCCCAGAAAACGTGTCATTGAATTATGATAAAAAAACTACACCACCTAGAGTCATGCGGTCAACGGCATTTGTTCTTACTGGGTTTTTGCCACCTCCTCATGTGAATGTCGTGTAACATAAGCTTAATTATGTAAATTTTTGCGACCTTAAGTCGGAAATTTGCCTAGTAAATGTCACTTTTTTACCCCACCAATGTGAAGAGCGTGTCTAATTTAGTCAAATTAATGATAATTGACAGGGATATTCAGGAGCTATCCCATCGAAAAAAATAGCCGAACATCATGCTCTACGGAGGTTGCACAGAATAGCGCACGATGAGTTTTTCAGCGCAGTCTTTGTCAGTCCGACGAAAGGAGGTTGGAAACCCAGCCCTCCCCGACATCGCAGAAAGAGATAAAACAGGTACGGCTTATCACGTCCGACTTTCGCTGGGATAATGCTTTCCCTCTCCCAATTTTAGGAACTGTTACTTTTTCTACTATCGCTCTGTGGGCTGGCTTCCGAACCTCCTTTCGTCGCACTGAGAGCGAATGCGCTCAAAAAGTCAACGCGCGCTATGGTCCGGTGCTCCGAAAAGTATGATATTCGGCTATTTTTTCGGATGGGATAGGTCGTGAATATCACTGTGAATTATCATGAATTTGAGTGAATTCGGCACGCTCTTCATATTGGTGGGGTAAAAAAGTGACCTTTACTTGGCAAATTTCCGAGTTCAGTTCGCAAATATTTACATAATTAAACTTGGAGTACATGAAATTCACATTAGGAGGTGGCAAAAACCTAATAAGAACAAATGCTTTTGACCGCATGATTCTAGGTGGCGTAGTTTTTTTTATTATAATTCAATGACACGTTTTCTGGGACACCCTGTATGTTCGGAAACCGAGTCCAGGTGACACGATGTTGCACAGTTTGCCCTAGAATATATTCTGCAGATAATCTCTCTGTCAATGAAAAAATGGCTTAGAAGCAAGCGAGTTGATGCTGTGTTTTGATGCTGTGCGATGGTGTGTGATGCTGCTTGATGTTGTTTAATGCTGTGTGATGACGAAGTCTTCGCGTTGTGTCTGTCCCTTCATGTTTCCTAGTTTCGGGGTTATGAATATCTCTGTTACTTGTTGTTCCAACGGCACGCGGTCTCAGGGATTTGCGAAGTATTCTGATTTGGAGGATCCTTTCACAAGAATCGGTGGCATGGGTTGCAAGAAGAATCAGTTTTACGCTACTTTATATCTTCCATTTGCAGGTGCTTGAGAATTCTCTGCACGTCGCCAACGACAGCAAGGTACATTTTACGATAGATGACGACTTGGGAAACGACACGGCTGTAACAATAGTGAGCACGTCACTCGAAGACATAGAAATTACCCTTCTCGAACCTTCGGGAGACCCGTGCTCCACGTGCCAAAACAAAACAGATACCGTGCTTTCGAAACGCATGACCATTACAGTCCCAACTCCAGCAAAGGTATACCGAAAGGATTTTTACACGAAAGGCAACGAGGCTATACAGGTGACTAACTCTGTTCTCGTTTTTCAGAACGGAACATGGACACTGATCACGTCCTGTAAGAGTACCGATCCAGTCCACATCAGTGTGCGCGTGTCGTCCATAGCTAAATCGAAGGAAGCAGAGCCAATCCGTCTTCGGGCTTTCTTGAATCGTCCAATTGTTACACATCCTGAAGAAGCACGGATTTATGCTGAGGTTACTAAAGGGAAAGACGCCGTTGCTCGAGCCAGAGTGCAGGCCAAAGTGACAAGGCCCAACGACGATGCTGATGTCCAAGTGGAGCTCTGGGACAACGGATTTGGTAAGCTGGCTTTGATCAATTCCTTTCAACCTTTGCTTACGTGGTAACTGAACTCTTTCATGCCACGAACCGTATCATGACACAAAATGGAGATACGGTTCGTTCTGTCTGCCCATTTCTGTTAACAACCCTTATGGTTCTGTCAGAAGCACGCCAAGAAGAGGAAACGGCCATATAGTCATGCTTGTACGGTACTGACAGCTTTTGAATACGTGGGAATAAACGATAGTGCTGCTGGCGATGTTCTATATTAATGAAATTTTATCAGAAGAGGAAGTTGTGGGCTCCATGCTTTCATTTTATTGCTAGGCTGCATTCCAGAACAGTGGAACAGAATTTACCTTTCCTGTACCTTTACTAGCGCGCCTATTTTCACAAGGTCTGTGTCAGCACCCACCTCCAGCAATAGTAACATATGATGACGAATGAGGACCTTCACCTTTAGCGATCACTCACTTGAGTGTAAAATGTATGTGTCATAATGCCCAAGCGCGTATATAGGAAATCCCGCTTCTACAGAGAACTGGTACAGCTCTCTTGTATATCTCTTGTATCTCATAAGGGAAGGCAAGGTGATAAGCGCGCACACTCTTATTGACATAGTGGATGTTAATATTTTTCAGGAGCGGATGTGACCGCAGACGATGGCATCTACTCGTCCTATTTTACACAGTTTACTGGCATAGGGCGTTATTCTGTTGAAGTCCGGGTTGAAAACGGTGGGTCCGCTCTACAGCTTACAGGACGGAGGGCTTCTGGTGCAGTTCCACCCTTCACCGCGGTCGTTGGTAAGTTTAGATACAGGACCAACCACATTTCAGCACACTGCTATCCCAAGTCTAATACATCTTGTAAACAATAGACCTGTCTGTAAACAATTGACGTCATAGTGTTCGAAGTTGAACAACGCTCGAAGCTGGAGGCGAACAAGCTCGCGCGCGAAAGCCACGGTCTTGAGGGGATTACGATGATCTCTGAAAGGGACGCGACCTTCTGTCCTTCTTTTCTTCCAATAGGAGGCAGCGAACAAGTGCCCACTCGCGGAACCCAACCCTCCCCTTCCGATTTGTTTCGGTTTCAGTCTGTCTACGAACGTCATGATGACGTTTCTCGGGTAGAGGTGTATTAGGGAACTATGCTCAAGTATATAGGGAGACAATCCTATAGACCGTAGCGGTGACAAAGTGTTCTTTTCACAGGCCTGGATTCTCGAGAGGTGGCGAAGGAATTTCCCAGAAGCACGTTTAGATTCATCGATGCAGACATTGCAGAGATGGAAGACATAAGCGGTGCACGTCTGCCAGAGTTTCAGCGTTTCGCAACAGGTGGTTCTTTTCGCCTTGAAGACGACATTAAAGCAATATCCAATCCTCCGAGTCCTATCGAGGACCTCTCTGTTATCAACGAACAGGACCGTTTCGATAGCTATGTAGTTACCTTGTCCTGGACCTGTCCCGGCCAACACTTCGACGTTAGTGGCGGTAAGTAGAACGACGCAGTCCATATTATTATGAATGATATCATTATTATTGTTTTGTACGATGCGAAGTAGATGAGCGTCATAAATGAAGCAACCGCAAGGCCCGTAGCGCCACTCCTTTAGGTGGACTTCCTGGTGTCGCGGCGCCAGCTGTGCCACGTCTTTTGAGCTTAGCTCTTGTCCGAATTGGAACAAAACGGTTACTCTCGCCACGCGTCAGCAAGCTCTCGTCGAACACTCTTTAACGTGGTCCTCTCAATCGAAGTAAATAAATACTTGTTAGGAATCGTGCTAATTGCGGATGTCGAGGTACGTCTGTTTATCGAAGCATTTCATTATTACGTAGAAACTTCGCCGATTGCAGCGTTATATAGCAGTGTGGGTAACGACTACAATGATTATGTGATGTAGTTTTATGGTGCACGCGCTACTATGACCATGGTGCACCAAACATATATAAAGCAGGGTTCGACGACTCTGCGTAGGACCGGGATGCGTTGCTGGCCTTCGTTTCGTCCATAGGACTGTCTTAACTTCTCCCTCTTCCCCCCCTTTTTTTTTCAAGGGTGAAACTTGCCGCCTTTACTGAGCAGGCAGACATATCGCTCTTTTTTGTTGAACATCGTCCCCCCCCCCCCAGGGTTCGACCTTGGTCGTATTCTGAATTCTGCGAAATTCTTGGATGCCCCATTCAGAAAACCAGCACGATGGAAGCGAGACACCGGACACAGAAGCTGCATTGCCGCAGCCTCTCTTTTCGCATTTCGTCAAGCAATGATTTGATTATCTGCCGTTATACTTGTGCTCTTGTGCGACTGATATCTATCATGCACCCTGCAATGGGATGCATGGGTAACCCCTATCTGTATACATTTCACTGACGTCGAACCTGTCATTTCCACCACCCCACGTGTTTGCATCTCCATGGCACGGCTTCCTTGTCTCCAGCCTAATTTTGGTGTTTGTTCTTACACAGCCTCATCCATCGAAATTCGAACCAGCGACAATCTGACCGCTCTCCTAAGCGACTTCGAGTCCGGAAGGAACGTCACGTCGACTGTGCTGCACCCTGCCGGTACTCGGCAAGACCTCATCGTCACGCTCCAAAAGGATCACCTTCAACACCCCAAGCTGCCTTCTCCACATACCGTGTACATTGCTGCACGCGTACGGAACAGCGACGGCATGGCCTCTGACGTGTCCAATTTTGTATCAGTGCAATATTATTATTCCACCCTCCTCAAACTAGGTGACTTTACGATAGGCCATTGGGCTGCGCTTCTGGCACCGTGTATTTTGTTTGTGTTTTTAGTCATTATCCTTTTGTCACTTTCGTGCAGAAAGCGCCGTCCGAGGCCTACCTCTCTGCGCCTTGTTAGAAGGCAGCAATCAGTATCAACTCTGGGGCTGGTAGGAAACGAAAATAGAGCGTCTGATGTCTAGGGAAGTGATCATTGTGGGATTATCGCAAGAAGTCTGTCGCTGCTTCGGTGTGCAATGTGGCCCATTACATCATGCACACATTCGATTGTACGCTAGACTAAAGGGTCGGGGACTACAATGGGGAGTAATTGCCATGTAGGAGATTAGAAAATAATTCCTACCAGAGTATTGAGGAAACAAGAATAATTTATCTGCGGGTCGTACTTGGCGAGATTTAATACCTTGAACACACGTACTCGTCAAGCTCTGCCATCAGAGCTCGGTCCGGCCATTCCCATTGGTTGTCGTAAGTACGTGACCCCTCTCGTTGGCGGAATGAAGGTTCACGGCGATCCAAATAATTATATTTAACATTTATCCGGAATAACTTGAGACGAAGTGTCCCAACCTCATGGGCTTGGTAATATATTGCCCACAAATTTTAGCATTACCACAACGAAAAAAAAAGAAGTAAATAATGGCATTGCGTTCACTGCGTGCATGGGAAACGCCACTTCCGCTTCTCGGTGATATTCACAGAGAGGCTTATGTTTAAAATACGTAGCCACCGACAACCGCCGACGAGTCCTGGTGGACGAAGTAACCACCGATTTTTCCCGCCGAATTTCTGAGCATCGTGAACGGAAAACCCCAGATTATATGGTTATGTGTCTGTTTCGTGTCGTTGTGCGTGTCGAGCACCCGTTTTCGTACGTCAATTTTGAAGGTTCGGATGCAACGTCGACGTTGCATGAGGATCTGCGGCGCCTTCATGTTCTCACGATATTTATGCATGCATTTCTGTAGCATGTTGAACCTTGTTGTGTAAATAAACGTTCCTTTATCGTACCCTGACTTTATAGTACCCTGCAGTACCTTTTATAGTTCAACAAAATGCTTTGTTGGGCTAGTTGGTAATTCATTGCTAGGCCTGGAAAAACACAGCGCGAAACCAGACAACCACGGGAGGAACATGAGACACACACGGGGGGCGCTCGTGTGTGTCTCATGTTCCTCCCGTGGTTGTCTTGTTTCGCGCTGTGGTTTTCCCAGTCTACCTTTTATAGTACCCTGCTGTCGACGTCGATGGTCGTGAAACTCCCCATTCATTATCTCATAATAAAATTGTTGTTGATGGCGATGGTGCTGGAGCACCACTATCAACAGCAACTGGTGCTGGGGTGGTGGTGCTTCTGAAAGACCTCGCCCTTGTCGGTCACGACCAACGCTTTGGTCACCACAGCGTCTCCCTCAAGTGCTGTATCTGTGGGAACCAATCAGGACAGGACAAGCTGCTGTTCTTCACCAGCGCGAAGACAACCCATGCACTGCACTGTTTCCAGTCAATGGAGAACAACGAAGAACAACAACAGGACACGAATAGCTAGTAATGCTTCGTCTTATTTGTTTTGCTGCTCCATTCTCAGGCTCCTCGTTTTACGTAGTTTCTCCAGCTTTCCCCGCGACACTCTCGCTAGTAACGCTAACAAGGATATGGAATCTTCCAACGCCGAACTCTACGAACGAACGCACGCAGCCCAACCAACGATAAGCTCAAGTGCTTAAGGGCGGAGATGCATTGTCAGTTCACTCTACTCCGTGTATGCATAAAATTAACCTTGAACTACACATTCACCTCTTGTGAGTGTGCTTTTTTGACTGAATAGCGCGCCTGTCTCTCCACTCGTTCATGTTGCACTGCTACGATTTATGCGATGCCCCACACGGTCGCCCTCAGAAGCGATAATCACAGCGGACGATAACGCTAAAGTCACGTCTGACAGCCACGTGTAAAAAAAAAAAAAGAAAGCAAACCGAAAGAGAAATCTCTCCTCTCCAAACAGCCAGTGCGATAAAACCAGTTCTGCTTTCAAGATGTCGGTGTCGGTGGTGTCTAAGCGGCGTTCCAACTTGGGCGAAGGACCGCATTGGGACTATACATCCAACACCCTGTTGCACGTCGACCCACACTTGTGGGACGTGTGCAGGCTCAATGTCCTTTCACGCGAGACGGATACCGTTCATTTGGGTAAGCAATCACAGTGCCCTTCGAACTTCGTGATTTTGGGGGGGGTGCAGTTTCGCGTGGCGGTTATATTCAAACATGCATAGGAGCGGGTGTCGATCACGAGATCGGGGCGTATTGGGGGACTTCTTGTAGCGCTGGAATGGGGGGAGGGGGATTACGGCGTCCACGTGCAAAGTATCGCTTTTGATTGCGTTGACGTAAAAATGTGAGCTAGTTGGGGGCGGAAGCTGTGCAGCAAAGTGCAGCACCGGTGACGGGAAATACTATACTTCTCATCACGTGAGCTCGTGGGATGCATTTGGTGCTATCGTTGCTGGGCTTGCTATAGCATACTAAATGTTTTACCATTCTTTTACCATTGTTTACCATTTTTTTACTATGTATATAGTATCTGTTTTCTCCTAGAAAGGAAATGTCTTTCTAAGTGAGCTTTTGGTTCGTCATCCCATTTATGTGATGTTTCAAATTTGTCTCTAAATTTAAGCGTTTAATTCAACTATATCCTTATCCGTATATCAGGCCGTATACTGGTCCAATATGGCACCAGTTAGGAATTGCCATATTGGGAGAACACAATGCATTACGTGTACTTTGACTGATATGCATGATACACGCACTATGGAAACAAAGCTGCACACGTTGCGCCATTGCTTAGGGGGTGTTGATTTGCACCAAAAATTGAATCAGTTAGGGTGTCGTCCAATTACCAGTGTGGACCAACAAGCCGCACACCCGCTCAGTAAGTGTTACACCCTTTCAGAGGTAATGTGGGTGTGGGTGAGTGTAAAAATTTGAAAGTGTTGTGAAATACACCCTGAGAGGTAGGTCTGTTTCGTTACACCTACAATTTTTTGCACTCAAATGGGTGTGAGTTATGATACACCCACCTTACACTCAAAGGGGTGTAAAAAAGTTAAGCGTGATGGTGACACTGGAATAGTATCACACCGCATCACGTGTGCAACTGGAGCCATGCATATACCTGTTGTAAAAGGGGAACTCCAGATCAGCCTATAAATAATTGACTTTTGCGTTAGCAAATTATTTATAATAGTAAATAACTGAAACGTAGTAAATTTTACGTGTATTTCGTTAATATATTTGCGTTAACATATTTTCGCTTGCAAACCGCACAATGGCACACAGAGATAAAAAATAAAGAAAGCAGTATCCCAATTATAGGCGGGTCCAGCCAACCAGCATGGAAGTACGAAGGGAATTGCCTCAGGACGAGAGACTCCGATATTTCGAACAAAGACTGTTCCAGAAGAACAGTTTCTGTTCGAAATATCGGCGTCTCTCGTCCTGAGGCAATTCCCTTCATAGTATGCTGATTAGTTAGATATATTTTACACTATAATCTACGTTTGAATAAAGTGCACCATGATGAGTTTAAACCATGTGCATCCTGTGGACTGACATACACCGTGCTGATGCCCAACAACAGAGCTGGTGGAAACACCAGCGTCTAGCCACTTGACCTGATATTCCGTTTGCTTACACAACGCAATTTATACTTTTTTTACATGACTATTTCCAGACGGACTGGTTACCATTGTCATACCCTACAATTCCAACCCCGATCTGAACGTTATCACCGTGGGTCGACAGATCCGTAAATTGGACTGGACCACGAAGAAGACTGAAGTCCTGGCGGAAGTGGATCAGGACAGACCAACCAATCACTTCAATGATGGAAAATGTGACGTCACCGGGCGTTTGTGGGCAGGTTCGTCAAAGCATCGCAAAAAAAAAGAAAAAAAAAGAATGAAATGGTTGAAAATATTCAAATTTGAATGTGCGGTCAATGTACGTAATATTGTACGTCATGTCGTTTTATGTTGATTGTGTCTGCTTCTGCTTCTCGTTCAGATATGCTTAAAAGGTGCACAGATTCATGTATTCCAATTCCTAGTGCATTGCGTATTCACAGTGAATAGTGCACTTTCACATTCACTTTATAACGCACGTTGAGTACAAATTCCCTCAAGGATGGCGCGTCATGCCCCCAGAGCATGCCCCGTAAGACGCTGACATTCAAACGTGTGCCATACCCTAAATAGAGAGAAGCCTAAGTAACTTATTTTGCCCATAACATAACACGTCACGCGATTGCCAGCTATGCACAAGGTCCACGTGTCCTGTCCGTGTCTCGTTACCGTAACAACAGCTGATCGTAGACAGGTACGTGTCTGTGGCAGTCCTGGGCCAGTAAAGGAGCAGCAGGCACAGTTTAACCTCGTGTTTCTCGTGTAACGTCCAAAGGTGCCTATGGTGTGTCAGGTACCAGAGGCGAAGAGAGAGGTCCCGACGACATCGACCCGGAGAAAGGAACGCTGTACAGCTTTGACCCTCCTGGTATGCAACCCAAAGGCCACGTGCACAAGATCAGCATCTCCAACGGCATGACTTGGTCTCCGGATAACAAGAAGATGTTTTACATCGACTCCTTTACCAGGATCATTTACTCGTTCGACTTCAATGCGGCTACCGGAGAACTTAGTGAGTTGAATTATCGTTTTCGCGAGCCTCATAGTACAATATATACCCTCGAGACAGTGTCGTCGCTGGTTTTTGTTGCTTCTTTGAGGGACTGTCGAGTGAGGACAACTGCCGTATACCATCATCCGTCTGATTATGAAATTGAAGATTATGCCCGTTGAAGGGTCTTTTATGATTTCACTCCATTTCGCACTGATTACTGCATATCACCAGGATATACGTCAGTAATGCATACATCGATCAACATGACGTTTCGTTCAACCGTTTCGTCGAAAACGAGCAAGATCTACCTGTAACGCCTTCCGGACCAAGTGACAAGATTCGTCTGTTTTCTCGTTGTCGTAATGTAGCGAACCCTTACCATTCAAGAGGATGTAAATACATGTAGTTCATTTCTGGACAACGTGGTCTTAGAGCGTACCATTGTAGAGAAACCTACTACGTGTTGCAAATACATCACGCGCATAATATTGCAGCTAACCAGCAGGTTTTCCTGGACTTCAATAAAGATGAAGCGTACAAGGATAAGGGATACCCCGATGGAATGACACACGATGTGGAAGGAAAACTGTGGGTCGCTTGCTACGACGCTTCACGGGTTATTCGGATTGACCCAGAGACAGGTAGGTGTTACGTCCACGACCCCAGGGAAGTGACACACAGTGCTAGGTATCTCGTTCACTGCTGAGATTCTCCCAATCGATGTGTTCCAGGCAAGCTGCTACGAGAAGTAACATTCCCAGCTACGAAGATAACGTCTTGTTGCTTTGGCGGGCCAAACTACGACGAGCTGTACGTGACGTCAGCTTGGCGGGGCCTGTCAGATGAGGAGAGGAAGGCACAGCCTGATGCGGGAGCGGTCTTCAGGGTCACGCAGCTAGGGACCAGGGGATTCCAACCGAACACCCTGAATCTTTGAAGCTTCGTTTTGTCCCGCTTACGATGTTTACGATAAATAGGAACGAAAATGGTTTATTAGACGTTTGAATTTGCTACTAATGGTGCTGAACTGACTTCTTGCACGAGCAAGAGAACGCATGCAAAGCTGCGTCAGTCCATACCGAGGCACCATAGGTAACCAGCAGCAGCAAATTTCAGTCATGTTATAGCTACACTGGTTATGACTTCAGACACCGCTGTCTCGCTCCATGATATTTCAGCTAGTCTTACTGGGCATTGATGGCGCAAGAGCAATATTTCAGTCTTACAGCTGGTTCCGTGCAGCTGTTCATTTTGATTTATTTTTCATATTTGATTTAGTTATAAAGCGACGTGTGCGATCCATCTTGCTTCTACATGGCAAAGCAGTTCGGTGGCAAGCCTTTTGTACCAGGAATGCCGGACACCTTAAAGATAGCGCCAGCATCCGGTTGGCTTTGCAGCTGGTCCCGTGACAGTCCGATGAAGCCAGTCGTTACGAAGAGGTCTTCGTACCGTGGGCCGCCGAAGCAGAGGGACGTCACCAACTGCGTGGGGATCTTGATCTTCTGCATCAGGGTTCCTGGGAACAACGCAAACACACCAGCCATGCGTCACCACAGACACTTCGGTCATTCCGTTATACTCTCTCTGCACAAAGTCCCTGCCATGGACTGGGAATAAAAGTAGCGACATCCTTTTCCCTTTCCCGCCGCGACCTTGCAACGCCACCTAGATAGACACGGCCTGCTTATTGCCTCCTCTCCCTCCTGCCCTACGTGGACACAAGAACCCGCAAATGACTGCAGCTAACTTGGAACCTGCAGACCTAAATATTTAGACAAAAAGTGCAAGACCCTTTCCAGAAAATCAGTTTTGAGAAATATTGAGACCTTTCCCCCCCAAAGTTTTCCCATTTAGTACGCGAGGACCTTCAATCACAACTCGCAGACGACAGTAGTTCGTCTTCATGGCCACGGCCGCTGAAAGCACGTTCGTGATTGGCTACGGCCTTTGAAAACACGGATCCTCATAGCCTGCATTGTTACGTCATGGCGACGAGTAAGCAGGTTTTCTCTATCTAGGTGGTGTTGAACCTTGGAGCTTTAATGGGGGCCACAGCATAGATTTGTATGATACGGCCGCCATTAAAGCTCGAAGGTCACGGCTGCAAGATCAAGGGACGTCGCTACTTTCCCCAATGCAGGGACATTATCCCTGCATTCACAGGAGCGACCCTAGAACACTCCAGCGGAAGATACGCAAAACGTCATAGCTTTTCGTGCTCTTTTAACTACTGGTAATATCCTGCGGCTCAGCCACAACTCATGGCAGACGACAGGGTCGACGGTACGCGTCGTCTGCTATGTGCGCAGTACGTCACTTCCGATATTTGGGCGCTCTGCGAAAGCTCAATACGAGACGAGGCGCAACTTCCGCCCCGTGAGCAGTTCTTTGCTTTTTCTTCCACCAGAATATTCCAGAATATTCCGTGGGGGATGTCGCTCGTGTAAATACGTACTTCATTTCGTCAACAGCTAGACTTACCAGTTGCGGGATCCACCTTGACAACGTGCGAACCGTTGAAGCACGCCACCCAGATCTTGTCAGTCTGATCGATGGTTATACCATCTGGATTGCCCAATTCGTTTAGAGGCGCAGCCGCGAAGTCCACCACAACCTTCTGGTTACCTGCAAGAAAGGCTCGCGTGATCGTTTGCTCCACACTCGCTTTGCGATAACCACGTGTCGTCCATCACGACAGCACGTCAAACTAATTCGAGCCTGCGGCAGTTCCAAAATGGCATTACTGATATCTCCCTTAGCGAGGTCGAAGTCGTACACGTAGAGCTTCTTGGGCACAGAATCGACGAAGAACATTTTCTTGTTGTCTGCGGTCCAGGCAATGCCGTTGGGCAGAGTGATGCGTTCGATGTGTTTACGGATGTGTTTTTTCTCGATACTGTACATGGACCCTTGTTCAGCCTCATTCATCATCGGTTTCTTGTCCACGGCCATAGTGGCTGAAACAATCGTGCCATGAGTAAGGACTCGAAACTCAGCAACTGCGCTCAAATTCCAAAAAGGGGAGCAAAAACTTGTGTTGTTGTGTGTTTTGCGTTTTTGCTCACTGTTTTGGAATATGTACCCATACCAACAGTCCCCTCTTGCAACTCTCACAACTGTGCTCAACATTTACGGAAAATGCAACCATACCCCAATGAGCAACAGGTTCATTCGTATTGCAGCAGGGGTGTCGGAAGTTCCTCAAGCGTTGGGGGGGGGGGGGGGTAATCTAACCCAACCTAACCTAACCTAGAGGAGCCATTGATGTTCTTATTAGAAACGACTCGTCCATGCAATCCTATGTCTTCGATGTCCGATCGAATCTTTTTTCCCCCGGTTCCGATGAAGAGCAAGTGCTCGATACCCGTTCACCGATACCTTCAACTTCTCTTCTCTTTTTTTGCCCCCAAACTATTCTCCCTGTCCTTGCTGCTTTAGTCGTTTCGTTGTGTTCTTTTTGAACGGGTGTTCGTTTGCAGTCTGCGCGGTAACAGAGCTGAAAGCAAATCTGTCTCGGACGACAGGTACAGATCAGAAATCGGGTGTCGGGACGCCCAGAGCGAAAGTTTAGGGGGAGGGGGCAGGGCCCCCAGTGAAAACTCATGGGGGCGGCCGCCCCCTCTTCCTCCCAATTTCCGACGCCCCTGTATTGAAGTCACGCATCTGAAACGTGAGTTCCCTTCGGAACAACGCACAACTGTGAACCACATAAAGCATGTCCTACCAGTCCACAGTCGACCAGCCGCATCACACTTTGCGTCGTTCAACCGGGTGCCAGCGTTTTCCGTCTCAACCATAGCAATAAGTTCCTCATGTCGTTTCTTCATATCGGTCAGCTTGACATAGTGGTTATGACCCACGATGATCTTGTGGTGGTGGTTTGCCAATGGAATTGCGAAAGGTGTGGTGCCCTCTGCATATGAGATGCACATTTTCAGTTATACGAGCAGGTATTTTTAAAAATGTTTTTGCAACACAAGAAGGAGGACAACGTTCTGGCAAAGAGTGATTTGTCCAGATTCCCCCGCCCTCCAACACTCCTAAATTTTTCCCTGTGCTCCCCCGGGGTTGCTATTTCAGCTTCAGACACATGTCCTTAATGATACATTAAGCTTTTATGACGTAACTGTAATAATGACCCCCCCCCCCCCCCCCCATCTTTTTGCCCAACAACCCCTCGTGTGCTGTCAACGTTCTTACAACCAGAATTCCGGGATTGATCCGAAAAAAAAAAAAAAATCCGACAAAAGTACACCGGTAAAATTATAGGAGTTACCGAGTTACTGGAGTCATTGAACAGGGTACTCTATTTAGTGAGTCTACTCAACACGCGGGCATTTTGAGGTCATTTCGGCCATTTACCAGGTCTACATGGAAAACGAAAGCGAAAGGTGCACTGCGACGATATCAAGGAATACTATACAGACTTCGACGTGTTCACGTCGCAAGGTTATCATGATACAGATGTCTTTTTCTGCCGATTCTGCCGCGTAACGACAAACGTCTTTGCAAGATTTTATTATTTTTATTTATTTATTTTTGTGAGTATGTCGTTTGACACCCGTCGCTTATTCTCCGAATTTCGGACAGAAACTTTGTTTCAAATAAACGACGAAAAACTCCGATTTGTGACACAATAATACGCTCCGAAAAACACGGAACCCTAACTCGGAACTCCCCTAACAAAACCATAACCATGCGGCTCACAGTAGAGTTCGTGCCCTTCCGCTCCAAAAGTAGTCCATGTGTGTATATCATACCGAATTCGATGACCCTCCCCTTAAGGAAAGCATTTCTCGCCCACCCATTCACTGTCAATGCTAATCTTACACTTCTGAGCCGTCATACATCTTAAAGAAGTCTAGGATGTTAAAGAATAACATCGCGGCTGCTTACACCTGCGTGACAAGCGTGGTTACATAGGGGCGCACCACAGGGAGCACTGCGCGGCATTTAATTTTCGTGTTTCCGTCGTGTTGTTCCGTGCGTGTATTCCAAGACGTACCAGCTGCGGTTGCAAAAACTACAGGTGTCAGGTAAGAATATGATATAGTATCATCCCACACTCACAGTATCGCTGTTTGAAGCTATCCAAGTATCAGAGAACTTATCAAACGAAGTACACGTGGCGTCGTATTGCTTACCGAAATGTATGGTGTCAATGTCCTCATGAGTCTCGGGGTCAAGCCTGCTGATGCATCCTGCGTAGCAGTCAACGTACAACAGAGCTTGGGCCTTTTCGTCCCAGTGTGGGCCTTCGCCCGTCTGGCACCTACGCTTCGACGCCACTCGCACGCGTAGACCCGGTGCTGATTTCAGTCCACTCATTTTCACGCTGGAAAGGCACTTCGGGCTTTAGTTATTGCCCAGGGAGGAACTCCGCCTCGGATCTCGCAGGCTACCGCGAGCTCAAGGAACGCGCTGCTATGGCAAGGTAAATGGCCACGGCGCGTTGATTTCTTCTTCGTCCATTTGTTGACGTGGCTTCATCCAGTATGAGGTATACAGCTGGGTCTCTCAGAGCAGTGGCGGTCGCAAAGGGAGCTCGCACTGCCGGATGTTCATCCTAATATGCTTTTAGCTTTGTTATAGCACTTCACAGACCACAAGTGGTTTTGAATAATGGTGTGCTTCAGTTCGCCAAGGTAGTGTTAAGGTACGCCGAGGTAGTATACCTACCAAGGCAGACATGTTCAGTGCAGTGGTCTGCTGGTTGTGGTGGTGGTTGACAAAGAGACAATGTTCCAGTAGTAAGGCCTGCCCGCAAAGTTTATGGGAAATTGTGCTGACATCTGTGTTAAAGTAGCACAGAAGTCATTTTTAACTCCCTATTTTTCTTCCTATAAAACTGTTAAGTAGGCCAGTAAGATGCACCATGAGAAGTAATTCACACCACAGAGTCATAATTATCGCAGAAATTGATTTTAAAGGGCGCCGCAAAAGGCGTCCGTGTGCAATGGGGGCGGGGAGCAGTACCAGCATGTGATCTGCCTGGGACCTCACGCTGACGCTACAATGGCCATGCTCGCTGATTGGTCCAGAGAAATGTTGTCTGCTACTCGGCTGTTCGGGATTCTGAAAAAGCATTGCTCCTGGCTCGGTTCCTTCTATCCCAAATTCTCCGGGAAAACTGGCATAACTGGTTTACGGCGGCAAAAGGACAAGGCGCTGACCCCCACTGACCCGCGAACCAGAATGAGTTCTTCCTGTAACGTCATCAGTGACGTGGCGTCATACCTTCCCCTCATTATATCCGGAGTGGCGAGTTGAGGCTGAATGCGCACAGCCATGTCTATGTGAGTTTATGGGAAACAAATTGCATGCATCAAAACCTTTCGTGCTATGCGCTAAAATGACACACACACATGTGTTAGCAGACTTCTTAATCTGAAAATTTTTTGGACGGCCCTCTGTACTCCTTTAAGAGCATGCGAGGTCAACCCGAGGAAAGCACTTGGACAGCACAGTCAATGCCATTATTCGAAGCTGGGTCAGTGGTACAACAAGGTTGAGGGAATAAAGCTTACCAGCCGCAGCTGACCAACCTACACCAGCCATACCAGCACAAGCTGGCCAGTATGCTTGCCACATACCGCTGACCAATATATCCCTCGTTTCGGATTGCCGTCAAGGGGCTGAATATCGCCCTCAAAATTCCGCTGCTGACACTGCATGTCTTCACAACGCTTGAGCTTGAGCCCTGGCTCTCGGATCCAAATCGAGAAAAACGGGGGAAAAAAAGAAAGAGAAATGATGATGAGCACTGAGAAGCTGCATCCGTTTGCTAATGGGATACAGAATTTGACATTGGCAGGAAATGATATTGGTAAAAGTCAGAGTGCCGAGGTTTGCAAATGGGAATGACTGCACACAAGACAAGCACCCACTACCAACGAAACCCAACAAAAACCTATAATGACACAAAACCTGAGTCATATCCTAGACCCCCTTTCCCTCCTCTCCCCATACCCTTTCCTCCGGGGAAACTGGCCCTCACCCCTACTCGGATATTGAAGGAGGAACCGTGTGGCTAACCGTCACAAAATGTGCCTCACTGACAGGCTGAACGTCTCGCCTTGCTCACAACATGTTGTTGGCGGAAAAAAACGGGGTGGTCTTGTCTCTGGCATCACCTGCTCACTACACTGTGCTCGGACAACTTTTGTATTCACATCACCATTGAAATCATGCACTGTCCTTTGTTATGGTGCATTTAGTCGCCAGTTAGGGTATGCTGTCTTTACAGACTAGACTTACCATTTACGTCCGTCCCTGAGGAAGAAGAGCATCATATCTGGGTAAATTACTTCTAAAATGTAATTAAACTACGTTACTCATTACTCCAGCTAGAATTAAATTAAATTACATTACTCATTACTGCAATTGAAATGTGATGAAATTAATTACAGTTACTACGAATAATAATGACATTACAAAGTCATTACTGTGAGCTTAATCGTAACGATGTTGAGCATGTGGAAATTCCTTGTGGGCGTTGGAATTCTATTAACTCGCCAGTTGCCAACTCTCTTTCTGCCAAGTGCCAACACAGAACACAGACTCGATTCTTTTGTAAAAAGTAATGAGTAATGTCATTAAAATTACTGCCCAATTGTAATTAAATAACATTACAAATTACCAGAAAAAGTAATTCATCACTGTAATTTCATTACAGTAATGACATTACTACCCAGGTATGAAGAGCATAGGGTAGCCGACGAAGAAACGGAACTATTCTACGAGAGACAGCCGCAGCAGCAGGGTGGAGAGTAATTTTGCGGATGATGCACAAGAGAAAAACGGGAATTTTTAGGGTTTAACCGGATTTTCCCCCCGAATTTGCACCCTGAATTGAAGTTTGCCTCTTTATGGTGAAACCAGATTTTTACCAGGCAAATTGCACTCACTGAGACGTCTGTAGGAATGCTCACTAAATTGTTTGGCAGCAAATGCAGTTATACATCACCGTTTGTACCAAAGCAGTACAGTTGGTTTGCGTAACTGAGCCCGATTTCTCCCCAAATTTAGCGTACTGGAAGTTTTTTTTCTCCCGAATTTGCTCAGGAATTTAGAGCGACTGTTTATTTACCCGATTCTAAAAATATTTCCCGAAAACTTCAGGCTCTATTGATAATGTGGAAAGCACTCCAGTCAGAAATCCAGTTTTGTGAATTCCAAGCAACTTTATTCGTAAAACACAATAAATTTGTAATGAAATATGGCACATGCATGGCAAAAAATAATACCTCGATGTCGTCTGTTGTGTAAATAAATATGACAAAAATAGCAAAACTAAAACGACACTTCAACGCAAGAACAAAACTGTGACAATTGTGCTTTGGACGATTAGCATTAGGATCAAGCGTAAAAGCACTTTCCCTGTTTCACAGTTCGTCGGTGAAACGGTTTGTGTTCTGTAGGTGTTCTCCGTAATCTGTGGCTTCGCTGCCTACAAAGATGTCGTGATGGTCCACTATCTCTTGTATCGTGAGTTTCCCATCCTTGTCTGTGTCCGAGTTCCCAATGAGATGCTCCGCTTCTTGGTCTGCAATCTCACTACAAAAGAGCAAAAGGAAAGTTGTCACACAAGATATGGCGCCAGCTACCAGCAGGGATTCTGGTTTTCCGATGACAAAAATTACTCTTAACGCCTGTCTTACGTCCGTGAAAAAATCCAGCTATGTCACACTTTGGTAACAGTGAAATGTCACATAGACGTGTCTTGCAATAAAAGTTATACACATTACTACGAAGCAAAAAAAATGCGCTCTTGTATTCTTCCAATTTGTATCGAAATGTAACTTCTCTACAATGTAACATTGTTAAAATAGACCTAAGGCAGCTTGGCTACATTTTCCTCATTGGTGCACTGGTGCTGTGAGCAGAACAAAATTCTTAATTTGTTGAAGCTCCGCTTTATGTCAGCTAAGTCAAAAACTGGGTCTTGAAGCACAGGACTCTGTGCTCAACAATGTTGGAATTCACCTGCACTGAAGCATCTTTGGTGTTTTCTCTTCTTTTTGTGTACAGCACAATGCAACCAATGCAATGCACAACCTGCATTGGGTAGCAGCTGAGGGTAGTTGGGTAGTACGTCAAAATTGTTTGGTCCAATATGACAAAGTTGGCGAATATAGCGTGCTTTCGGTTGTCCAATGTGACTAGCGGCGTCTTCACCGGTATATGGGCGGTAGTGGGTAAATTATGCGAGTAAACAGGTAATTGGATAGATAATATGCAATAATAAAGAATTTATAAATAAACAAACAATAAATAATTGGGTAAATAATACGTAATAGTAATTGGGTTTTGGAACGGAATAAGGGAGCTTGCTTCGAATTTAGTGTCTATTGCGATCAAGCGTTTGTCAATTCCTATAAACTCTGTAGATGTTGAAAGATCTTAAAGCAGGTACAAAATGATTGTAGCCGACAACAGCATTTGCTGTCAGAGGAGAACGCAAGATATCGTGTAATGCTGAGCCACAACAGTGCTTTCAATCTGTAAATTCATAAAATATTTTTTGTTCCCACATTATCCAAGAAAATAAAGTGTTCCCCGTTTCAAGCAGCGGTTGACTCCTTGCCGCGGAATTTACGAGTCTGAGCCGTGGAATTTTGAATTTGCCTCAGCAGAAAACCAGGGGCCTTACACATGGCCCTGGTGTTGTAGTTGTTGTTCTTGTCTGGTCTGCTTCACGTTTTACTTACTGTCTTTCAACTCCCTCGGATAGGGGAGTGTCTTCGATTTGTGTTCTGCTTTTCTATTTTTTCTTTGATACTTCCCTCCCTTCCACTGGTATATGTATGTCCTGCTGTATGGCACCTGATGAAGTGCAGGCACGAAAGTCTCGTTAATTCTAATTGTAATAAAGTGTTCCTATCCTATTTACCTTCCCTCAGTGTAATAACAGTTAATAGGACTTTAACATTCCTTCTTACGTCTTGTATCCTGTTGTGTTGCTATGGGATAGTTGTCATTTATGAATTGACAAGCGTTCTAGTACAGTTTTGTCCTTCTGCAATCTGGTGTGTTGTCACTCTTGGTTACTCCGGGGTCTCTCCTGGTCTGGGTGACTCACGTTAGTCAACGTTGTTATACTGATGCTGGAGCCCCTCTAAAAATTGTTTCGATATTTGGTTAAACAAGGACATCTTGCGAAAGTTTTCATTTTAGATCATTGTTTCTGAACTGCCGAGTAACAAATTAAAGGTGCCGACAAATGCCGGCAGACTTACTTTGCAGACCTAAAGAAAGGGTGAAGCATCGAATTATCGCTCAACTGACTGATCTGTGCTTTTCTCTACCATCAATGCCATTACCACTAATATGAGCACCAACAAAGACGCGCATTTAGAGGCCAGTAAAATGTGCCCGCACGTGTTATTAACACAATCGTTTCCTTTTCCGTCCCCATGTTTTGAAGATTATGAGGAAACAGGAATAAGATAAGAAGAGCACTTACTCGTTTCCTGGTAGCAGCCATGCAAGTGTTTCCTCTTTGTCAAGCAGCTTGTCGCCGTTCTTGTCATAGTCCAGCTCAAAACGTTCCTTCTCAGCGATGCGCTGGTCAGGGTGCAAAGGTTTCTCCGGTTCATCTGTCATGAATTCCTCCAGTGTGAGGAATCCGTCATTGTCTAAATCCTTCTTCTTCATTGTCTCCTCGTACAGAATCTGTTGCAAGAAACAATAAAGGACAGAGCATGCTCATTACGATTCATTCGCTGGGATTCTGGGCTGCCATTTTTTAATTTATTTCTTTATTTATACATGCAAAAATTGTTCTTGTGTATGGCCTCTTCTTATTATTAGTCTATTTGCAGATCATTGCTTAGTGTGGTCCTGTTGAAAAATGTGAAGATAAAATATTTATCTCAAGTTGTCTGGATTGTATTTCTAAGTGGTCTTCTAATTGGGGCATGACAATTACCTACAGCCAAACAGTATTCTGTACACATTACTAATAAGAAGTCAGTCTTAGAATACAATCATGATATACAAGGACAGAAACTCAAGAGAGTGACTAATTTCAAATACCTCATAGTCATAACTGATTCACAATTAAAATGGGATAAACACATAGCACACACACACACAAAATACAAGGAAATACTGTGGATGATAAAGAGAAAATCACGACTCTATATAGAAGAAACCAGTGGTTTATCCAGAATCCCAAGCATGGGGGGGTGTCATTATTATAGTTACATCATTACAGCTTAACATATCATTACTGACATGTATCTAAAGCTGAAATTGCAAGGGCACCCCCTGTAGAGGGTACACAGGTGAAAAAGGTAAGGGGGTTTCACTAAACATTTGGGGGGGTGTTGGGGGGTGGGGTGCAGGGGGGTATGGATAAATCACTGGAAGAAACTAAACTTATTACATGCAATTATCCACCCCCTGTTAGAATATACCAGTGGCGTATGGAACCCCCACACAACAAAGTGGAAAAAAGAACGAATTCAAAGAAGGGCAGTAAGGTTGATTATGTCTAACTACAAACACACTGCATCTGTCACAACCATGCTAAACCAACTGCAATTAGAGCCTCTAGCAAAACGTTGTCAAACAGCTAAACTTGCATTCTTGCATCTTCTTTTCTACGGAAAACTGAACACAGACAGCAACAAATACATCACACGTACACATTCATACAGCCAAAGAACGAACCGTAATAGCCGTATCAACCCATATGATGCGGGTCTTGATGTTTTCGAGTGCCTGTTTTCCAGTCTATGTCTTCAAGTTTTTCCTAACACTATTGAACTATGGAATAGACCGTCCCAGTCAGTCATCGACCTCGAGGACACAAGTAGTTTTACCGAAGCTCTATCCTTTGTGTATCCTTATTGTATAGACTATCCTGTATTGTTTTGACATGTTTCTGTTTCCCATATGCATCTCCCTCCTGTAATAGCCCTAACAGTATTGTAAATAAATAGATAAAAATATCGACAAACATGTATAAAAAAGACATTTATTGAAGTCTATCGCTGCTTGTGAGAAAAATATCAATACCACATACGATATTTTATCAACGTACGATGATATCTGTGAGAATCCATATAATACAATGGCCTCGATTGGGAAAAATCCATGCCGTCGCGTATCTAGTTAGAATACACAGTGGCTGAAGGAAAAACTAGTTACTCACGTCCTTCATTTCCGGGAATTCAGATGGGTGGGAAAACTTTGGGTACTCATCCTGGTCAAGGAGGCCATCGTGGTTTCTGTCGGCAGCTTTGAAGTACCTGTCATCCTCTTCGAGCAACTATAGAAAAAAAAAAAAAAAGGAAAACCAGAACATGTAGTGCAACACACTGAGGATAGTCAGAACATATTACACCTGGGGCCCTATCCTCGTCAAAAGTAATCGACCTCGATTACTTTACGTCACAAGCTGTAGGGCGGGGCTGCCACGAAATAATCCGCCCTTAAATCCCGCCCGTTTCAATTGAAATTTATACCTAGTTTTCCTTCGCAGCCTCTCGGCCCTAATCTCGGACCGTGACCCTACGTCATTTTGACGTAACAATGACGTAAAAGATTAGTTTCAAAGCTGAAAAGTAATCTAGCGAAAGAGGGTCGATTACTTTGAGCGGCGATGGGTTTCGTGATGGGTCCGCATGTGCATTTCCGTTTATTGTGTTGTATAAAGTCTGTATGTGCTCGTCACAACAAAAAATTCATGTCTTTCTTCGTTTGTGTTTAATAATGAGAAAAAAGCACCGCGTAACACCGTTTTTCTGCGCCGATTGCGGCATCGTATGCGTGAAAGCGGCGGGCTTTTCGAAGCGTCGTCCGAGCCGTACGTCGTACAATCAATGTTATTGCAATGTAGCGGTGTGCACACAAAAAACACATCGATCAAAGTTCACTGTTTCTTGAGTAAAACTATCAATGCTCATTTGCGGTATCATTACCACCCCCACAGCTTACGAGCAAAAGCATATTGAAATGCGAATTATCATTTCGCATATCGAGCACACGAACACACAGAAAAATATAAAGTAAATCTCATAAATAAAGCTCAAGATTTAAAGCATGAACCGATTTCTCATAAACGCGTTTACGGCTCGCGCCTCCGTTCGACCCTTTGCGATGATCCTTCGCGCTTTTATCGCTTTGTTGCCTGCCATCAGCGCCATCTCACGAGCACATACCGAGTTATAAATGCAAAGTACAATCACGGTGTCACACAAACATTGCCGTCTTGCACACCTGTACGTCAAGAAAAATGACAAACAGCAAAAAAGGAAATTACGAGAGTGCTTTTCCGCGCATTTTCCACGAAATTCAGTTTTACGCCGGTAGAGTTTTCTGTTTCCGACACCTAAGAACCGAAGCAACAAGGCAGGGCAGGCAGATCATAGGTGTGGTCTTCGGATTCTCAGGAGGAAACACCGATAAGGCGGGTCGCTTTCCAAGATAACACGTGGGGCGATTGGTTGATAGAAGATGTCAACCACTTTTAATATTCACGCCTTTTTCGATTGTGCACCAATGACAGAAGAAATTTCAAGTAATCGAGGTAGATTACTTTGACCAGGATAGGGCCCCTGACTTGTTCATTCTCTGCATTTCGTGTTCGTGCTTGCTAGTAGGCATAGACGGGTAGAAAATCCAGCGAACTGGGTAAGGAAGTATGAAGGGAAGTGCCTCAGGACGAGAGCAGCTGATATTTCGAACAGAGACTGTTCTTCTGGGCCCAGAAGAAGAACAGTCTCTGTTCGAAATATCGGCTGTAGATGACGAATTTAATGAGAGCTCGTGGCCTGTGGAGCTACTGATATCATGCAGGGGAGATCGAGCCGTCCATTCTCGAAGTATTTTTGCAAACTCGATCATGCAGTGTCGATACACAGCAGAGCAAAAATATTTTCCGTCGTACCTCCGGCTGGACAGCTTGAGGAATGAAACGGGGTTTTCGAGCCATGTTATGTTAAAAGTTTTTAGGACCTCATTGTCTAAATAAACGCAGGTTTCATCAACAGCAGATGACTGTTCTGCTCTGCAGTTTTATATATTTATTTATTTAATTACGTTAAGGACCCCCGTTGGGAGTTTTACATAACGGAAGGGCAAAACTTCGCTCTTTTTGTCGTTGCGACGATAACTTCGCGTTGCAGTCTGTAAACAACAGTAATAATAACAGGAATAGCAACAAATAAGAATAGGCTACAATAATCACAAAATATATCAAATAGGAAGAAAAGCCATGACGACAGTGGACGGAATGATTGAAGGAACGAGAGAGGATATTGATGGTATGGGCGTGACCACTTGAACAACTAGAGTACCATACAATGCGTTATGTTATGTAAAGTTGAGTAATGGCAGCCTTGAAACGAGCAGAATCATGAATACAGACAAGAGATTCCTGTAGTTGGTTCGAGTTTGTAGTCTTGAATTGTCTTAGGAAAGAAGGAGCGCATGAAGAAATTTGTGCTATAGTGTGGCGTATTGATCTTGTGGGTGTGGTCGTGACGTGAAGAAACGTAGTCTGCAGGCGGCAAAAAAACGGGTGTGTGTATTTATGTTATGAAATAATTTATGAAAAAGACACAAGCGTGAAACTGCTTGTCTGCAGGACAGAATCGTCTGTCCATGTTTCATAGTAATACTTGGTTGATCAGTATGAGGGCATAATTAGCCATTTCATTTCTATTCTATTTATTTGTGATGCAGAACTTACAGTTTGCCTGTCCTCTTCTCCTTCAGAGTAGGTATCTTGGCTGAATGTTCCAAATGCTTCCGTAACATGTTCTTCCCAGGATACTTTGCCGTCTTGGTTCTTGTCCTCTTCCTCAAACCTTTCTTTGGCTTCTTCGTCGGTTAATAACCTTTAAAAGTGGAGTGCATGCAGTGCAGCACTGGTAATGATCTGAAGAACAATTTCCACCAACATTGCTTACCTGAATGATCTAAGAATCCACTGCACTAGTTCTCTCCTGTCCACAAACCCATCTTCATCTTTGTCCATTTTCAGGGCCAGTTCTTTAAGTCTTGCCTTTGCCACGTCTGGACTGAGTTGATCGTATTCTTCTGCGGCATCTTTGCTTCCTGGGAACGTAAGTTACAAATATGTACAAAATATGCAATTTCTACCTGCTGTCTGTACAGGCTTTCGATCGTGTAATCAACATTTTCTGTTATGAAAATGCCAACTCGAAAACACAATGCCGCGAAACAACATGCCAGTACTCGCCTAGTATTGCTTCGTGGTCGAATTCTGAATGGTGTTCGTCGTCATCCAAGTGATTTCTAGCTCTACTAGCAAACGATCCATCTTTTTCGCGTTCCTTGTTTAAATCGTCATCTTTTGCGTGCATATGCGCGTGACATATTACTTGGACGGCCACCAGAACCAAATAGAACGCTGTCAAGCAGAATTTGTTCGCAGCCAACATCTTGGTAATACTGCGTGTAACGGCTCTGATTGGTGTAGTTGAGATTCTTGAACGCTAACAAAACGTGCGGGAACAGCGCCAACAACAAATGTATACGTGGATAAAGAGAAGCCCCCTATTTACAAAACGACATCAAACAAAAACCCCCACAAGTGATAGCGCTAGCGTCGATGCTTGCGCCACGCGACGCCAAATGTGAACGTGACTTCGCAGACGACGTTTTTCGTGTACACGTTTCTTAACGAAAAGTCCGCATCGTAACCAATCATTTTAGCTGAGGACCGAAAAGTTATATCAGCAAAGTATAATAAACTAAATCATGAACTACCAAAGAACGACTGATTGGAACGGCGAACGCACCACCGGTATCGCCATCGTCGAGTGTTCTGTTTTGGTTTCGCGACATTTATCTACTCGGTGTGCTATCTGTGCCATATTACGTGGCGTAGCATAGCTCCACAATGCAGAAATTTCGTGTAGCGCTTCTTCAACTGGCTGTAAAGGCGAATAAGAGCGAAAACCTCGAGCGGGCACGCCTGAAAATAAAAGAAGCCGCAGCTAACGGAGCCAAGTTGGTATGTCTCCCGGAATGTTTCGCGTTTCCGTACGGTGTGCAGTATTTTCCGCAGTATGCCGAGTCGATTCCGGGTGAAACTAGTGAAATGCTCTCGAAATGCGCTAAAGAGAACTCTGTTTACCTAATTGGTGGTTCACTGTCCGAAAGCGAAGACGGCAAACTGTACAACACTTGCTTGGTGTACAACCCGGAAGGCACGCTAGTTGCGAAACACAGAAAAGTTCACCTCTTTGACATCGACATTCCCGGAAAGATAACATTCAAGGAGTCGGACAAGTTCACAGCAGGGAGCTCCCTGACCACGTTTGACACACCTTTCTGCAAAGTCGGTGTTGGAATCTGCTACGACCTGCGCTTTGCTCCTATGGGGCAAATTTACGCTCAGCACGGTTGCAAGCTGATAGTGTACCCCGGGGCTTTCAACATGACGACAGGACCACTGCATTGGGAACTGCTTCAAAGGGCAAGGGCTGTCGATAATCAAGTTTACGTTGCTTCGGTTTCACCTGCGAGGGATGAGAGTGCCACCTACGTTGCGTGGGGTCACAGCATGCTCGTGAGTCCCATGGCTGAAGTCGTCACTTCCGCGGACGCCAGTGAGGCCAGTGTTGTTGCAGATGTCGACCTGGAATATTTAGAGACCGTGCGACAGCAGATACCCGTCACAAAGCAGAAGAGGGACGACCTGTACAAAGTCATCGAATGCAAGGGCGTGGAAAAGCTGGGATAAGGATTGGTTGATTTTGTGAATTTGATGCGGGTGACTTGGGGGTGTTGCGAAGAACTGTGAGACAGAACACAGGAGGGGGCGACCGCTGTGCGTTGACTGATTTTCCGAGAAGTGGTGTACGATGAGCTACATTTATATTGAATATATTAGTAAAAGGAGATTGAACTGGTGCGTTCAAGTGATAGATCTGTTAGGATCACATTATCACTATAAAATGAGGAAAATATCTATAGGTGAAGTAGCAATGCTGTGATGAATAAAATGAAACCTGCAACTCCACAAATAAAATCCTCAGACTGGCGTAGAAACACACAAACACGAGTCTCAAACACAGCTGAAAGTTTATTTCTCAGCCCATGCAAATATATACAACAACGGGGGACAACAAGGGGAAAGAAACAGTTTCAACTACTGATTGCTAATAACATTCCCAGAAGTACATGTCTCACATGACGGTTTCCCATAGAACTCTTTTCATTGTGTCAGCCTCTTTGTTTAGTTTCTTTGCATCTCGTTATCTTAGACAGCCACATATCTGGTGACTGGTACTTGTGTATATGTGTGATGCTGTCATACATGTGAAGGCTCCACATTGGCATTGCCGTTACATATTTCTTGAGGCCTTTATGTGTGGGCACACAAGTACTACTGTGTTCCAGACACCCGAGAAACAGTCAAATCTTGTGAAATTGATCAAAACTAAATACCATATCAGTGTCAGAAATTCTAGTTCAGGTACAGCTTCATCAAGTAGTGGGCCTCACCTGGGTTCTGCAGAGCTTCTCCTTTTACAGACCTGGCAGTAGACCTGAACTCACCTTTTCAATTTAATAAAAAAGTAAGTGTAAGAGTACTGAGTACATTTTTGAAAGCATCCGTTAATTGTATCAGTGCATTTTCTCCCACAGTGTATCTGTAGCTGCCACTCAGACACTTTTGAAAATTAACTTGAACAACCCCTGAACCATGCGAAGACTGGATTTCCTGCCTAACGACGAGAGTGTCAGCCATGACAGTCATGAAATGTGCTAGGCTAATGGTGTTAGAGGAGGTACCATCTGCCGTTTGTGTAATCGGGATCTGCCTCCAGAGGTAGTTTAGTGGAAGCACGGTCTCTTGCTCGAAATATGCCACTATTGCAGGCAAACGGATCAGCAGTAACGACACCATCACCACCAATGCAGACCTCATTTACTCTCATACGATGAACCCAGAACGCGTTATTTGCAGAGCGGCTATCCTCTGCTTTCTGCAGCCTGTTCCTGGTAGGAACGAGAGGAAGGAGCCTGCAAACCGTCTAACAAACCGCAGTTTGAGCGAAGTGAATTGGCTTGCGTGACGCCTATGGCTTTTGATTTGATGAAAATGAAGATGCTTATATATATATATATATATATATATATATATATATATATATGTTTGTAACTCAAACGTCGCCATGCCAGTACTGGACAGCTGTTTCGGCCTTGTTGGGCCATCATCAGCAGTACGCAGGCAGGCAACGTTTGAGTGGATGGCGTCAGAAGGTCACGTAACACGTGATTCCTCCCGTCAGGGTGAGATAACTCATATATATAAAAGTGAAATAATAAGACTTGGACTGCAGATTACAGGAACGTTAACAAAAACTAATTTATTTAATGGGCAATTTAACACATAGATTAAAAAAAGAATGGTCGACGTTTCAACAGTGGCACTGTCTTGGTCAGGACAAAAAAACCTTGTGCCCTGACGAAGACAGTGCCACTGTCGAAACGTCGACCATTCTTTTTTTAATGTATGTGTTAAATTGCCCCGTTAAATGAATTAGTTTTTGTTAACGTTCCTGTAATCTGTAGTCGCAAGTCTTATTATTTCACTTTTATTCAACTTCGTAGCCGTCTGATATATTAACCTATTTGTTCTATATATATATATATCTCACATACACACACAGACAGACAGAGAGAGAGAGAGAGAGAAGGAAAGCATTGAAGTAATGAAATCATGTGTCCTGTCATGCACAGGAGTCGCTATTATGCAGGTAGAAGTGACTTTATACCGGGCGTCTCTACGAAAGAGAGGAAGATTGAAACAACAACTTTATTTAATGATGGTGAATGGGGAGTTTCGTCGCCGGGGGCGATATTCTATTGAGATTTATATGTTGAGCGTTCGATACTCTTTTACAATACAATGCAATTTCGTAGGAGCCGGGAGTTAGAAGAGCGTCCTGAATACATGCATTTGTGAGTGTCATCAAAGTACGGCATCCCGTCACGTAAATGACATCAAAGCGTCTCATAAAGCGTGCTTTGCCTG
The DNA here is from genome assembly GCF_037126465.1 of Ornithodoros turicata. NCBI lineage: Eukaryota > Metazoa > Arthropoda > Arachnida > Ixodida > Argasidae > Ornithodoros > Ornithodoros turicata. The sequence goes on along the minus strand of NC_088206.1, from coordinate 10,755,012 downwards.
CGACGCAGCTGCGCACTGCAGTGAAGCGAACTAAACTGCAACAGCTCGCAATACAGTTGAATGCAGAAGGGGCATAAAGGCAGCTGCCCGTGAACAAAACGTGCAAGACCGCACGTAGCCCTTCCTTAAATTCACGTGTCAAGGTAGTTTTCGTTGAGAGGCAATGCTACACGATGAAGGCTGATTTCGACACAGAGTGTACCAGTCTTTTTTCCTCTTTTTTTTTTTAGATCTTGCTGGTCACGGTTACACGTGACGAGCAGTCGCAGAACTTACATGTCATACACGGTATGTTACGCAGTATCGATAGAATCAATAGCCAGTTCTGGAAAATAAATATTTATAAAAAAAAACACATTTAGTAAACCAAAGCAAGCGCATTGCGCATTTGGCAAGAACACTGCTCACAAATGCTTTTGCCACACTCCCGTGCATTCTGGACCTCAGTTGGTCCATTGAACGTTAGTTTTTTTTTATTTGGAAACTCACCAAGCGAAGGTTATGTTTGTTGAACAGATAGCATAATACGTTTACTTTGTAATTTAATTTCACTAAATTACTTTCGTTTTAAGGATGCCTTTATTACCCTAGTACATCCTAAAAAGACACGTGAAAGCTCTTATGACGATAAAAAGAAAAAAAATATATTGCGATAACTGATACCCCTCTCCGAGTGTCACTCTTCCTTTCCTGATATGCTCTGCTTATTATATCCTTCTTTCCGATTCAATTCCTCGTTCTCTTCACATTTGCGGCGGGACTTCGTACGGAATGCAGAAGAGTCTTTTCTGCAGGAGCAATCTTGGTACTTCATCCGATCCACATGTCCGTCGGGACTGCATTCGTGTCGCAGTCGTATCTAGGGAACGCGCTTAATTGTCACCAGTGGTTCTGTAGAAGGAACCCATCTTTGCACACACAGAGAGTCTTGTTCTCTTTCATTATTTACGGGATCGGTTCCCGAAGTACCCGGGAAAACAATGCGGGCCGGAGGGTTCTGCGCGTGCTCCTGCGTAGTACAGTCACAGGGAGAGTAAAGGGAGAGAGAGAGTGTGTGTGTGTGTAAGCAAAAAACCGAAATCGGGAAGTTTCACGCACTGCGAAAGAGAGGGTCACTTAGTGGAACACCCACGTTGCGACATGCAACGTTTAAGCGCGGACCCCATAACAAGCGACACGCGACGCGCTGCAGAATTTGTCGCTGTCGCGTCTGGTCATGGCGCGACTTCCTGGTCCATTTGAGCAGCGACATTTCGTCACCGAGAAATGATGTTTTTGGAGAAGCAATGCTTATTTTATTCGAGCTAAGTTGTAAATCGCCATAAATATACCAAAAATAGTATTTCATTCGTCAAAACGAGGAGAAATTGTAATGAAGTTGCTATGTAATATTCGCCGTAACGCAGTGGCGCTGCGGTTGAAGTACCCAACGCCCCGCCCACTTCTTCGTCTGCTAGTTTTGTTGGTTGCCCTCTCCACCCTCTCCCTTGCCCACGCGTTCAGTTCTTGTTTCACGCCGCCAAATCTAGCCGGTTTTGTCAAACAACAGGCAACGAACTCAGCGACATGCTACAAATATCTACTGGGAGTAGATGCAGAAATATTGAGCCGCGACAAAGCTTTTTTGACGCTCGTGTGGCGGCAGTGACGTCGATTTTGTCGCTTCTCGCGTGTATCTGCCGCGTGTCGCTTGTTATGGGATTCGGGCTTTACACCGCTTCACGTTATTTATACCTTGCGACACGGGCACAGAAAATGACATTGAAAGGGTCGAGACAGTTTCATAGATGTGGTTCATTACATCATGGGCGTGTTGTACCGCACGCCAGAATACTCAGGAAACAAAAAAGAACTTGTCGTACTTAGCGAGATATACAAGTCCTGGAACACACTCCCGAGCCAAGCGCAGACGTCACAGAGCTCAGAGTTGCGTCCATCCCCATTGGCAGCTGTAAGCACGTCCTCTCGTGCGCGTCCTCTCCACTCTGGAGAGGTCACGTCCACGTGACCTCTCGTGCGCCGCCTCACTGGCAGCGGCGAGGGCTGTGATGTCAGAGTCGCATGAGTTTCGCCGGTATTCGCGGTGCTCATTTTCACCGCTTCTATTGCCCTCTTCGCTGTGAAACTTTCAATGCAAGCTCACACCGATGCAAGGAACCGTCTTTTACGTTTATCTGGGTAACCTGTCGTAACCCGTTTCCACAGTCTTACTGTCGTTCGTGCGGTGCCGCACGGGGCACATTTAATGACGTTTGTCTGGATGACGCTTTCTGCTTAATGAGGGCGCCACAACTCCTTCGCCGATGAAATGCCTACTCTCGCTCCCATTGTCTGCGCAGAGTAAAACTACTGTGTACCGTGCAGGACAAGATTTCATAATTTCAGTTTACACGAGTATTCTTTGATGATGGGAAAGCTAGAGTTGTTCGAAATTTTCATCGACAAAAGCCAGAGAACGCATGACGGCGCCAATGGGTCGCCACGTCGACGTCGTAGCATTTAATGTCATTCATTACGAACTGAGGTGTAGCACGACCGTCGTGGATAATGCCATTCGGGACCCTAACTGTTGCCTAAACGTTGCGTTAAAGAAATATGGCCGTAACGCTCTCATAATGTAGCGGAAACATTACCCAAATGTTGCCTCAGTAGTACGTTTGCGTTGAAGAAATATTGCTGTAACAGTGTCACAGTATTGCGGAAACATGACGGAAATGTTGCCTCAATATTGTACTTGTGTTGGGGAAACACGGCTCTAATGCTGTCGCAATGTGGCAGAAACGGTTTCCAGCGACGTTGCTGCAACAGATTTTCACGAGGACATTAGCCACGTTTTTGCAACGTTTGACTAAAACAGTGCCCCAACGCACAGAGGTGGTATCCAATGTATAGTTCCATAGATGAAAAAGCGTGCTGGGCGAACGCAATGCATTCTGGACAGGTACTCGTCGTACCTCACAGCAGACGTAAACGCACACGTGACCTTAAAGATGGCGCCGTCCGTAACCGGCTGCAAAATCGTTTGACAAAGCGTTTACTGTCTCTGTGCACGTCTCACTCACCCTCCTTTCACTCTTACATACACTTTTTAGTGACTTTCATCTTTCATCGTTGATTTCTTAGGCAATTTGAGGCTTTGTTTGTATCTGTCCCTTCTATGTTGTTCCAGCCTGAGAACATCAGTTTCTCTTCTGTTTGTCGTCTCAGTCACAACACACCGGCGCATGACGGTAGCGAATGACGATGGCTGCAGAGCCGCTACAACTTAAACTGAGGAGAAATGGGCTACCATGGCGCGGAAGAAACGCGGTATAGTTTATGCCGGCAAAATACGTTTATCTCTTTGCTTTATGCCGATTGGAACGTGTCGGCAAGCGCTAAAACGATATGTCAACGAAGTCACATGACCTCAAAATGACGTTGCCTATGACCTGTCACCAGGACAAGATGGCAGTTTTGCGAAAAGCAGCCGCTTGAGGGTAGTTACAACAATGGCGGGTTTGTGTCACGCCTTGCCACAACGTTTCGACTACTAGGGGCCTCTCCTTAGTGATCTGTTCTTTAGTCATGGTTCACAGTGGTCTTTGGAACCGTCGAATCCGTCGAATAACCTGGAATTTGAAAATGCCATTTTCAGGGGTTGGAAAACCTGGATTTTTTTTTTTACAGTCCTTGAAAACCCTTGATTTTGAATCTCTTTCTTGTTCTCATGGAGCTGCTCGTGCAAACTACACTTTTCCGGAGTCAGAACTGTAGCTTCGACACCACAGGAGTTAGCACTATTTGCAAGAGAAATCAGCAGCATGAAATAAACGGCACCCTCTATTCTATTAATAAATGTTTCTTTCTGTCCTATGATTTTCAAAATTCAGTAGTTGTCAGTCACATCTATGCACTGATATTGTGCAGTCGCCATGTATTCTCTCATGTGATACCTGTAGCTTATAAATATTTTTGCAAAATATTGAAGCCCTGGTCATAGATTGTGTTTTACATCCCAGACAAAATAACGTCTGAACCTTAAAAGATCCTAGCGAAAACCTCGAATACTTTTTTTTCCAAAATTCAGTGGGAACGGTGTGTAGCAGTACGCCGCCCATGTAAACATCGTGCCAGGAAATAAATTGCACAGAAAACGGAGTAACATAGGAGATGATGGGCTTCGAAAGAGGTGTCGTGCGGCGTGTATAATCAAACTCAAACTCATCTTTTTCCTCTTCCCCCTTCTCGACATTGAATATTGTTCTCCGCGGTATTTTAGCACTGCGGAATTGAGCAAAACTGTTGCTGTTTCAGTTCTGCAAGCCGGGAAACTCCACCACACACGAAGGGAAGTTGTGGCAGTTTCGGGTCAGCGCGAAACATACCGGCCGCCTGCTGTTACTATCATTCATTGAGTGCTTCTGCTGGGGTTCGCTAGGTGGCGAGCAGCCAGTTGGAGAGGCGAATAACATCGTCTTCTTCTATGTATGGCTATTGAAACCAATTGGCTTGTCCAAGGCAGATGTCAGCACGCTGTACGTTCTCCAAAGACAAGGAAGCGAGTCGATTAGACCCTCGAGCCGCGATGGCCACGACGAGCGAGCCGTTGCTGGAACGTCTCCTGCAGAACCCGCAACATCCCCGGTTCCGAGACCGTCTTCCAGAGGGTCTCCTAAGGATGGGACGCACTGCGCAACGTATGGGCAACAGCAGCGACCACGAAGTGCGAAATTTCATTGTATTCTCCTGTCTCATCGGGGTCGTCCTATTGTTGTCTTTCTTCGCCGTCCCCAACCGCAGTAGAGCGACCAGCGCGACTAAAGGGGCCTTCGACTCCTGGAACCAGGAGGGAGACATATCGTCCCAGACGGAACGTCGAAGTCTTCTGCCCCGTAACGTCGTCCCGTTCCAGTACGACCTGGAACTGAACGTCAGCCGTCCGGAACAGCTAACTTACCACGGACGCGTCAATATCGTGCTCGAGTGTCTTGTGCGGGGATCGACGACGATAACGTTACACGCCGCGAACTTATCTGTCCACGACGTGAACATCAGCACGTTCACCGGAAATCAACAGATCACGCATATCATTGTGAAGAAGAGTGACACTGAAGACGTCGTGGTGCTCGACTTGGGCTTTGAGATGATTGACGCAACAGTGTACAACCTGACCATGTTGTTTGAAGGAACATACAGGAACGATACTATCGGAATGTTTGCAAGAAGCTTTGACGGCTTGGACAGGAAGGTTTCTACGATTGTCACCACTAACTTGCTGTTCGGAAGGGCCAGGTTTGTGTTCCCGTGCCTTGATGAACCTGACATGAGGGCTGCTTTCAACGTGTCCTTAATACGACAGCGAGAGTTTGATGTTGCCTTCAGTACGGAGGTGCAACAGACGCGGATACTGGAGGGAGACGACAGGAAAGACACGTTTGCGATGACGCCACCCATCGCTCCGTTTCAGCTGGGTTTCAGTGTGTTCAAAAATTTCGATTCTATTAACGACGGGTACTCGCGACTTTTCGCGCTCCCGTCTGAAATTTCCGACCTCCATCTGGCACTCAAAGCGTCGGTGAAGATGTTGAAATACTTGGAAGCGACATTGGGACCTTCGGTAGCATACCCTTTTCACAGATACCAAATTGTTGTGTTACCGAACCTTCTAGATTCTGTTCAGCCCAGTTGGGCTCTGATAACGATGGCTTCGAGTAGCATCAGCTACGACGAAGATAACGGAGATACTAGTCGGCTCGCGGACGTCTTGTCGAGCTTGGCGCATGCTGTTGCTCACCAGTGGCTCGGAAATCTCGTCTCGCCGAAAGCGTGGGCTGATATCTGGTACATCGAAGGCCTGGCGTCTCTGTTTGAGGACCTTATGCTGAAGTGGGTGTACCCTGACCAAGTACCGCCGAGTTACTTTGGCAAGAAGACACGCGAGGTAATGAACATTGAAGATGCGAAGGGACAGAACAGAGGTCGCCTCACATCAATGTCTTCTGTATGCTACAACCCAGTAGTAAGGAAGGCCAGGGTTATCATGGACTTGCTCTTCGAAAGTGCTACCCCGGACCTCTTCTTGAACGCCCTTATAGAGTTTCTGAAGAACAACAGCTATCATTCTGCGAACGTGCGAGATTTACTCATCGTTTTCACAGAAAAGTCCGGGATATCGGATATGTCTTGGAAAATTGAGTCCTGGATTCGAAACGTCGGCTATCCGCTTGTACACGTCAGGAGACTGTCTCGTCGCAGGAGGGGTTTCAAACTGACCCAGGGATCGTTTTGCTGGAATAACCGACGGTGTTTCAATCAAACTTGGCCCACCGCTGTCAAGTACAGCGTCTTTCGAAACGGCTCGGAGTTATGGAACGGAAAGGTGTGGCTTCTGAAGCAAGAAACGGAGCTGCACATCAACATCACCACCAGCGACACGGTTCTCTTCAATTCCGACGGTACGGGTTTTTACCGTGTGAACTACGATCCAGCAGAGTGGGCTAGGGTTGTCACCGCACTTCAGGAGAGTCATGCCAGTATCCATCCTTCGATGAGGCTCAAGCTTCTGGACGATCTGTTCATCATGGCCGAGACTGGCTTAACGCCGTACACATATTTTTTCTCAGCAGCTTCCTATTTACAAAACGAGACCGATATGAATGTCTGGAGCGTCTACGGGGACATTGCCACATACCTGGACAAATTCCTCTTGCCGAGCCAGCTCGGGGACCGATGGAGAGCTTTCAACGCGAAGCTGTCTAATCGTCTGATCGCCTCCTTCGTTCAGGCCTCATCTAGCGGCGCGACGAAGGCGCTTAAGACTGCCATTTTTAAACACGCTTGCTGGTACGGCGAGGAGCATTGTTTGTCACTGTCGCGGCAGGTCTTGAACACGTACATCACAGAAGGTGCGACAAGGACAACACACGTCCTTCCAGATGCCGTCCTTCTCTGCACGGGCATTCGATACGGGAGTGCAGAATCGTGGGATATGCTCTGGTCCAAGGTATTCTCGTACTCGTCAAAGGCACCGTTCAGCTACACGCTGGTGCCCATCTTGCAGGGCTTGAGTTGCACGTCAGACCCCGCGCGGTTGTGGAGACTTTTGAACGCAACCCTAACGTCGGACCTCTTGAAGAAGCACCACTCGTTCGTGCTTCGTTCAGCGGCCGTGTCAAGTATGGCAACGCATGTCCTCGTGGATTTCGTCTTCAAGAACTGGGACATGATAGGCAAGACCGGCGATGACAGGCTGACGGCGGATGAAGCGTTTGGGATGGTAGCGAAGGAAGCAAGGAGCCCGAGCGCGATAAGTGTACTCTCGCAGCCACCTCAGAAGCTTCAGCGTTTGGAGATCATCTCCGCGGCTCACCTCGAGGCGACGGCGAGAAGCCAGAGTGATTTGACGTGGCATCGGGATCATGCTGGGGATTTAGTGAAAGCGCTGTCGAATGTCGCTGTTGCTAATACTCGTATGATAAGTGCATAAACGTGTTCAATGGCAATTGAATGATTCTCAATGTATCATTATACGACGGATATAGGTATTGAACGTTGATGGTTAGTGAACAGTTTGCAATAAACGTATCTAGTGGAATGGAACGGTTGAGGAACTGACCTATAGGGAGGAGATCAACCAGGAAAAATACGAGCTCTTAAAACATTTGTGCCGTGTTCGGATGTACATGGAGCTTGTTACCTAATGACGTGTCTGGTTTCACACACTGACATTGTGCTGACGAACTGATTAACGTACTGAGCTTGAGGCTGTGGACGCTCATAAGCCTAGTCTGAATAGTCTGAATGGCCTAGTGCGAAATAGTCTGAATTGTCTTTGCACACGGCAATGAAACAGCGCGGTAGGAATACCGGTTCATGGGATTGGTGTAGGAAGATCAACAAACTGGCCCGTGACTGAGTCTGGTATTAGTTAAATGAAACCGAATAAGTATTTGATTTCCGAAGGCTGCTTCAAACCGTCAAGTCGCGTGTGGTGTGGACCAGATTCTACGAGGTGCCCCCAGTAACATTCTGTTGGCACCTGGGGGGGGAGAAAGCCGCTTGTTGTTCTAGAAAGCCCCAGCAGATCTGCAGAATCGCCCTTTAGACGACTTCAGAAAATCCCAGAGAGCTTGGCGGCGCTTTGAACTATGGGAACTTACTTATCGGAAGGGAGGAATCGGTCTCCAAACTCTTCCGACTTCTCCTCTCTCGACCCGTTGTCAACGCCATCTAAATACAGAGTCCTGCTCAATGCCTCCTCTCCCTCCTTTGCTACGTGGACACGTAAAGTCAGAAGTCGTCTGCTATCGCGATTCGCTGTTCTGCGAATTAAAGAACTCGCAAGTGATTGCAACTAACTTCGCAAATTTGAACCTGTAGACAAAGTGCAAGACGCTTTCCAGAAAATGTGTCTTAAAAGAAAAATATAGGACTGTTTTGCGCTTTATTTTGTTTTCCCATTTAGTACGCGAGGACGTTCACTACTCGCAGACGACAGTGGCTGCCCATACGGCTGACGGTGGCTCGTCTCCATGGCTACGACCGCTGAAAGCACGTTCGTGATTGGCTACAGTAATTGAAATTGCCATGGGTTTATCGGGGATTTGGTGTCAGTCTGAGAAATATGGTGAAGGCAGCGAAAGATGGGGAGTGCCGTCTGCGATTATTCGCTAAAACAATCCCAAAATTCGCGGTCACCCCCCCCCCCCCCCCCGCCGGCGCACTCCGTCACTATACTCAGCCGCTATGCGGGAAGCTGCCTTACAGGATGTTAATTCAATGGGAGACAGCGTTTATGCCAATTAACAGCAAAACAGAATAAAAATTTTAAGATGTCATCGCCTAATAGAGAAGAACACCATGTAAAGAACCCCTGGAGACATGAAAGGCACCAGCAGAATATAAGCCTAGTGCACCCTGGCCAAATGAATTTTAATGCATTGCGCCTATGGGGATTCCGTCGATTTTTGCACATCGCCCATGTTTAGACTACGATTTTTCGACAAAGGCAGTCAAATTCTGCAAATGTCATCGCCTATTTTCGTTCAGTACGTCCTCCAGGCCACATACCAACCACGGCACGATGTGTGAGTGTTAATCCTGATGCACCCAGGGCCTTCAAAGTTGCGACTCAGACAAGTCCCAGTATTATCGTAATACGCATGCGCTGAGACTGCACGGCCGGTCTGAAGGAGTTCGAAACCAGAACGGTAATTTTTTCCAGAACTCGAAGTGGCTGACAGAACAGACAACTTTATTTTCAGTGAGTAATATACAAATGATACCGTTTTGTATTTTATATCGCTTTTTTATTAAACTATACAACTTGATAAAACTGTCCATTTCGAGTGCCGTTTTGGAAGTGATTTTGTCAAACGCGACCTTTCAGGGTGCAACAGGAGAACAAGGTACGGGGTTCAAACCCCGTGATCGTACTTTCACATATACATACACATATACATTACATTACATAATCAGCTTAGGATATCCTTATTATCATCGTTATATCAAATGATATTAAGCCCCGAACTTGATGAAATTCGCCATTTGGCCGTTTTGGAAGCGATTTTGTCAAACGCGAGCTCTCAGGGAGCAACAGGGGAAGATACGGGGTTCTAACCCCGTGATCTTACTTTCACGTATACATATTATAATATCAGCTTAGGACATCTTTAATATTAATTTTATATCAAATGATATTAGGCCCAGAAGTTGACGAAATTGGCCACTTGGCCATTTCGAGTGCCGCTTTGGAAACGATTTTGTCAAAGGCGACCTCTCAGGGTACAACAGGGGAACAAGATACGGGGTTCAAACCCCGTGACCTTACTTTCACATATACATATTACGAAATTAGCTTAGGACATCTTTAATATTATTTTTTATATCAAATGATATTAAGTCCCAAAGTTGACGAAATTGGCCACTTGGCCATTTCGAGTGCCGTTTAGGAAGCCATTTTGTCAAACCCGACCTCTCAGGGTGCAACAGGGGAACAAGATACGGGGTTCAAACCCCGTGGTCTTACTTTCACATATACATATTACGAAATTAGCTTAGGACATCTTTAATATTATTTTTATATCAAATGATATTAAGCCCCGAAGTTGACGAAATTCGCCACTTGGCCATTTCGAGTGCCGTTTTGGAAGCGATTTTGTCAAACCCGACCTCTCAGGGTGCAACAGGGGAACAAGATACGGGTTTCAAACCCCGTGATCTTATTTTCACATATACATATTACGAAATTAGCTTAGGACATCTTTAATATTATTTTTATATCAAATGATATTAAGCCCCGAAGTTGACGAAATTGGCCATTTGGCCGTTTCGAGTGCCGGTTTGGAAGCCATTTTGTGAAACCCGACCTCTCAGGGTGCAACAGGGGAACAAGATACGGGGTTCAAACCCCGTGATCTTACTGTAACATATACATACTACAAAATTAGTTTAGGACATCTTTAATATTATTTTTATATCAAATGATATAAAGCCCCGAAGTTGACGCAATTTGCCGCTTGGTCATTTCGAGTGCCGGATTGGAAGCCATTTTGTCAAACCCGACCTCTCAGGGTGCAACACGGGAACAAGATACGGGGTTCAAACCCCGTGGTCTTACTTTCACATATACATATTACGAAATTAGCTTAGGACATCTTTAATATTATTTTTATATCAAATGATATTAAGCCCCGAAGTTGACGAAATTCGCCACTTGGCCATTTCGAGTGCCGTTTTGGAAGCGATTTTGTCAAACCCGACCTCTCAGGGTGCAACAGGGGAACAAGATACGGGCTTCAAACCCCGTGATCTTACGTTCACATATACATATTACAAAATCAGCTTAGGACATCTTTAATATTATTTTTATATCAAATAATATTAAGCCTCGAAGTTGACGAAATTTGCCACTTGGCCATTTCGAGTGCCGTTTTGGAAGCGATTTTGTCAAAGGCGACCTCTCAGGGTGCAACAGGGGAACAAGGTACGGGGTTCAAACCCCGTGATCTTTCTTTGACATATACATATTACAAAATTAGCTAAGGACGCTTTTTGCTTAGGGAGTGTCGTTTCGGAAGCAGTTTCTTCAAACGCGACCTCTCCATGTACGGCCTGGCACCAGGATTAAAGGGGCTTCGCACGTTTTAAAGGGCTCGATCTGCTGGCGAACGTTGCGGTATCCTCTGTTACAATCCCAGTACAAGCCGTTCATAGTATCTTTTTGGCACAATGATACAAGTCATTTGGGTCATTGTAAAGGGCCCTGCTGCCGCCTTTTCCAAATTTTGCTGTGGTTTCCGATGCAATCACAGGAGAGGGGCATAACATGAGCCGTCGCGTCTTTATAGGTGTGTAAAATGTCTGCCACCATGATTAAAGGGGTTTTTGTCCGTTTTAAAGGGCTCTGCTGTAGCCTTTTATGGAGTTTGCGGCCGCATCCGTTATAATTCCAGTAGAACGGCAATAGCATGCATAACCCGTTGCGTATACTTATATGACTTTGGAACTATGATACAAGGGGTATCGACCGTTTTAAAGGGCTCTGCTGCCGCATTTTCCGTATTTTGTGGTAGTCTCTGTTATAATCCCAGTAGAACGGCATTGCACAAGCCATTGATGACATGTCATTGGCAGCATGATACAAGGGGTCTCGCCCATTCTGAAGGGCTATGCTGCATCCTTTTCCCGATATTTGCGGTCGCCTGTGTTATGATCTCGGTAGAATGACATAGTATAAGTTGTTGATAATATGACTGTGACAGCATGACACAAGGGGTTTTGCTCGTTTAAGAGGGCTCTGCTGCCACGTTTGGCGAATTTGGCGATCGCCTGTGTTATAACTCCAGCAGAATAGGATTGCACAAGACACTGGTAACTTTCTTTCTTTCGCTCCATGATACAGGGAGTTTCGCCCGTTTTATAAGGCCTTGCTGCCGCCGTATCCAAATTATGCAGTCTCCTCTTGCGCAATTCCGGTAGAAAGGCACAGGGTAAGCCGTCATTAATATGCCTTTGGTACCATGATACAAGGGGTTTCGTATGTTTTAAAGGGCTCTGTTGCTGCCTTTTCCGCATTTGGTGGTCGCTTCTGTTGCGATCCATGTAGAAGAGCATCATAAGCCGTTGATAATATCTGTTTGGAACCATGATTAAAGAGGTTTTGCCCGTTCTAAAGGGCTCTGCTGCGGTCTTTTACGGATTTTGCGGTCGCCTCCGTTACAATCCCAGTGGGAAGGGCAATAGCATAAGCCGTCTCGAATATGCCTTTGACAGCATGATACAAAGGGTTTTGCCCGTTTTAGAGGGCTCTGCCGGCGCCTCTTCCAAATTTTGCGGTCACCACTGTCAAAATCCCAGTAAAAGGGCCTAGTATAAGTCGTTGATAACGGCTTCGCTATGCAGAATACACCAGTGACTCTTTGTTGTGTATTCCTTGGATGCCCCTGCCATCATCGGGGTTGCAGAAAGGTTACTTTTTACTTTTCTCAAAGAAGTTGGCAAGTGATGCAATGTTTCAGAAGGATACTGTGGTGGTGGTGGTGATGGTGAAAGGGCTTGCCGTTGTCGGCCTCACGTATATGGGCAGCGTCACGACTGACGCCCTGGGGAAATGTGCGTCCTGGGCAGACTTCTAGGGTCACTGTGGGTCATTTCTTGCAGGTCGAGGTGTAAGCAAACCATGGACTTGTTTATTCGTGCTGCACTTCGAGAAAAATTGGTTGATTACCATGAACAGTGAAATTCAAACGGCTTCGTAACGGATATGCTCTCAAGCGGTGAACCACCCCAGGCCATAGTCATGAACTATTTGTTGTTGTTGTTGTAACGGATATGTATTTTCATCTATGATGTCTTTTCCTCAGACTTTAGCACCAGTGCTCGTAGGTGTCTGTTGCCGTGTAAATGTTCGGACTGCCGGCGATTTGCTGTGCAAGTTCACTTTTGTGCCCCGTATCTTGGCACGTTTTTTTTTCCTTGCCGTCGCGGCTCTCTCACGCTGAATTCAAACGGAAGGTATCAGCCTTTGGTCCGTTGCGCAACTCGTATCAGCAGCGAAGAAGAACGACAATTTCTTCTTTGTCATTGTTGTTGCGGCTGGCACTATCATCAATGCGCATAGAAGCCAAGATGCGGTACCCGGCGTGATAAGATGTCTGCGTGATTTCGAGTGGAGAGAACCATAGGGTGGTATATCTATATGGATACATATCTATGCGCATATGCATTGGTGGCCAAGGTGTATCGGGAAATCTCATGAATTACAGGGGAGTGGTTGGAAAAATTCAGGGGAAGTGTACACCTCCCTGGGGGGTGGGGGTAATCATCCTGGAAAGGACCGCGATTATAGCAAAGTACCTTAGCGTAAACAGCTGAGCGGTATAGTTATTAGGCATTCGCATATACAATTCGTCAATGAGAAACTTCACTTGACACACCAGCAGAGACAAATGAGCTTCTTTTCCAAATTAGACATTGAAAATTTGAAAGGCATTGCAAGTTCTTCGTACATAGTTCTTCACGAACGATTATCCCAACGTTCAGGAGCACTGAAGGTGTCGGTTTACACACTGGATTGCTGATTTTGCTTGCATTTTCAAAGTGAAAAAGAAAAAGGAAATCATGGAAAGAGAAATAATTAAAAATATTCACACAATGACCCTCGAACATAACTACTCCATGTATTTTTTTCTTTTTTTTTCACTGCGCCTCTCTGTGCTCAGTATACAGTTTTTGGTGCATGATATCCGGAGAGGCTGCTGCTATGCTTTAAGCCCATAAACTTAGTGTAATAATTAAGATGACGTCACTCTCTGCACTTGTCTCCACTATAACTTCTCAATTATCATATTACTTACAGTGTAGTTTATCAAAATGCACGTTCAGACCAGATCGCTAATCGCGATAACTACTAGCTGACATTCATGAGTCACAAGAACTGCTCGAATGTGAATGTCCTTCCTAACGTCGACAGGAGCAGCACTACATCGAGCAAGGGTAAAAACAATGCCTGAAAACCTGGTTTCATTCCGAATTCTTCATTATTGGTGTGCGCGTGTGGGTGTGTGTGTGGGGGGGGGGGGGGGGCGGGGGGGGGCAGCTTTATTCTATTTAGTGGTCAAGAGCCCTCGGGACACAGAATAGCTGACTGCAAGCCATGCACATGCGGCCCGCGTGTGTGAGAGCCCTGATTGCCCTGATCTAAGCATTACTTCATCTTAAGTGAGAAATAAATAATGTACTCGAGGGCGCGTAGCACTTGTTTAGCGTTTTCTCCAAATCTGGTATTTAGTTCTGCTCCAAAATATCTGGTCCAAAGAAGTCGCGTTTGATCAAATTATTGCCACTCGCATCGCCACAGCACTCGCAGACGCCAAACTGTCCGTATCTTCCATTTCATTTAGTGATAACTCTGGATATAAACGTGATATCGAAGATGTCATCACTTAATGACGTAGTCTGTGTATCCATGCTCAATAGCTATGAGTCCGCGGCCCATACCTGGTTCCCTTGCCAGAGCCCGCGAAGTAGCGTTTGGTCAAATCATTCATTTTCAAGCGACCAAAGAACAAACAGGAGACAAGATCAGACACAAGTCGCTCTGTTGTTGTTTCGTGTTTGTTCTTTGGTCGCTTGTGGATTTACACCAACCAGCCCAATCTATATACTTCAGACATTTTGCCAAATCGTCGCCCAAGTGGCACTCACTGGCACCAATTTGTCAGTTTCCTCTATTTTAGCCCGTAATAACTCTTGATACCAATTTGATACTGACGGTATCATCATAAAATTACGTAGTCTGTGTATCGTCTGCGGACCGTTGCTGCTGCCCTTGCTGCACTCTTAGAACTCGCATTTAGTGAATTTGTCGTCCAGAAGGCTATCACAGGCGCCAACCTGCCAATTTCATCCGGCAATCTCCCGATATCTGGAAAGTCTCATGCTCGTTCCCAGAGTTATACATCATGTCTTATTCTTTATCTTACGCGAATGCTCCCGGCGTGTTATCAGTGTTGTTATCAGGTCTGGGCGCGAAACGGGAATTGTTCGCCTCAGATATGTCCTCCTCTCCCTGCCCAGATCTGTTCCTCCTCACGTACTCACGCACCACCCTGTAAATTTAGCTTCCTTGCGTAGTCCTCTGCTATCAGGTCAAGCCGGGTTTCAGAGGTGGTGTCCCTGAATGCTGCTCTTGAAAAGGGGGTGGGGGAGGGTGACTAAGGGGGGCAAATGGCAGTGTAGAAGTCGAAGGGTACTGAAAGAATAACCTTATGATGAATGCACGCTGAAACAATTACTGGGGAGCATATCATCAGGGAATCGCTTCGACGCTTCAAGCGTACATCAGTAGAAAATAAGATAAACGATAACAACAACAGAGAGAGTGAAAGAGGCGCATTCTCAGAGGGCTTGGATCTTTGCATTGCTTGTTTGAGGGCTCTCATCGCCGAGCGTTGGAAGAGATGTGCTTTGGCAGGGGCTGTATAGGGGAATTACAAGCGATACGAGGAATGTTGTTTACTCTAGTGATAAACTAGGCATAGAAAAACGGAAAATATCACGAAGGGGATACATAATCAAGTTTATCAACGGCAACGGACCAGCACCTCCCAGTCTTCAACATGATCTTAGAACAGCCACCATCGAACGTATGGCGTATCTACTCGACCGCACTGCCAGTATAACACAGAATCGTTTATGTACCATTGCAAAGAGGTTAATGTGGAGTCACCAAACATGATTTCCGGTCAAGTGCTCTAACCATTACGCCACGCTGGCACACCACAACCTGAAAGAATCTTTCCAACCCCTTTTAACGGGCTAGAGTGCCGTGTGAAGAGTACATTCTGCGTTACGATTTCATGAAATAAAAAAAGAAAAATTAGCTATTTTCCGCCACAACGTGGTTAGCACCAACGACACATACGTAATACAGAAATAATACTTTATACCTCCTTTCACACATTCGCCACGTGGCCATATATGGTGCCAATCGTCACAGACGATTTCAAATGTAAGCTTTTTTGGGGTTTCCAGTTGCTCGTCTCATTAGGTATGGCCGCCGAAGGCATGTCGTGATTGGCGGACTATTAATCACACGTCACGTCGTTTAAAGGTACTGTAAAGCAGCAGGCATGCAATTTTATATTGTTGGCTCATTTGACAGCCTGGATGCTCAGTACACAAACGCCACAAATTTCGTTCAAATCCACCCCATAGTTTTTTTTAGAAAATTAAGTTTCAATATTACGGGCAACTCTGTGTCTAAGACCCGACACGAACTCCGCAGTTACCGCCATGTAGGGCGGCTGACATAAACATGCAAATGACAATGGAGCGTACAGCGACACCTGTGGACCGCTACCATCACCACACCGGCTTGCCGGACGTGGTGCATTTTTGCGCGGTGGCTTTCATGGTGATTCTGCTGGCAGGTTGTTACTGATTTACACGATGTACCAATGTTCATGCATTTTGAGAGGCAGCAACTACCTCTTTTGAACAAACTTTTAAAAGAGAGTTCATGAAGCCGGCAACTTAGCCTGTGACTTAGCCGATAGAGGGTTGGGGACATGTAACACTGTTGCTCGACGAATAGGCGATGGTTTCCCACCAGGCGTCGCACCGCGTCCTTTCACCGCAATTTCGGAAGTGATGAAAACATATTTAGAATTCTTTGTCGCACATAAAATTTCGACTGTGGGTTTCTTTCGCTTTACAGTATCTTCGTTTGCTTTACAGTTCCTTTAAGCGATTAGACTTGGTTTACTTTATAGGAGGCGTTGGTAGCAGTCGGTCGATGTCGAAATGAACCACTCGTAGAGAAGGGCCACCTGGCGTTGAAGAGCTTCATCTTGTTACAGTGGTGTCTTGCTCCGTAGTTCACAGAATAACCAGCCCAGTCGTTGTCCCATTCCAAACTGACCCTGGCCCAAAACCCCTTCCTTTTACTCGTGATTTGGACATCGCAGTTACCTATTACTCTACGGCTGAACGATGTTAGTCTAAAAGCGAACAGTCTCGGCTGGCTTGTTTTGCAGGACCGCCGTTTCCTTCAAACGCTACGCGGCACTATAGAATCTGAATATATAGGGCAAATTGTCTCGGGCCCTGTCGACGACGAATCCAATTTGCAGTCTGTATAGGCCGTTTGCAGAATCGCCAGAGGGCTGAATTCGATAGTCGAAGCACGACGACGACGACGACGACTTTGTGCTCGTGCTGCAAAAGTGTGTTCATTTTTTAGCACGAAAAATGTCTTGCCCTGTCATCCCTCAAGGTGGCGTCATTCATGTGCTGATGTGCGCTAGTCCGCAGGCTGCTACGTTCACTCCAGTTTCGCTTTTTTTCTTTTTTTTTTGTGCTCTGTCATTCACCGACTGATGCGTTCGTGTTTGCGCTTTTCTTTTTCTTTCAGTTTCGGTATCTCGCCGTTTTCTCGATTTGTACGTTCATTTGCAGACGGCACTTCGCTTCGAAAGTTGTGCCTGATACAGGGCCTCGTTCCGAAGCGAAATGGGCTTCACTTCGTATTGTGCCCTTCATTGGAAACCGAACAAAGTGAAGTAGATCGTGCTGTCAAGGTTGTCCGCGTTTGCTACTTCGTTCAGCAAATCGTATAGAGCGTCCGATTCGACGGGAGTTCTCTTTGGTGACAACCCATTAGGTATAGTCTCTTCTCGACGTTGTGTGAGGCCCTAGATGCATTTGAGAGCCTGCTTCTTTCATTTTGGGGCATTTTCTCAGAAAACGCTTGCGAACGTATTTCGGTAGTGCAATTGGTATTAAATCTCCGTTAATAACCATAAATAAATAAATACATAATACTACTACTACTAATAAATACTAACAGCCGGAATTACACCACCTGAAATTGCTGGACCACGGAGCTTTAAAGTGTACAATGTATGCGCGCTATGCAGAAACCCATCTTTTGGATCTTATTCGTAGAATAATGAAAGTAGTTTTCTCAGCGAACGGTTGAAACATGAAAGTACGCTTAGCGAGTGTTTTGAGGAGGGTTTATTCCAAATAATCAGCTTACAAGGAGGACTGTCTGCTGTTTTGGGCCCGATAACGCCGTCACTTCGTTTTTCTTCACGTCAACCTGGTGATGCAAAAAGGACGTTTGTTCAAAAGGGAAGAAATGGGAATCCAGTTAAAACAGATGTTGGCGGGCTTTGAGTCTTTCGCTATCACGTTGATTGTCTACCGTTGTAGAGTAAACTAGTTTTATTTCAAGTCTCACTTCTCCTGTTCCTTTCCGGTACGTATCAGCTGTCCCTGTTAAATGGTTAATAAGCTGGCTTACCGTCGTATCCAGTAGCAGCTATCATCAGGGCGTGCTCCTGCTGATGTCCTGATAAGGAATATTAAAATTACTCTCTGGACGAATATGTATAGGAAGTTTCGAAATACATACGTACATGTCAATTCGAAGATGATTGAGGGTGTGTTTTTCACTATTTTCTTGCACCATATTTGAATGAAACTTCTGCATTCAATGCTTTAAAGGAGTATGGAAGGACTCGAACAGAAATATGTCGGATGGAGTAGAAATTAGAACAAGGAGCCCTGGTATATACAGGGCAATATACATTTTTCAATTTTCTTTATCATTTACGGAATTTTTATAATAGAGCTACCTAGATGCGGTTTTCACAGGTGGATTATGCGACCAATGGGCATCCCGTGAGAAATAGCATGCAACTACTGGACGAGTAATTACCTAAACTTAATTAATTACCCTATTAAGTATACGTTTTCGGTGAAATGAGAGATAGCGGAATTGGAGCCAACCATTATTTAAATCCGTCCTATTTTTTAAATATCCTGGAACGAGTGCGTTCTTTGAAATGTATATCACCAAATTTTGCTACGCAAATGAGCCGAAACCACGCACTTGTCGAGCGGAAAAAAAGAGGGAAAGGTCGTTCGCGTCGGAGGGTCACGTGTTTTGTAGCGGTCGATCTGATTGGAATAAACGCTTATTTGTTGGCCAGATAGACCGCTTTTCGGACCAGATAAGCCGAAGCCGATGTCGTTTCTGCGCTCGACAAGTGCGTATTTTCGGTTTCGGATCATTCTAATGGAATACCAAGGTTCAGCAATTTGTATCTCAAAGTACTGGCTCTGATTCTGCTGTCTCGCATTTTCGCAAAACGATCTAATTAAAAATTAATGAATTTTTAGGTTATTATAGTCGTCCAATAGTTAAATGCTCTTTCCCGCAGGATGTTCGCCTTGCCGCCTAACGCGTCCGCAAAAATGGCATCGGTGCTGCTCTCTGTTTTTTTTTTAAAGAATATCTTAAGGATAAGAAAATAACAATAAAAAACACCCTAAATATTCGCACAAAACGTATGACAGCAGCGCACAATCCTGGCCCGCAAGAGGGCTTTCAATCTCACGGGTCAGAAATGTTGCTTCGCTCGGCTGCCACCTGTCGGCGCCTCAAGTCAGTCACCCAATCTAGTGAGGCGCGGGCCTTCCCTTTTCTTTATTTCTCTTTGCAGTTGCATTTCGCACCGCCCGTCCCGCGTCTCGACTGGTCGCTTTCGCTAGCAGAGGATTCTCAGCACCAGGGTAGGTACTCATGGATCCTCAGCAGTCAAGAAAAAGTGCTGACTGACTTGATGTCACCACACGCTGGGAGCAGCATGGGCGAGATCGCCGCCCACTGCGCGCAAATTATCTCAAGAAACTCGCGCTTCCCAAAGAAAATATTTTGCGTAACGGTTCCTAAAGGTAGTCTGTTCATTTTTTTTGATTCCGTGTTAGCGCCGCGAAGCAACTGTGGCTATGAGCGGCGTACAGACATGGACGGATGGAGAGAGGACTGCAGGAAGGAGCGGGGGACAGGGGGTTTTGTGCGTCCTGGGCAGAATTCAAGGGGAACTGTGCCGACATTCGTCTGGAGAGTCTTCGGGAAAAAACCCAGGGAAAACCTCAGACAGCACAGCCGGTGACAGGATTCGAACCCGTGTCACCTCCCAGTCTCGGCGTGGAAAGCGATCACCTCAACCACTACGCCACTGGAGCTGGTAGTAGTCTGTTCATATCACGCGGTAAAAAAATATATGTTCCAAGTGCCTTCCGTGCTCCTTTAAAGCTGTTTGACTCCTAAATCTTTCTAACTCCTAAAAAAAACTCCTGAAACTCCTAAAAAATTTGACTAAATCCGTATATATCGCATTTCATATGTTTCATCATAACGTAGAGAACAGAGAGATCGCGGATTATCATGCAAACGCAGTTTTTTTGTTGTTTTTGTTTCGTTTTTTATATTGTTTCGTATCTGGACGATGAAAAAATGGCTTTTGGTCTTGGTTTGGGGCTGAATAGAAGGGTTTAATGGTGCATATAAAGGCATGTTTGGCATATTTCGAATAAAAATGCATGCACAGTGCATGATTTTACTATATTTTCGTAGTAAAATATGCACTGTGCATGCATTTTCATTCGAAATATGCCAAACATGCCTCTATACGCACCATTGAACCCTTCTAATCAGCCCCAAACCAAGAAAAGAATCTTCTTGTCTTCTCTTTTTATATATATATATATATAGCTGAAATGAAAATTGAAACACAGACTACGATGGTACGGGAAGTAAGAAAAAAGGGATAATTTATTTACATTTAAGATACTTGGAATGCTAAAAGGGTTGTCGACGTTTCGACAGTGGCACTGTCTTCGTCAGGACTAAAAGTTTTTTTCCTTTACTTTTAGTCCTGACGAAGACAGTGCCACTGTCGAAACGTCGACAACCCTTTTAGCATTCCAAGTATCTTAAATGTAAATAAATTATCCCTTTTTTCTTACTTCCGGTACCTTCGTAGTCTGTGTTTCAATTTTCATTTCAGCTACATATATTCGCGGTCGTCCGAACCCCATTCACCAAGTATATATATATATATATATATGCTCAAACTCAACTATATTTTCATATGGCCACGTGCGAGTGCTTCCCTGTTCTTTTCGACCATGTAAGATTTTTCTGGTTTCGAAAAGGATTTGGTCCTCCGTTTCGAAAATTCCGATCAGAATCGAATACGTATTTCTTATATTTTTTTTCCCGAATATTTTATATTTCGGGAGGGGTGTGGTGTTCAGCCTCCACAAGACCACGTTCGTTGCTCATGCGTGGTCGATACGCCGTACTTCGTCTCTGTCACTTTCTTTACTGCTATGAAAACGGGCGGCATTCGCATTTTAATCTGTGATGCAGAGCCGAAAGAAAACCGTCTTCAGCTGCATCATTTATATTTGTTGCGCAAGTATTCTTTCCTGCGTGCTCCTAAGAAAAACGGCTTTATTTTACCGTGTGGTCCCTAATAGAATGCTGAAATTTTGTCATATATGCATTCGTCGCATTGCTTTCACACCAATAACAAGAAACAAAATTGCTACATTCAGTTTTTGTACTGAATGTTTGGAAGATTTTTAGAGCATTGTTGCATGGATATTTCACGAGTTATTGGCGCATATTTATCCGCGCTCTAATTATAACAGGTACGCTGTTTTGTAAAGAACACCTTACATATTTTGTGCTCCATACCTTACATATTTTGTCGAGTATGTGGGGTGTACATTCGACTCGAAGTGCCTTGGGTCCTTTGCAGATGTAGTAATACTTCTTAACTCCTACCAAAGCGAAGTATCTGACGTCTCCGGGTGGAATGGTTTCTTGGCTGGCTTTCTCGCAACTCTCTTTGGCCATTTTCTCTATGTATTTTCCTGTAAAACGAAAGTAAGAGCAGTTGAGGCGTTAGAAATGGTAGAAACTTAAAGTTGGCTTTTCCGTACTCATTGTGTGTGTGTGGTAGAGGAGCCTTTACAAGGGCAGTATTTGCTGTGCTCTCAACACGTTTTCACGTGATGAGGTTGCGCATGAGCTCTCTCAAGTTCAGCATTGGGGATTATGGACCTTTTTCACGCTCGCGTCGTCGCCTAGCGGCTGTCCAGCGAAACTCGTACGGCTATTGGCGCCATCTATTGAATATGTAGGGAATCCTCGTCGGCGCCGTCAGGGTCATAGAGAATACGCAGAAACGTTGTGAGAAAAGTCCATTGTATTTGTACGAAGCTGTACGCTATCTGTATGGGTGGTTTGTTACAAATAGTCGATGTATACATGGTCGACAAACTAATCAGGCCGGGCGTGTATGTGTTCCTCCATGTCGTGTGCAGCCTCTGCACAAGTTTCTCCGCGACAGATCAGTGCAGCCTGGGAACGAATTCGAACAGTGAAGAATAACTTCCGTCCATCCGTGTGATTGAACGACACCAAATTTATATGACACCAATTTTATTTTAAATTTATTTCAATTTTCAATTTTATTGAAATTTCAATTCAAATTTCAATTTACGACACCAAATCGCCTACAGTCCATTGAAAGGTGTACGAATCTCAGACCTAAGACCTAAATCGTGTCCTGTCAGTGACGTCGGGATTTTTGGCGTTATCGTTTTGTCGTAATTTATGGCGATATCATAAAGATATGTATTGGTCAAGATAAAGATTGGCCAAGAACGCCAGGGAAACTGGTCATGTTCCAATTAGTACGACAGAAGAACTCTTGGGTTGCATTTGTAACAGAAGGGGAGCGTAAGGTGCAACTACCAATACTAGTTAATAATAATAAATACTAGTTAATAATAATAAATACTACTTATTAATAAATAAATAATAGTTCTGTGCAAAATTGTGCTTGCTGTGTTAACTTATCTTCACAACCCTTGTGAAAAATTGTTTGGTCAGCCAATAGACAAGTCATGGACAAACGTCCATTGAAGCTATAGACGGTCTATTGCCTTCCCATAGACCACCTTTGTTCACACCTCTTTAAATAAATTAAATAATTGGGTGTTTACGTCGCGAGACACACCTCTTTCCTTCCCATAGACGGTCAATGGGAGATTGGCACCAACTGTCTATAGACAACCTACTATAGAAGGGAAAATGATCATCTGCCATTGCCTGTCTATTGACTTTCTATACACTGACCATTGACTGGCCACTGATCCACGATTGCCTTTCTATTATCATTATATTCACCCAATTCGGATTTATGAACTGTAATATGTTAAATATGAATCCGTAATTATGTTGAGTTCCTGTTATGTGAATATGTATTGATGTTTTTAACCTATACTGACAGGCAATACATGGCCGTCATTGGCATGTGTCCAGGGTCATGGTGGATCCACCATGACCTTGGACACGTGCCAATGACGGCCATGTATGCCACATAACGATTATCGATAATCATTATGCGACATTCGCAATTACTTAATTCTAGTGGTTTCAGGACGTCCACCTCCTTCCTAAGAGAAAACAGACACCATATATTGCTTGACTTGCGAGCTTCCGCAAATTCGAGTGTCGTGCTTGCCTCTGAGTCAGAATGAAGGGTGAGGTATCCCTGCTTAATTCGATTACGCATCCATCCAAGAGCGAAGTAAGGAATATCTTGGAGTATTAAATCACCACCAAGATAACGCCTGTGTTTGTAACTGCATCCGGTATGAGACATTCAGTAGGTCCATTGAAAGTGAAACTTATATAGTGAGAATGCTGCCTGCATCAATGTGAACCTGCATGGACACTACGCACTCCACAAGTTTGTCTTTCAATGGACCTACTGAATGTCTCAGACCGAAAGCAGTTACAAACACATGCGTTATCTTGGTGTTGAGTTACTACTCCAAGCAATTCCTCAACTTGGGGTTAGATGTATGCATAATTGGGTTAAGCTGGAACACCTAACCCTTCATTCTGACACGTCAGAGGCAAGCAGAGCACTCGAATTTGCGGAAGCCCGAAAGTCAAGTAATATATGATATCTCTTGTCTGCTTGGAAGCGACGACGGTGCTACGTCCTTGCACTGGTTAAGCTATTGCAGATGGCACTAAGGATTATTCTCAATGATCCTAGACGTGTGCCAATGATGGTCATGTATTGGTTCTCAACACAGGGGAAAAAACATCACTTTCGACCTCAGCAAAATTCCAGGTTCGGACTCAACTGATCACGGTTCATGAATCCGAATAGGGGCCATATGATGGTTGAAGGGGAATGTTGACCAGTGGCCAGTCTACAGAAAGTCAATAGGCAGGAAATGGCAGATATTTGTTTCCTTTCTATAGCAGGTTTTCTATAGACTGTTGGTGCCAATCTCCTATTGACAGGCCATAGAAAGGATACACGATAGTCCAAAAGATGTCTATAATAGACTTGAAACATACAGGCTGTATATTCAGTAGTCCAAAGGAAGTCTATTCAGGAAATAGGACGTCCAAATGATGTCAATAGACTGGGTAAACTTATTTTTGTAAGGGAATGTCAGGTAAATTTACACAACAGAGGTTTACGCAAAACGGGAAACAAAACACAAAAATGAACATTACTCGACGCGCGATGCTTTTGCGTCCTGCCTACTTGTAACGTCAGCGATCTCAGTTGTCTCGCGACGTAAACACCCAATTATTATTATCATTATTATTGTAACGTCAGCTTAGCCAGCACAACACCAGGGACGGCTAGTGGACTGTATGTCCTCGTTTGAAGTAGTGCTGTGTCTGAACAGAACTCAAAGACAGCGGTTTCTTTTACTTGAACTTTGGATTGTTGTTCGGTTTGGTGGGCCTACAGTACAAAAGCGATATCTCTATAGGATCAACCACCGTAGCTAGGTATGTAAATTTCTACAGGCTTTCTAGGTAGGTTTACAAATCAATCAGTCAGCTAGGTATGTCCGTGGTTTGATGAGCCACGTGCCCTGTCACATGCGCCACAACGTGATCGGCGGACTTTGTTTGCGGTACGCTGAAATTGTGGAACAACTGTCATAGTAACGATGAAAGATGAAAGTCACTGAAAGGGTTAGCCAGCTGTAGGACTCGAACCCACATCTTCTGGATCTTTCAGTTCTTTCATGTCATAGTAACAATGTAAAAAATAAAGGGTTTCACAAAAGCGTTACGAGGCTTTTAATAAAAATCTCGAAAAGAGTTTCGCAAAAAAAAAAACAACAACAACAACAACAAAAAATTACCGACAACGATTGCTCTGTAAAGCTAATACATTTAAATGCGTTCGGCACACTGCCCAAAAATGCAGCCGATCTTCTTTTTTTGCCCCCTCTTCGCCATACGCCTCAAATTTACAGTCTATGTTATACGTTCCTCGTAAAACAATGCCGTGAATCGTATTGTTTAATTACTTAATTTCTTCTTACTTTTCTGACGTGCATCGCATATTCAGAAAGCGAACGGTATTTACAGCCTGTCACCACCCTCTCTATTTATATCAGCTGCCGTCGTTTTTGCTTCTGTTTTGCGAAATAATCAGATCTCTCCTTTGTCGGATGCATGTGTAATTTTTATTGATGGTCGTCCATGCGCTTAATTCCCCTTATTCCGGGGGAACGCTCGGGTGGAATGAAGAGCAGGAGGTGAAGAAATTGGGTTAGCGCAAATTGCCTTTCACTCTGGCTTTCAAGCTTGCGCATGTGTTCCGGAACCGACGAAGTTCTTTCACTCCTTTCTCGACTTCTCCGTGCACCTTCATACCACATCGAGCGTTCCCATTTTCGGAGGTGTTTCGCCGACGCTATAATTAGCACCATCCTTCGACTGTGCCTACAATACAAGCACCGTAGTGATGTTCACAGGGAAATGTGACTGTGGCGTCATATTTAGGAAGTTGTTTGAGTTGTCGTTGTATTGATCGAATTGTTAGGCAAATAGGAACTACGTTTTGGTGCGTCGGTATCCGGAATTCGAATGCGTAGTAATATACTTAAGGTACAAGGGTCGTTCCAGGTTGACCGATAGTTTTGTTTCTTTAAAGACAATGGAAAATTCGGGAAGCGCCGAACTACCTCAGTTTTTCAAGGTATTCATCGTGCGGATCTAGTCACTGCTGCCATCGCTGTGGCAACTCTTTGATGCCGTTGGCGTATAAAGAAGCGGGCTATGCTGTCGTAGCCACTGCAGGACATCTTTCTCGAGGGCTTCATCTGCGTCGAACATCTTTCCTCCAAGGTGGGGGTAAGCAAATGGTAACCACTTGGGGCTAAGTCTGGGTTGTAAGGGGCACGGGGCAAAAACTCCCAGCGCATTCCGGCCAGGGCTGCTACCGCCAACTTCGCCGTCTGAGGTCGGGTATTGTCATGAAGAAGAATGACCCTTCCGGACAACATCCCAGGCCTTTTCTTGCGAATTGCCACGGTAACCTTTATCAACGTGGAGTTGTACTGGGCATTAATCGCGACCCCTTGCGCCTAGAAGTCCACATGGATGACACCCCGCATCTCCCAGAAGAGAGTGGACTTCCCATGGACTTCCAAGCAGACGTCTGTATGTTGCTTTTTTTTGTTTTTTTTTTTTTGTGGCGGGAAAGCCTTACGTCGCCTTTCCACGCTGCTTCTTTTTGTCTCTGGGGTGAAATGATGCATCCAGGTTTCACCGCGTGTGATGATTGGTTGCGAAAATCCGCCTCCTTCGGATTGAAACCGGTTCAGCTCCTGCTCAGAGACTGCTTTGCGCGCTCCTTTCTAGTAGCAAGTGAGGAGTCGGGGATCCCATCTTGCACAGACTTTGCGGAACAGTAAGTGCTCGTGAATGATTGGCTACACACTGCCGATACTAATATTACGCTGGGCCACAATATCCCGAACGGCTGCTTGCCGGATCTCGAGGATGGCTTGCTCAACGCCTGCGACGTTCACTGGCGTGAATGCAGTCGGGCGAACGTGTCCGTGTGCTTAATTCATCACCATGCCCCGTCCTTCGCCAAACTGTCTGCACCATTCGTACACTCTTCCCCTTGACATCGTTTGTTCCTCCATACTCATTCGCGCAGATGAGCAACATCTACACATTTTCTTGCATGTCACATCCACCACCTCAGTAATGCACGCCTTGACACGCTTTCATATCGTGTTACAGGCAGACAGAAAGGGCAAAAAAATGACTCCCATTTTCGGTTCAGTTCCCTTTCCTGTCTAACCTTGGCTTCACTACGCCGCAGGCCAACCTGATAGTAGTAGCGCCGTTCACTGTAGCCCTGCGGGAAACCCCATGCACTTGTGGCTTCTCCGGATTCTCGGTAGGAATTACCGCGTCTAACACAGCCGCACGACAGTGAAAGTGTGGCCTTCGCAGTAATTACCAACTTTTCCTTATCCAATGTTGACGGCAGACGTGGACCTTACTCCTTCTGTCATGTATCGCTTACGCAAGCACACCGTTCTAACGTCAAGCGGTACGGGCAGCGATATCGAGTATTGATAAAGTGCTTGCCGTGCTTGCTGAAAAAAGACAAAACTTTCTTTCCTCTCCCAATCACTAGAACTTCTCCATTCCATTATTTCTGTAATCAAAACAGGCTAACCAGCAAAGGGTAACACAATAAGACCCACTCTATCCTCGGCTGTTTTCTGCATTAAAACCTTGGATGGGCGTGGTGGACAAAGATGATGATACAGTCGACCCGCGTTTATCGGGACGGCTTCGTTTCCTGTGAACGTCTTTATTGACCATTACACAGAGAACTATCCATTGTCATCTGTTTCATTCTAATACACGCATCCAGTTCTTGCAAACCTTTGCTAATGGCATTGACTTGCGAAATACTGTTCTGTTGCACGAAAAATAATAGCGCTGTTCTCAGTGCCGCCCGCGCATTTTCTAGTGTCACAGCTGGTGCATTCACGCTTTCACCATCATCAGATTCTTCTTGAACACTATCGGAAGCGACGACACTAAAGATGTCGTCATCTGTGCGCAGCGGTCCTGGTTGCGGACCTTCTCAGTCTGAAATGACCAGACTCCTCAGTGGATTACTTTGCGTAAACGTTCGCAGGGGCGAGCGTCTCGACCGCGACCACGCAGGACCGAGCGCGCCGTTCACATCAAGGATCAAGTAATGGCCACGCACCGTCTAGTATAGGGTTTCTAGGGTTTGGTAAAAGCAAAAGCGACATTGCCTGTGCTTGTGCTATGACGCAGCGCAGATGCTTACCATTAACCTGTTCAACCAATTCTGTGAACACAGTTTACAATTCCAGCATCTTCATCTTTTCATTTTTCTTTTTCCTTTCATTTAGGGGACCTTTGTGGGAGTAGCAGAATTCGTGATCGAAGAATAGGATGATCGATAAATAACAAACGTATCCAGAGCAACATGAAATATACCGCCGAGGACGCTGCTCAATTGCGAAATCTCTTCACATCCCATCCAACTGCGTCTGCCATATATTATTCCCTTCTCTAAGTTTCCCGTACTGCTCCCTCTGTTGTCCATTCCATTTGATTTTTTATTTTCTTCTTTGTTGTATTACTTTCCCCCGAAGATTGTTTAGCATATCTTGCAACGATCAGTGATGGTTGGTTGTGTCCTTGTCCTGGAATTCATGTAAGCTCCGCGAAACAGCTGAAGTTATCAGCATCGCACGGAAGTGCATAAGATGAGAGAGCGGCAGATGGAGAGGGACGCCCACAGCGAATCTAACAGCTGTTCCTTCGCGGAGCAGACTTTGGTGCTATTTGAAATACTTTTTTTTCGGTTCCAGCGTAAAAAGAAGAGATAACGGGAAAAGAGAGAAAATGAGAGAGGGACATTAATTTGGAAGGTGTAATTGCCAGGAGCAGCGAAGCCTCGGTAGAAAATTATTTCCGCTATCAACTATGTTCAGAGGTAATAGCGCTGAAAAATGGATTATCATCCCCTTGCGTGCGTTACTTTATCTTGTCCTTGTTTCGCATTAACATAAGCGGGCCCTGGTAGATGTTCTCTATTACAGATTTATTACGTGAGACTCGCTCGAACGTTACCTTCAAGCGTGAGCGCTCGGATTCGCGAGGTACCTGCTCATTAAAAATTCACACACTCCGTTCTCGACATATTTAATATCGCTTAGTGGCAGTTGTTGCGAAGCAATAAGGACAAGAGATAGCCTTAGGTAATTGGATGATGACGCTGATGATAATTTAGCTTCTTACTTCTCTTTTGTCGCGAGGCTAACTGACCAAATACGCCAAGACATGATAAAATTAGGGTTATAAAATTGTGGAGCTAAAGGTAATATGATGAAAGAAGTGTACACGATTTTAAAATCTGTTGGAGGTAATAGTTATTAGTTAACTAGCGGCGAAACGTTGTGACCGGTGCGAACGTACGTATCACATCATGTGCATACTCAGGCAGGCAGACGGCAGAGAACTACAAAAACTACACCACGGCCGTACACATGGACATTCGTTCCGGTCAGAGCTGTGAAGCAGTTGATTACGAGTCCTTAATGACTCTAAGTAAACCATTTGAGTAATTAATTACAGTGTGTAGTTAGTTTTAAGAAATGAACGATTGTAATTTAATTACACTTCACCCGTAACTTGTACTGGAAGGGCAGTTACTTCGTGCTGTGAATTAGACGAGTTTGTTGTAAATCAGATTGCAGCGTTGTTCGTTTCCAAACCCTGAGACTTTTCTATACCGCCGTTCAAGTTTTCAGTTTTTCTGACCTCTGGTTGTCTTGGACAAGTTCTTGCGATAATATAGTGAAGTTTCAGATTAACGTGTAGTAGTTGATGAGACAATTAAACATAGAAGGACAAACACAACACAAGCCACACAACGCGCAGTTGCATTCTTGGCCAAAATGACCGTCGCACAATGTCAAACATCGTGGTACTTGCTTCATACACACGTTTCTGGACTAGACATGTGCGCCGCCGCCGGCGGTAATTTTCGGTATGCCGCCGTTTCCTAACCGGCGCGCCGAAGGCCTCTTCGCAACTGTTTTCGTACGCGAAAACGCACATTGCAGCCCTCTCGCGAAGTCGAATATGCCAGGAATATGCTTTATTGATGCCGATGACGGTAGGTTTCGGTTTTGTGATGTCTTTGACTTTTGTTTCTTCGCGTTGCTGCCGCCGGTGGTAAAATGACGCCGCTGCCGATCATAGTTCCGCACACGTCTATTCTAGACGCAATCATCATCACTCGCAGCCTAGTCTGCTTCCTCCAGGAAACGGGACTCGCCCAAAGACTATTACCCAAGATTTAACTTGCTCACGGAACTTCTCCTCACCAATCCTAGCAGCGACCGGTCTGCAACTTAACGTCCGGCCGTCATCTCAACGTCGAACATATCATATCGTATCATTGCTAACGCGATCTGCCTTGGCTTGGAAGCAGTGGCTTGGAAGACTGCCTATAACGGTCGCGGAGCAGTAATGTTCCTGGAAAGATTTTTCCTAATCTATCATATCATCCCGTCATGGAGGAAAACCGAGAGGCACGGACAAAAAGGACAAACACGCAGACACAGATCCTCAGAGAGAGCAAAGAGGTTTATTGAGGCAAGCGAACTTATATCCCCTCAAACCGGCAGAGGGGGACGGGAGGAAGTATATTACTGACTTGCATTTCCTTTGCTGGCTATGTCCAACGACTCCCGAAACAATCTCCGTTGGCTTAGCGGTTTTCGCGCAAGCACTACGATGACATTCCTTCCTTCCTTGCCTCCCCTCCTCTCGCTCCGTCTCCGCAGGTTTTTGGGGGTATAAGCCGCCGATGCACGATTCTAATTGGAAGGCTTTTGATACGTACGTCACGTCGTTTAAGGAATCAAGCCTTGTTTATCTGTAGGTGGCGCTAGCATCGGTGAGTTCAATTGAAGTAGCATAGTTTGGCGTCTCTGCAGTGTTCGCGGGCAGAAACAAATTTTCCAAACACACAAAGAACAACGTTTTGGAGAAAAAGAGAATGATGGCCTGTACTTTGCGGCTATAGTGTATCACTTATTATATTATTACGCTGGTATTATTATTACACTTATTATATTATTACGCTTACGATATTACGCGGGTCAGTTTCTGGTTTAATTTCGTCATATCTCGAGGGTAGCGTCACGAGGGTCACGTGAGCGCGAAGCGGGGGGGGGGGGGGGGGCTTTCGGTGCCTAGGTGGCGCTGGCGATTAGCGGGAGCTGTACAAAACTTATAGCTCTCTGCTGTCACGTGAGCGCGAGCTCGCAACGTCATATTTTCCCGTTATCCTCTAATTATGCGGAATGTCTTTCAGCTCACCTTCTATAGCAGACGACAAGGCCGATAGTGTCGTCTGCTATGTGGTCGGTACGCAACTTCCGATATTCTGGAGCGGCGCGGATGCCCATCACAAGACGGGCGGAACTTCCGCTCCGTGAGCATTTTTTTGCTTGTTCCTCTGCCAGAATATTCCTTTGGGGCATCGTTCGTGGGAATACACGGTTGCCGGCCCTTCTAGTAGGCACACCGTCTTTTTAACGTTTATTTTCAGCGACACGTCACGTCACATTACGTTACGCTACATATGTGTGTGTGTTCACTGCCACTTGATCGATATCCCCACTGAAAATGACTGCTGGTCGTCGGAGCAGTATCCTTTGTGGTGCTGTTCCCGGGAAGAGTTTTCTCTAAAATGCCTTATCATGATATGGTACAAATATGCAATATTGATAGGTATAGTGAAAGTGGACTAACAACAAACATTTTACGGTTGGAAGGTGTGTCAGTGACGTGCTATACTGCCTGGTATCTGCGTGCGTGCTACTACATGGTGCCCAGGACTGGTGACATGTTTTTCGCTATTGTTGAGCCCCCCTTTCTTTGTGACACGACTGCTTGTGACGCAGAAAGTTTAGTAAAAACCATGAAACGAAGCCATGCAAGTATGACACTAGTGCCTAGGGTTCATTTATTAGGCGTTCGTTGTTCTTTCTGGTTTGACTTCCAGTTCAAGGTAGTTTACGGGGCAGCTGCCGTGGCTGGGGGGGCTGCGGTGGTTTCGGCCGGTGGTTTAGGTTCTGCAAAGAAAGTACAAAATGGGAGACTCTTCACCAGCCAATACTGCAGTTTAAAGTTCTTTACGGGTAACATATACAGGTAATTGGATTGTCTGTTACCATTAATATTCATCACTTGCGTTTCTAAAACGTGAATGATACCACAGTTATAGTTACCACAAAAATAGTATAGTGAGGAACGAATATGAACGCAAGACAGTCGCTTTCAGTGCACTCGTTGCTCTAGACATGATGCATATATTCAATGCCCTATCTTGATCACCGATAGTTACATTTTTTTACGCCTTGTTAAGAGAAGCAACATCACTGCCACACCCTGTATTACGAACGGTTTGTAACTTTTCTCGTTGCTGACGAGGTCAACCGGTGAGAAAGCAGATTCCGTGCACTCAGGGCCGTTCCTGTGCACCAGGCCGTCGAAACAATACGCGCATACACTGAACAGACTTGTATTTGCTGGTGAACGCTGCATGGAGCTTTGATGTCGCCTTGTTCGCGTATCGTATCGTATCGTAACGTGACGTGACGTGACGTGACACTTGGACGCGTGTGTACTTTGAACCGAATTAAGATCCGAAAAGTATGCTGATACTCACGTTCTTCCGCAGGCTCGTCAGCTCGACCTGTTAAAAGAGAGAAATTTCTGTCAGCGAACATATTCCTCTTTGTCTTACGGGAATTTCTAACCGTAAGTATGTGGGGAAGGAAAAAACAGAAAAGAAAATACGTTACAAATTAAATGTTCCTTTAACCCTTTAATCTGTCGACAACAGAGAAGAGGGCGCAGTCAAGCTGGTTCATGATGACAAGGATGCAACCCGAGGCAGGGAAATAAACAACAGACAGCAATTTCCTCAGACGCAGCAACTGCTGTGTCTGAGGAAATTGTTGTCTGGTGTTTATTTCCCAACTCCAACAAACCTCATCCGATACCAGGATTTCAAAAAAATAAAAAAAAGGAAAAAGGGGAAAAAAAAAAAGGCTGCATATATGGGCAAACTAAAATGTGCACAACGCATTCAAATGCGGTTCCTGAATAGGGCCATCGTTCGCGGTTTGTTCACGTGGTAACTGTCACGTGGCCATATAAGGCTACGGATGGACATACTCGCGCCTTCTGTTTGAAGTCAAAAGGAGTATAACATGACTGCGAGGTCACCTGCATATATAATTTTGTGGACAGGCCAACGGATTAGCTAAAACCTATCTAAGAGCTAAAACTATCTGAGAGAAAAAAGTGATAAAAATAGACGAAAAAATGATCTTGGTAGAACTTGTCACGTCTCCTCATTCGTTATATGCACACACACACACACATACACAAAGAAAAAAAGAAAAAGAGAAAGGAAGGCAATGTGTCGGGCCACCCTTACGAGCTGTGAGGATGTAACATAATGTTTAGAGTGAGCTGGAAACAGATGTCTCACCAGCGTTTCCCGAGGAACCGTGCCCAGCAACTGTTAAAACACCGCCGTTGCTGGAAACTGGAGCTTCTGTAGCCTGTCCAGCTGCACCGCCAGCATCGGGCGCCGCCGTGGTAGTGACCGTAGCTCCATGTCCCGTTTCAACGGCCAATAGGAGCACTGCTCCTGCTAGAACGAGAACTACGCTGATGGGGTGCATATTGGTTGTGGAGAGACGGTGCCCTGGACAGTCCTGTCCGCCTCTATTTATAGGGAGAGGAGCGGAGCGATGTCACGTGATTGGACTGCCGTGACTCCTGCTCGCTGTGAGATTTACTGCTTCGTGAGCCGTACGTATCTCGGTTTACGATATCACGAAGGCGATTCATAATTCGTGCGAATGAGACAATAATAGCCGATACGACGGCTGGGGCCTTGGTCACGCTGTATAACAAAGGTGCGTTCTTTATGGCGCGTTTGCCGCAATGCGGAAATAAAAATTCCAATGAAATTAGGCGCTTGGCTAGTCTTGTTCATACTCACTTTCACTTTCAGCGTATCATATGCGAAATGTAGTCTTTTCATGTAAGGACACGGTATGACCAGAACCGCGCAGTGGGGAAGAAGTCCTGGGCGCAAAGCTCTTTGACATTTACGCCAGAAGAGTTCACCCGTCACCACCAACAGTCTATCGGTTGCTGATACCCAACTGTGTGTTACTGGAGCAAGGAAAGGTGTGTCGTCAATAGAGTTTCAATAGGGTTGTTAAAGTCACTTTTAAACAGTATCTGAGTTGTACAGTGGCAGATAAATGGGTTGAAAAGAATCTGAGTTACAGCTACAGGTACCCCGTGGGAGAAAATTCCCACTTCACTTCTAAAAATGTGCTCAGTGCCTTCGCAGTTCCTTTTTCCAGGACTGGAGACATGTTTTTCAATATTGTTGAGCCCCCCTCAAGCTCCCCACTCTCCAAAGCCAAAATAAAGTTGTTGTTCCTTTTTCCATTAAATTGATCGGGTTAATTTAGCGAGCTGTTATGAGTTTCATTACGATTGATCAAGCAGATTACCTTGGTTCAAAAGATGTGATAATAATTACGTTATTCATTCTTTCTTTCCTTCTTATGGATTTGGAATTTTTTTAATTTTTATTTATGTCATTTTTTTTTTTTTTTTTTGCAGGTAGTGCAGGTTGGGACAAAAGTTTAGAGAACACGCGAGCGGCGTACTTTTTCTTCGGTGCGACAGCTTAGCGGCCGGCGGAAGCGGGTGAGGTTATTCGGAGCGGTGGAAGCGTGAATTAGTAGCTCTATACAAAAGGTTATACAGGAAATGTAACAAACTTAGTTAAGTCTAATACTGTATATGAAATTTTGTCAACATAACATACATCAATAATTTGGTGGTGTGGGATAACAAATTCTGAATTTATAGGTTTAATTTATGAGAGAGAGAGAGAGAAATACATGATAATTATGATTTTTATTTAGTGGTGTGGGATTCTGCACACACCCGAGCTATGAACCATTACATATATTTATTTCAAGAAGATAGGCGATAGACTTGACACTGACCTGATATCACACATCAACAAACCAGCGCCTTATCTCCACTGTTTCCTCTCCTTCTTAACGTTTCTCTTCTCTTGCATACCTTTTGTTTGTACAAACGAGCACAGTTATTTCAAAATTATTTTCCGTCATGCGGTTTCGAAGATTTGTACTGACGAGACACCTCAAGCTACATAACCCCTCCACCGCGGCACTGCTTGGCAACTCAGTGTTATATTTGCGAAATACAGACTTCAGTAGTGGGAATGATCACTCACGTCAAATTGCCTAGCCGAATTGCGCCACCTATTGATGACGGTTGTCGCTCATGTATTTTAATAATAAAAAAACTTTGAAGTAGAGTAAAAGTTACTGAAAAAAGTAACCGAGTTACAGATAAAAGTACCACCATGCAAATGTATGTGATGTGATGTGATAAAGAAAAAATGGGGATGAAATGTATCTGATATTTCACTCAAGATACGCAAAAGGTACCTAAATACACGTACTCAGTTCCTCTTACTCGTTTACTTAACAACTCTGGTCGTCAAGCCACCTATGGCTCAGATTTTGTATGAGTTGAGTTGAGTAGAGTTGATAAGAAAAGAACAAAGATCAAAAGATCAAAGTGTAGATTTTGTATGAGTTGGGTTAAAGGTACCGTGATTTTGACAGGAAGAATGGCGGTAATCCATTCATTGTGGACAGTAAGTGGACAATTTTCAGTAACAGCAGCACTTCAGCAAGCACAAACAAACATGCATGCCTATTTACTTTCGTATATGAGTGACTTGTAGTAAGCGGCTCCTGGGTTGTAGGAGCCAATGTCTCCGTAGTTTTCTTACGCGAGAAGGTGCAGAGCGTGTTCCTTGGTACATTGAAACATGACCAGGCAACGCGACGGGGACACGGACAGAGGACATACACGAAGTAACGCTGTCCATGTATGTCCTCTCCCCTTGTTTCCGTTGCGTTGCCTGATCATGTTCCGATACATCTTACCGTCCCACTAAATACATTAACTTCCCGATCGTCGCCAAAAAGATTGACTGTGGTGTCACACACACACACACACACACACACACACACACACACACACACACACACACACACACACACACACACACACACACACACACACACACACACACACACACACACACACACACACACACACACACACCACAGACAGACAGACAGACAGACAGACAGACAGACAGACAGACAGACAGACAGAGGATGATGATGATGATGATGTGATGGGTCATTCTCCGCCGATATGGCGGTACACTGCCCCATTGCGCTTGTGGGAGGGATGAGAAAGTGATGATGATGTAAAGATGTCCTATTAGAGTTCGTCCATTAGTCCAGTGCTGGAGAGGAACTCAGGTCCGACCATGGTCCGAGAATTTTGTTGTCGCACAGGGGTATAGGTAAATAGCCTATTTGAAACCGTTAAAAATAAACGCTCAAGAATAAACGTGTAAGTATCCACCGTTCAAAATAAAACGTCCAGAATATACGCTTAAATAAATCCACGACAAAAATAAACTGCTTAATTATCTAACGTTGATAATAAATTGTCAAAAATCTACGCTTGAAAATATATCTTTAAAAAGTGAGATGAAACCGTCTCTGTAGTCTTATGCCCGCACAGCCCAAAGCATGGTGAACTTCAAGTAGGGGACTTAAACCAACATCACAAGAGTAAACACAGCCTAAGCTAACCCATACTAACCGAAACTTAAACTAACTAACTAAACTAACCTACGATAACCTGATCTAACCCAACGCAGAATGCAATCAATCTGCCTATATATATTGACTCCAACGCACCGCTCTGAATAAATGTCGCACGCACTGACAAGGCGCACGCAATCCTTTTTGTCAGCAGGCCAAGGACCCAGCACTTTTACAAGGTCAAAGTTGTGGCTGTCCCGTCGGTCGAGAGCAGATTTCATGGTAGCCCTTTGAGATGCATATCTGGAACAGTGCACAAGAATGTGCTCAGTGTCCTCCACGGTTGACTTACACATTTTATTGATTGATTGACACATTTTATTGATTGATATTGGTTGATTTACACATTTTGACGTACATTTCGCTGAATCAGCCTTTCCAATTTTGTGGAGGAAATGGCGCCCGTACGTGAGCGTCCGCATAGGCCGAAGTAACGTGGACGGAACTCTGAATTTGAGTTCCGGCTGTACTAGATAGAGCAACGAAGAGTGCCCGTCGCCTTGTAGCCATTGCTGTCTAGTCATAGCCCGTGCATAAGCTACCTCAATAGACCTCTACCCGAGAAACGTCATCGTGACGTTGGTAGACAGACTGTGTTCCACGAACGGGCACTTGTTCGCTGGCTCGTATTGAAAGAAAAGTAGGACCGAAGGTCGCGTCCCGTTCAGGGACCATCGTAATCCCCTCAAGACCGCGGCTTTCGGGCGCGACCTTGTTCGCCCCCTAGCTTCGAGCATAGTTCAACTCTACCAAATTGGTGGCGCTGTCGGACACTATGACGTCATTTGTTTACAAACAGGGAGAGGTCTATAGGTCATGCATGTCTGCGTTGGCGTACGGCACTAGGTGTTTTGATGAGGGGAGATGTACAAGGTCCGCTACATCATCGGCAGCTTCATTGCCCCGTATGCGTGCGTGTCCAGGAACCCATTGTAGTATGATGCCATGACGAGCATCCCTGAATTGCATGTACACTGTCAGAATGTCGTGGACTGTGGTCCATAGCGTAGGAACGATATTATAGCTTGCAGTCCCGCCTTTGAATCACTATATATATATATATATATATATATATATATATATATATATATATATATGACCCATTGCACTGCAGATCGGTACAAATCAAGACGGGTACGGGGTCAAATTTGAGACTTTGTCATTGAATCATTTGGTCCAATAATTCGCGTACACTTGGAATCTTCGTTCAGCTCAAGAAGCAACGTTCGATGTTATGATGATAATCAAGGGGCTTTTGCGTTCTCAGGCAGCTTCGGTGCAGGCAGCAAGCTATACGCTAAGATTGTAAAATCAACCTTGTAAGCTTGAGCTTTGCAACGAGTGAGCGGACGCAGACTGTTTTATAGTTGGGTCCAGCGTGATATTCCGAGACAGGATCAGGTCTACATTCACAGAGCTGTATCTCCACGACGGATAATGTAATTAGCAGTGATGGGCAGTAACTACTCATGAGGTAGTTTAACTACAACTACTAACTACTTCCCTTAAAAGTAATTGGAATTACTAATTAACTACATCTTGCAAAAAGTAATTAAACTATATTTGTAACTACTACAAAGTAGTTTCAATTACTTTTCCAACTACTTTGTGGGAAATGGCTGTAAGAACAATAAAGGTGTCACTAATAAGTAATAATAGACAGCAATATCGGTTGAAGTAATAATTTAATTCGATGTACATTCGTAATGCGTTCACACCATCCTGGTGCCCCTGAGTCCCAAAGCGCTCACCTGTCTGCGGTCATAAATTGGTACAGAGCAGATACAAAACTCTTCTAGTGCTCCAGTGAGCTTCAAATTTTTCCAGAAGGCAATTCAACAAAACAAAGGAAAATATTTTCAGGCCTTCCTGTTCCTTTGGGCAAGTTGACTAACGAGGTGTTAACATAGTGAACTATTAAGAAAAATTGGCTGTTCAGCCCAAAGTCGCATTACAGTTTAAGCGAAGCCATCACCTTTGTAATGCCACATTACTATTCATCTGACATAACACTAGTCCAGTGCTGTAACTGAACTGGCATCGGTGACTCTGCACACAGCTTCCAAATTATATCACAAAAGCACCAATGCCTTGTGCTGGCTGTGCTTACGCTTGAATCAGATTCTTAGCGGACGAAGCCAGTGATCTCAGCACCACCATCTTTTCGAACAGTGTGTCCGAAATTCTGCACCTTCTCGGTGTCAATATCTGGCCAGCTAAGCTAAACAACCTTTCAACAACTGCACTACTGGGCAGTGAAGCGTTAAACTTGACAAAACATGCTTTCAAACAAGGGTAGGTGTGCAAAATTTTCGTATCTGTTCGCTTGTCCAAGAGGTACGACTCAAACTCTGACACAATCTTGTCATGCGTGGTTGATCCAACACGCATATCTTGCATACATGTGTTGTCCACAAAACTGAACAAATTGTCATCGTCCTGGCTGTCCAATGTTGAGCTCTGACTCACTGTGTCCAATCCAAGGTCCATGCCCTCATTGTCATTCATTTGTTCACTCTTCCGGAGGACCTCTTCGATTGCTGCAATGACCTTTTCCTTTGTAGTAAGTTCGCCAGACTGCGAAATGCACGACATCTTGAACCTTGGTACCAACACGGTAGCAATTTTGTATTCATCACTTTGCAGGATGTCTCGGAATCTCTCATCGAGACTCACTTGCAGAACATTTATGAGGGGAACAACGATTTTGTACTTTACTTTACAGATGGCACTTAGCTTGGTTTTGATTCCGAGGACCATTGGGATCACATGCCCCAGGAAGCAGTCCTTTTCCCCTTGAAGCAATTTCATTGCAGCAGCCACTGGAGCCATCACCTTTACGTACGCTTCGAGAGAACAGAAATCGGACTCGGTCATTGAATCACCTTTCAGTTTCATTTCTGAGCTGCACTGTTTAACTTTGTCGATCCCAATGTCCAGCACGCGTTTCACAGCTTCAAAATCCGAAGACCACCTTGTAGATGTGGGGTTGATGAATGTTGTTCCTGTTACCCTGTGGACAATATCGGACATCTTTGTGCTCCGATGTACCGCATTTGACAAGGCCTGCACTTTTCCCATCGCTC
This sequence comes from Ornithodoros turicata, assembly GCF_037126465.1. Classification (NCBI taxonomy): domain Eukaryota; kingdom Metazoa; phylum Arthropoda; class Arachnida; order Ixodida; family Argasidae; genus Ornithodoros; species Ornithodoros turicata. The sequence goes on along the minus strand of NC_088206.1, from coordinate 10,715,392 downwards.
TGTCATGTGCGCTCTTGTACGCCGGATTTGACCTTGCTTTGGGAGCATCCACCGAGGCGACTAAGTTGAGTAAATGATTTGCACACCTCTTTTGCGGAGGAAGCAGTGAAGTCAAATCAGCATCGTCGTCAGTAACACTGTTCAGCAATCCAAAAATTTCTTCGCATTCCACTGATTCAGACATGTCGGTGATATCTTCTTCATCCTCGTCACTTTCCTCAACAGTGGCTTCAGAAGTTGCAGAGTCTCTGCCGAACATACGAAATGCCTTTGCAAAATTTGCTGCGTTGTCAGTGACGCAGTCCTTGACCTTTTCCATGATACTGAATTCATTGTAGATGTCGATAAGCATTTCAGCAATCCTTTCAGCAGTGTGCTCATACTTAAATCGTCGGCATGCTATCACGAAACCCTTTCTCTCGAGGGAAGCTGCATCAACATAGTGAACTGTTACTCCCATATATGCCCGATGATGAGAGCTCCATAGATCGGCTGTTGAAGACACCCACAGTGCGTTTGAGATTTCCTCAATTATCTCCGTTTTCTTTTCATAGAACATTGCTGTTATGCGCCGCACCACTGTTCTTCGACTTGGAATTGACAACCTAGGAGCCACTGTTCTGCAGAAGTTCTCAAATCCTGTTCTATCAACTGTTGCAGTTGGCATCATGTCAGTGACTATCAGTTCTGTAACAGCTTTGTCAAATGCTTCTTGTGTTATCTTCTTGTCGCACGCATTTTCCACAATCTGGCACAGGCTCGCTTGTTTGCTGCCATGGGGACCCTGGTTCGAGTCAGCACTCCTTTGCGCACCGTCGACGTCCCCTTTCTTTTTTCGTCTCTTGCTGTACTTTTGTCTCTCGTAGTCCGTGAACTGGACAGGATGTTGCTCCTGAGGATGAAGAGGAATAAAAATAATGGTCATATCGGAGCTCGTTGGGAAATTTGTCGGGCGAGAAACTGAAATCTTCCTCACAACGGGAACGTCAAGAGACCGTCACACAACCTAGTATGACTACTGGTGACAGACGCGTAGGAACAAAAAAGAAAAAGAGAAGAAAACGTCCTGCGAGCAGGTACGAGCAACATCTCACCACATACAGGCGTGCGCGCCATTTGCTACATCAACACAGGGTATGCATCGTCCAACGCCATTCAGAAACAAAGGAGCCGGGACATTTTTTATGGTTGACGCCTTGTAGATCACGACAACCAAATGTCTCAGCAAAGGTGCACGCGATGTAGTGAAAGAGGGTATTTGCAATGCGAACAGAAAATGGTAATCCTAAACGAATGTGCACTGCCGCGTTGCCATTAAAATAGGAGTTGCCGTTAATCGGTGGAAATTGTCTATAGCAAAGCACTTGAATACACAGATCATTTATTAACGCAAGTGAATTTACTCACCCGCACGTGTTTCAAGAAGTTACTGGAACTTGTCACGCTGCCGGACAACGTACGACAGGGGCAAAACCGGCACTCTGCAGTGAAGTTTGCGCTTCCCTCCTTGACCTTAACATTCTTGTAGCAGTACTCAATCACGAAGGAGTCCATCCCGACAGTGACACAGGCAATAACGCCGACAAGAAGAAGAACGTGAAACATGCTGCAACAACAACGAACGCATGCTCGCTGCAACCCAGAACGCTAATACTTGGATTGGATTGCCTCCGGCCGCGACCAAGCGGGTGCCTCGGGCTAAGGCGTCTGCTACGGCTTCGCGCGATCACCACGAGGTCGCGGGCGCGGCTTCGTAGTTAAACTACAGTAGTTAACTACAAAAAATGTAATTTAACTACCAACCTGCAACTACATATGACAGAGTAGTTATAATTACCAAGTAACTACTCGAAAAGTAATTTAACTAGTAATTCAACTACATGTAATTGAACTACTGCCCATCACTGGTAATTAGCATATTCAGTTAAGAGTGGGACATACAAGTCGATGGCGGACGCCAAGCAGACGAGGAAGCGGTTCGCACGTTTTGTAATCATGCAGAGTTTACGTGTTCCCCGTAACTGGCTTCGCACTGGGCTTTCAGTGGTGAGTTAGCACACCCTGACGTGAAGACTCACGTGCTACGTGACCTTCTGACGCCACCCGCTCAAACGTTGCCTGCCTGCGTACGGCTGACGATGGCCCAATAAGGCCGAAACAGCTGTCCAGTACTGGCGTGGCGACGTTGAGCATTTAAAAACATACGCTATACGTGCAGCCGAAGAGCTCCGGCTGATTTTTTCCCTTTAATTAACCTCAGTAGCTTTCAGTTACCTTTTAATTACCCGTTTATCTTGAATTTCATTTAATTATATTTAATTACATTTAGTTGCACGAATTACTCTCAATTTCTCTTTAATTGACGTCAATTTCCTTTATTTACATTTAATTTTTCTTTTAATTACATATATTTTCAGTCATTACCTTTAAACTCAATTTTCTCTCTTTAATTAACTTTAATCACTCTTACCTCTTACTCTCAATTACCTTTAACTACTTCAATTTCAAATAATTTGCCTCCATTTACCCTCTTATATCCCTTTTACATGTCACTTACACCTCTCCCTCGGTGAGGCTTCACCTTCTCATACCCACACGCACGCACGCACGCATCGTCATCGAGAATATACTTCCGGAAGACGCTTGCCGGAAACACGTCACTTAGAGATCATGTGCCAGTGCTCCTTATTCTGATTCGCTAGAACACCACCAACTTTCTGGAGTTTTCGGTCGGCGACCCATTCGGAGAAACTCGAGTTGGTCGTGGTGGGTGGTGTCGGCCGACTCGGACCAACTCCAGAGTCGGTCATAGTTGGTGGAGAAAGTTGGCCCGCGTGAACGCAACCCTGCGTTGGATCGTGTTAGATGATTGGTCATCACGTGTACTGTTTTGTAGTTTTCTGAATTTTGGTTTCAGCTACGGAAATGATGGGCACATTCTGGCAGTCACCGACGTCATAAATACCACCAATGCGATCTTCTTTGTCTACTATTTCCTACTTGTCTCGTTACTCTGACATGGCAACCCGTGCACATGCGAAGATCATTAACACGTTCGCTTGCCGGAAATCACTTAGCTAATGCCACAAATGACATACACGTCAATGACCTCATTGTGGCACACGAACACGAGAGCGCAGAGCGTCTGAGATTGGGTAAGCGCTTCTCGTGCTGTTCATCAAGGAAGATTTCATTCCCTGAATGGGCCCAGACATGTCAGGTCCTATTACCCTAGAGACAATCGACGACACGCAGTCTGTTTCCGGGACACTGCGGATGGCAGTAAAACAGGAAGAGAGAAGGCGAAAAAAAAGAAAGAAAAAAGAGAGATCCCTGTTTGCCATCTTGTAATTGTTTCGTCGCTGACATTGGACCGTAAATGCCAGCCGGCCTCGAGATCATCGTGTGGACGTAGATCTTATTGCGTTTTCCCGCATCGCGGTTTTTATTGCTGTTCCTCGGATCGCGCGAGTCGCGCTTTACGAGCGCGTTATATCAGTCTCGACAATCCCGCGTCGTCTGCCGGGCTGAGTGCGTTTGTGCCACGTAGAAGTAAGGCCTAGCTTAGAACATATATTGGGCTTAGCAACCATGATGTTGTAATATAGCTGGTAAATTAGCGTTTGAAGGCGGGCTCAGTGAGCCAAGACTGGCCGTTATACAGTGTGCGCGCAGATAAACTTAACCGGCATTTGCGCACTTAGCTTGTTGTCTACTTTAGCTGACGAACTTCCGTTGGCGCACAATGACGCATTTATGCGTGCGAAATCTACAGACAAATTGTGGAAGCCATACTCAGCTTAAAAAATAAACAGGGCGACGCAGACGTCGACCTCCGTGCATCAGAATAGGGCAACATGGCGGACGCAGGAGAGTTGTGTTCAGGTACCGCTAGGGGAGCTAGCGGTGCATGAATCGAAACGATGTCCCACATGGATGCTCATCGGTAGTGCCCCTAGCGGTACCTGCACATAACTCTCCTGAGACCGCCATGCACTACCATGTACTGCCATGACCGCCCTATTCTAATGCACGAAGGCTGGCGTTTTCGTCGCTCTGTTTATTTTTTAAGCTGAGTATGACTTCCAGGGTTTTTCTGTAGATTTTGCACGCGTAAATGCGCCATCGTGCACAACCGGAAGTTCGTCAGTTAAGTAGACAACAAGCGAAGTGCGCAAATGCCGGTTAGGTGTACCTGCACACACCCTGTACTCAGCAGCGCCATTCCGACGCCAACTTACGCCTGCGGCAGGGTTAAAGTTTTGCCCCGCGAAGGGGCAAAAACTGTTCCATTGGCAGAATCGGGGCATGCGTTGAATGTTCCATTGGCGGAGCAGGGGCAAAGAAGTTGCTTCAAGGAGCAACAGTTTTTGACCCAGCGATTTCCTTGTGGCAAAGCCAGCGGAACACGACAGAGTAGAGGAGGCATGCACGCGAAAAGTGAGGGGGTGATTTTGGAGCTTTCTGTTTTTATTTTTTCTCTCAGGACTGTGTCGCGCAGGTAATCGCGCGTCTCTTGAACAGTGCAAACCCTCGAGAAAGCGCGCGGGTCACGCGCTATGCATAGAGCGCGCGCGCATCGTACCTTGAATGCTAGCATTAGGGTTGCCACCTTTCGGAGTGAAAAATACCGGCTGAGGGAGAGGAAGTGGAATAGAGGGAAGGGAGGAAAGGCTCGTGGGAAAGGGAAAGTGGGTGAGGAACGTTCTAGCTGGCTCGACACACCACCAACTGCTTTGCACAACCACTGCTCTTGTACACTCCGAACACAAGACGTAATGAATAACAATGATAATAATGAATAATAGTAATAATGAATAACTAAGAAAACGACTGGTGACTACGGAGTTTGGTCTGTGCTCCAGATTTATTCAAGCTGTAGTGGAATGTTGAAGGAAAAACCCCGTAAAAGCCCATATGAAAGGTCTTCAGCCACAAATACCGGCAAAAGGCTGCCGGTATCACCTTCCTACCGGCAACCGGCAGAGGAAGCAAATAACCGGCCGTCCCGGTATAATACCGGGCTGGTGGCAACCATAGCTAGCTTTGACAAAGCAGACCCGCGCGACCCCGCTGGGAACCCCGCCCAACACGGGGCAAACATTCCTCTCCCAGTGGAATTCGCCATATAACTGGGGGAGAAAGCACATAGCCCGAGCTGACCCAATTAACCTAGTACAGCAAAGGTGAAATGCCGTTCATACAGGGTGTCCCAGAAAACGTGTCATTGAATTATAATAAAAAGACTACACCACCTAGAGTCATGGGGTCAATGGCATTTGTTCTTACTGGGTTTTTGCCACCTCCTCATGTGAATGTCGTGTAACGTAAGTTTAATTATGTAATTTTTTGGGAGCTTAAGTCGGAAATTTGCCTAGTAAAGGTCACTTTTTTACCCCACCAATGTGAAGAGCGTGTCTAATTTAGTCAAATTAATGATAATTTACAGGGATATTCAGGGGCTATCCCATCGGAAAAAATAGCCGAACATCATGCTCTACGGAGGTCGCACAGAATAGCGCACGATGAATTTTTCAGCGCAATCTTTGTCAGTCCGACGAAAGGAGGTTGGAAACCCAGCCCTCCCCGACATAGCAGAAGGAGATAAAACAGGCTCGGCTTATCACGTCCGACTTTCGCTGGGATAATGCTTTCCTTCTCCGAATTTTAGGAACTGTTACTTTTTCTACTATCACTCTGTGGGCTGGCTTCGGAACCTCCTTTCGTCGCACTGAGAGCGATTGCGCTCAAAAAGTCATCGCGCGCTATGGTCCGGTGCTCCGAAAAGTTTTCAGAAAAAAACCAATCAACTTATATATATATATATGTATAGGGCGAGGTAAAAGGATTATCAAACGGCCACGAGGTTTTACAGAAGTTAAAAAAAATGTATATAACGAAAGGAAGAGCTATGTGCGAAGCGGTATATATGAAGAAAAACTTAAGATTTCTGAGAAATTATTGATCGCGCACACACATACATTAAGCTTTTTCCATGTTGACACTCCTAATGCTAACGCATTAATAGTGCGGGTTCACTTCTTCCATAATTACCACTGCAGTACATCTTCTCTCTCCATTTTCCCCCAAAACTGTTCTGTACTGCGCTACCTTCTGGGATTAGTTCAGTCTTCGAGTGCTTTTACTTGGTGCCTGTTCCGAATTATCTTCCATTCTGTGAGTCAATGATGAGAGAGGCGGTATCCGAGACGGGGAGGAAGAGGGACGACACAACAAGAATTCTCGAACACAGCAAAATTTTTTTATTTACCAAAGCTCTATATATTCAAAAACCTCCGGAGAGGAGGAAGAGGAAGGAGGGAAGGCTTGCTTACGCGGTTGCCACGTGTACTAATCTCACAGGTCTCCCTGAGCAACCTACGCCAAGTGTTCTTTTCTTCCTCCCCGTCTCGGGTACCGCCTCTCTTACCATGCACCAGTTTGTCAGCGCCCTGTCACTTCTTTCGATCATCTGTGAGTCAATGTTAGGACTCATATAATAGTAGGACTAATAATATAGGACTAATATATTAGTACAGCTTCTGTGGTCACCTTGCTGCTTCCAACCTGTTTTGTAGCCGCCCTAGCATTTTCTTCCGATAGTACTCATTCTTAGGTATAGTACCCACAGTAGGCGTATTGCAGAGGTCAGCAGCTTGCAGACTTTCGAGGGTGCGTCCGGTATATACTATAGGAAGCGCAGACACTAGACCTACGGTAATGAGGCTATTGCCACTGTCTGACGTATTACAGGATCAGAATCAAATCAATTTCCATGCGGGAGACAACTTGCAGTGGATGTAACGAAAAACCTAATGCATTCTGTTCCATGGGAACCCCTTTTGGTCTTCTTGGTTGGCCTGATTGGTCTTCTCAGGAAGAACAACCTATCTCCTGCTGCTGCTTACGCTGGAGCATCTGGGTACATCCCGCAATCAACCTGGAATGGACCTTTTTCACATACGCGTTGTATCCTAGCGGCTGTCCAGCGAACCACGCTCGGAGCGCGTCAAAACAAATCCACGTGGGCAGCACAAAGGACCTAAAGCCTGTCCGGAGTGGGGCCGACGAGTCGGCGCCGTTCGTGCGGTCTCCCCAATGGTCCCCACTTCTGTCGTCCCCATACTGCGCCATCTAACGAAGACGGAGGTAACCTTCTCCGGCGCTTCAAGGTCATGCGCATGCGCATAACCCGTTGTGAAAAAGGTCCATTGTACAATGATAAATGTGTTATACAAGGCGGTTCAGCATGAGACATTCTACATGAGTCTTCCTCCGACTTCGAGACAAGATGGAGTCAAGTCTTCGTGCAATTATTCAGACTTTCCTATACGAAGTGTCGTCTACAGAAACGGTTAAAAACGGTTGTTGAAATTATACATTTCTGGCTCAATGCCCGGAACATGGACGATTCCCACAGGCAGCGGTGCTAGAGGTGGTGACGCGATATTGTGCCAAAGTAGTCAGCTGCGTGCATACGATAATTAGTGACAAATACAGCCAGTTGCTGGCTTCATAAATGAAATGAAATGAAATGAAATTTATTTTATCTTTCGAATGGAAAAGGAACAAAAAGCCTAGTGGGTTCCTCATTCCTAGTAGCACCTGATGCTACGAGACTGTGTGGTTTCAATCTGTTCAAAGTCATATCGGCCTATATACAACAATAATCTCGCGGATGCCGCGGTGAGACGCGCTCACGTTGAAGTTGCGTCGTATTACGGACGTATTCCTGGCGCCGTATATTGCTTATTGCTTATCTCGCCGACAGTATTGCCTGTAGATACGCCGTTTTTCTATTAGAACCAGTGCATCCTATTCTCCATAAATAGGATGCACTGCCACTGATACAACCTGCTGCTCAGTCCATCACATTTCTGCATGTCCACAGACACGATGATAGAGTTCCTCTTATCGCGAAGAGTAAATCGATTTTCCACCGCCTGCGTGCTAACGTTGCATGAACCCCATCAGTTTTGTTCGAGATCGATGCGCCAACTAAACTCGGAACTGTCCCCTTTGTGCTGTCGAAGCAGATCCGCACGAGTATTTTTAATGGAACAACATGTTAACGTTGCGTTCAACTTTCCTATACTATCTTCTTTGAATAGACGTGTATGCGTCCCGTTTTGGACGTACATATCCCGTGTCTAACTGCAACTTAGTCCATCAGACAAGTAGGCTTTTTCTTTTACAAGTGGATGTTTCTGTTAAACGGCGGTAAACTGTTCTACTACCCGAAGGAACGAGATCCATCCGGCACTCGTTGCGCCTTTCATTATTCATGCGCGTACGGAGTTTGCATCTCCCCTCTTCTCTCCTTCTCAAAAAGAGTGACAAAGAGCGGCCTCCCATTGGTCTTCTCAAACGATCTTCCAATATGATTGGGCGTGTATCGCGTGAGGAGACCGTGGGATGCCTTTCCGCATTGCCACGCTTTCCAGCTCGCGCTGCTCAGTGGTTAGCGCGCTGGCCATGTCACGTCGAGAGGTACCTGGGTTCGAATCCCGGTGCCGGCCGTGCTGTCTGGTTTTTTTCCTGGGTTCTCCTCAGACGCTTTCAGACATATGTCGGCACAGTTCTCTTAGAAGTCGGCCCAGGCCGCACATTACCAGTCGTGACTTTGCGCACCTCTATGAGGCCGACAACGGCAGGCCCTTATCACCAGCACCACCACCACGACCATTGTCACGCTTCTTGAATAGGAAAGAAGAGGTAAGGGGCAAACTGGCGCTTTCTTGGATGGGTCTCGTTCGGGGAATAGTGCACAAAACACCGCCATATAGACTTATAATACCAGTAAGCTCCTTTTACCACAACGCTAGTGCCGCCCATGCTGTTGTTGTGCAAAGAAAAAACAAACACAGAATGAATCAATCGATCAATCAACCAATCAAATTGTTTGCTGGTGTCAATGTAACGGGTACCTTTCATTCCGCGAGAAGCAAATCTTTGGCCTTATACGAAGCCTTTAACTGCCGAAAACGAGAATAACTCGTTGGTTTGTTTGATGGTGATTTGAGCCCTGATGTCTTCTATGATGTGTTCAGTATGCTCGGTATACTATGTGTTCAGCCCAGGGCACACGCAAACGGTACGAACCGGTACAAGCGGCTAGGCCAGCGGAAGAGCATCATCATTCGTTCTACTGTTTTCACTTACGCAACTGTGCCCGAGGATATTTCACCTCATTACCAACACAGCGGTAGTGCACAATATCAGCTTCAGTTGATTGCACCTCAAAGTGCATAGAATGAGATGACCTACTTCCATAGAATGAAAGAACACGCACTGCAGGCGAGTCAAGCAGTCCCATATTCCACATCGCACGTTTAGAGTGTTGAGATACTCTCAGCAGTAAACAATATGCAACACAGACACACACACACACGGGCGCGCAAAAAACTAAATAAAAATAAAGCAACGGCAAAATTAAGTATAAAAGTAAATAAGCGTTATTTGCATGAATAAACTGTTTTACTTACAGTTTTAAATTGGTGAACTGACATATATGCCTGACCATGCAGGTAAAACTAAATCATTCCGGTGCTTAGCGCCAGAGAATACTATTGTACGACATCTTCGGATGGGAGCTTGAGAGCAAGCATATCCGTTCGAAGGTAATACAAGCCCTAGTGCGGTTCAGCAGCAGGAATTCACCCACATTGGGACAGAATGCGGCAAGCTCTGTCCGCAAGATTCCCTGCACTTCCCTCGAGGTCACCACTGGTGTCGATGATGGTAGTAGAAAAAAAAAAAAAAAAAAAAAACACTGATGCCTTGCGTATGGATCACTTCGTCAGTGCTGACGAATCTCAACAACAACAACAACAACTTTATTTTCAGAAGGAGAGTGAGGAGGTTCATCTCCAGAGGCGATACTCTACCCCATTGCTGGTGGAGATGTGGGGTATAAAATACAGAGCCCCTTCACAATAACGATCGGAGTCCGATGGTGTCCAGAAATGCGACAGCCTGCGACAGGAATGCGAAATGCCTCTGCGACATCAAAGATTCCACAGAGCCATCGTGCCTTACCGTTACTATATTCCCTAGCGTATATGCCCTCCCGCCAGCGCTAGGCAGTCTGCCTTGAAGCCACCCGGTGGTTCCCATCATGTCAGCATAATCTCCCTTTCTGAAACAGGAAGTGCGCGTGTGCGTCCTGAATAGTTATTCCCTAATGCGGCACGCTTGCATGTTTTCCTTGCATGCAAATCTACCAGAAAATGCCAATTTCCGATGTGGCGAAAGTGGGAGTGCTAGTGGAAGACTGCAGGGTTACGATGTTAGATAGAACCGAACACACGTTCCACTGGTTCTTCTGGTAAGAGGTATCCCAATCGTTCAGTCACGTTTTCATTTTCTTTTCTATCTTTAGCTCTGGACCTCTCACAAAGGCTTTTTCAAGCGAGCAGCTGTTGTGAATGCGTGTGGTGCTAAGTTGTCTGCTCTGCAGAATATCTTCCGAAACAGATGGCACAGACGCCGACAGCTGCACGCTCTCGCAACATAAGTGTGTCTTGAGCCTCTTTTCCTCCTCATACTCTATTTGAAATCGCGTACTGTGTGTGTGTGGGGGGGAGGGGGGGATTGTCATTACGGGCGGGCAAGAACGTCTTCGAAAATGACGGTGATGATGACAGTTCTTGGTGTGTAAATGAGTGGCGTTACAGCGCTACGGCGAAGCTTCTAACCCATAGAGACGAAGTAAATAAATAAATAAATAAATAAATAAAATAAACGCATTGACATCGAAATAAAATGACAATACCTCGGTATTTTGTGCGGTTGCGCCTCGTTTGAGGCTCAGCGTTGATGGTGGCGTTCGATGTTCGAATTTCACTTCACTAAGGATGACTTTGCAGGTGATCCTAGCCTCGAAAGCTGCATTTTGGAGTTGACGTCCGTTCGCGCTAGCGACAGCTGACTAAAACGCGTATCGCGCCTCTTGTTCTGTGCCAGAGTTGCGTGTTTCCAGATGAGCCACTTTATGTATTTGTATTCCGATCAATTCCGAACAAATGATATGCTATTTTGTGTGTCTATTCCTATATGGATACCTAATGTGCTCTGATGTCTCGTCATGCAGGCAGCCTTTAATCCCGAGATTTTAATCTATTCAGATTTATTCTGGGAAATAAAGCTGATTCGTCCTTATTTATCGCCCACTAGCAGGACCGCTAACGACCCTTAGAAGTCGGCCCAGGACGCACATTCCCCCAGGGCGTCAGTCGTGTCGTTGCCCACATCTGTGAAGCCGACGACGGCGAGCCCACCACCACCACCACCACTACCGCTAACGGCCAGCATCAACTACAACTTGGCTACTTGCCAAACAGACAGGTGGAAAGCACTCTTCGAGTAGCTCTACTCAACATTCCTCTAAGTTGATCCGCCATTGCAACAGCGACATTCCCGAGCGGGTTAAGACCCCCCTCCCCCCTCTCGTTTGTGGTAGCCAAGGTCGTGCTGTCGTGCAAGGAAGCAAGCAAGGAAGCTTGCAAGGTCGTGCAAGGAAGACTGGGAGGTGGTGGGTTCGAATCCTACCATCGACTGTGCTGCCTAATGTCTTCCCTGGGTTTTCCGGAGACGGATGTCGGCACAGTTCCCCCGGAAGTCGGCCCAGGACGCATACTAACCCCTTTGTCCCCCCCCCGCACTCCTTCCTGCTGTCCCCTCTCCATGTGTCCACATCTGTACGCCGCTCACAGCAACAGTTGCTTCGCGGCGCTAACACTGAATAGAATAAGACCGATCCGCCATTGCGTACCGAAAGTTAAATTCTGTCCTGCGTTCGCCGCTTCGTTCCGTTTGCCTCATTTCGCCCCTGTCTTACCTCGTATTTCATCAGACGGAATCCCAGCATCGTATTTCCTGTCACTAATCCACGAGCCACATTAGCTATCCCTCGCGGATACACTGTTCAAGAAAGAAGCAAACAGAAGAAGTAAAGATGCAAGAAGACTGACACGAAAAGAAAAGAAGCAAGTATCACAAACTTTATCCCAGAAAGTAACGACCCATGCACTTCTTGAGCTTTTCCCTTCGCTTCAGGACACCTTCAATGTCGCCGGGTCTTTCGCTGAAGATCTTGTAACCTTCGGAAAGAAAAAAAAAAGCATCAATACATGTTAATCCCAGAGTGGAATTAGTGGTCCGGACTCTTCGTCGTATTTCTATTCATTACGTCAGTGTCGTAGCGAGGGAGGCGACTGTTACCGAAGATGGAGATTTGCTTTGTGCAGTACGGAAATATGCAGTAGAGCTACGGGTCATTAAAGTACCAATCGAAAGCGACATTTATTTTATTCCGTTTTATCAATGAACCTCTTTCGAAGACTCGGCGCACATCGGTGAACATTAGGCGTTTCCACGATTTTTCGAAAGAACCGCGACATTTTATAGTTTCGCATTCTCCAAGAGTAGATGCAATCACCGGGTGCTCTGGCGTCTGTGTCCTGTCAACAGCGCACGTCTCCGCTCTCCACCTCTCATCGGAAGACTCCAGCAGCTGCCGTGGGAAGATGGAAATCGACCTTCGAAGAGCAATGGTGCCAGGCGCCCGTCTACTTGACGAAATGCTTCTCAAGGCTAGAAATTAATTTTATGATTCCTCCCCACAACAGTAATTTTTGGGGAACACAGTGTGATCGAGACACGTAAATGGCAGTGAAATAAATTCGGCAATTCAGCGTAAATTCTGAAGACACGAGATTTGTTCCGCAGCGGCACTATAACTCGTCTGACGTGGAGGAGGTGAGCTTCATCAGCAGCAGTTAGTTTTTTTTTTTCTTTCTCTCTGGACTTATTTATTTTTCTCTTGTACTCGTATCGCTTCGTGATTATTCGACCTCTCACTTTTCAGCCACGGTGTAAGACAAGGATAAGACCTTGCACCGTGTTTTCAACCTCTGGATTTGCGTACAATACACAATCGTAATAACGAAATCACTTTATTCGAATAATTACCTTATTCAAGGCATCGCGTTCTCTTGTCCGAAATGCATGCCGCTCGCCCGGTCGGCCACTCACTCACCCACCCGCCCGCTCCCTCGCTCCCTCACTCACTCACTCACTCTTTCACTCTCACTCTCACTCTCACTCACTCACTCACAATCGTTGACGTTTTCGCTGCGTTAATTCTTTATCTACACTAAGTTTCCCAGATTTCACTCGAGGCTGGAAACTTGCCTACATGATTTCCCGACGTTCCCTTGCACAGAGGTTAGGATCCGTGGATCAGGACTGGAGAAGGCGCCGCAACGAAAACACGTGTTTTAGGGGAAAACTAGGCGTTAATAAGGCGTTTGTTTTAGACTTGTAATACGTGCGTGCTGTCTCTAAAGGAGGTCAAAGTTTTAAGGCGCCCGTCGCGCGGCCTTCAACATATACATCACGCTTTGATCTCCTGAGAGGAGACGTTTTCGTAACTTACTCCTTAACCTGAGCCTGCTTGCCTCATCGGTCACGTTTGTCGTTGAGCAAGGTTCACCGCAGTACTCGTATATGTGGCAGGCAAAGCACGCTTTACAGGCATCTTGACATGCTTTATTACAGGAAATTTGAGTAAAATTTGGGGAGCGTTAGAAAAAAGAGGAAAAAAGAGGTGCGCCAGCACCCTAAGAAAAGGTACTCCTGCAAAGGTACCAAGTTCTCAAACCGCGCAATCTACGCCGTAATTTTATGTTGTTATTGACTTAAATAATTGGGAGTAGATTTAGACGTAAGTTTCTTGTTGACTTACTTTACATAGTTAACATTATTTACTTATCAGCAAGCTTCCCTTTTTCTTAAAAAGACGTTATGGAATGAACAAAACGAAAAGTTTTTTTTTCACTCCTCACTATTTTGCATTGGACACCTTTCAACAGTTCCATGCAACGATATGCCCTTCCCAATAGGGCCCTTGGGTAGAGATGCGAAGCACCGGAAAAAAAACCGGAAATTTTGAAAAAAAAAAACAGTTCTTTTCGGGTTTTTTTCGTCGTCTCCGGAAAAATTGCCCAAAATTTCTAGGCGTCAAAATTAAAAAAAATTAAATTTTCGTGCCTTAGATGTGTTCCAACCCGCCAACAGTGCCTTGGGTGCCTCTAATCCGCCAACAACCACCAGTGCCGTGTATGCCAAAGGGAGTCTGGCCATTAATGGGACCTGCATATACCTGAGGCTCCGCTCCACCCACTTTTTGAGGTATCTAGCCAATCACAGGTCGAAATACAGTTGTCTATTATTACATCCATCCAGCACTTATGCCTCACCCTTATTTACTGGGCGCTACCATTTTGGAGAAAATTGATGGATTTGGATTGAAACGGATACCACTGGTGACGGGCGGAAACGACAGATTTTGCGCCCACTTTTATCAACGCCATCTGCACGGAGAGAGACATGTTGGAACGACTCAGAAATGCAGAAATGGTTGCTGGCGGAAGTGATTGGCCAGGATGGCGGTAGAACCGCTTCTTCGTAGCCGACGACAACCGGTATGAAGTTTTATATCACGTAATGTAAGTACATTGAATCAAAAAGGAGCAAAGATGTATCTATAAATAAAATGCAATTATGCAAAATCCTACGTATAAGGGTCGTCCTTCTTGCTATTTTCGTGGTATCACTATCTTAACTAGGCCTAGCGTTACCGACGAAACATCCCATTTTCACGTATAAATAATAATGGCGGAGCGAAAGTTGAAGCTGATTTTGCACGTGCGTACATGAGGATATATACTCACAGTATGAAATTAAAGTAGTGTGTGAATTTTTTTTTTTTTTTTTTGTCACGAAATCTCCGCTTCGCCGTTCCAAGCACCATCCTCCATCTTGGAGAACATTTGGTGTCATGGCAGCCCCCATGGAAAACGGTAACCAATGACATGCGCCTAAGTTTGATTGACAGGTCGAGTCTCTTTTTTGGGCTCCTCCTAATGGCCAGACTCCCTTTGGCATACACGGCATTGACAACCACCAACTTAGAGCTCCGTCTGGTTGCTCCAAGCGATCGTCCTCGCGTTCACACAGTGTTGGAGTTCTGGCCGGAGTGGACGGGCTGTTCCAATTACCTATCGATGAGTAGACAGCAGTCTCATGGGATGCTCTGCTCTGCATTTATGCCTATAGAGGGTGAACACTACCAAAGCTTCTAGCTCATTGTATGCTGTGGTTTGGCCGGCAATGCTTCGACTCAGCAGTAACCGCGTTTGTTTCCATTTTTTCGAAAAAAAAAAAACCCGAAAAAAAAAAACGTTTTTTTTTTTGTCGAGTGATTCAAAATTTCCGGAAATTTTGCATCTCTACTCTTGGGCTGTATTGAAATAAATAAATAATAAATAAGTTGCGTCGGCAAATTAACATACACGCATGTAACAAACAATGAACATGATATTTATAAATATAAAAACGAGAAAGAAGACTTGAAGACCTTAAACACCGCTAAAATTGCAACCACAATGTATAAGAGCATGCGATATGCCAGCCTTATAATGCGTTTGGAGACTGGCACTGCGCAGCTCGCACGCCATAAACTTATCACTCGGATGAGCAGACATATCCCTCAAAACGAGAAGAAAAGACCTACATTTCTTCTCGTAGAGTGTGCATAAGTCCGTGCTGTTTTTGGTGAGTTTGCCGCAGACCACAACATCCATCTCTCCTCCGAGACAGCGGTAGTACAGTTTCATGTTTTCTTTCGTAGTTTTGTTCCTGTAGGTCTCCGTGTGTAAGATGGTGAAAGGGTTGGTCTCCAGACAGTAGTTGCCACGGTAGTAGTTCACAGTCTTCGCTGCAAATAGAGCTAAATGCGTGACCCTCAAGATGCAATTTAGTTTACGTGTACTCCGGTTATGACCTCTTTGTTTATCGAAAACGGGTGGGAGCAGCCGTTTTCGGAGCCATATGTGTCCTTAAATGCATTGCAGTTGGAAGCTAGCGGCGAGGGTCCGGTACACAATAGAACATGACTGCTCCCATGCAGTGTTACCTCTCAATGGCAAGCATTAATAGTGCATACGCAATCTCCTTGCATACACAAGGAAATAGAGGGCGTACACTTCGCATTCGCCAGACGCGGCTTTGCGCATAACGCAAATAAGCATAATATAGGAATGCCGTCAAGTCCACGCCGTAGGCTGTCAGGATAGAGTTGAAATGGTTAGGAGTATCTCGTAGTTTTATGACAAGCTTCCATGGAGAATCTGCACTCCATCAGGTCAAAAAAGAAGAAGAAAAAAAAAAGACCACACAGTGGAATACATAGCAAACAAACAGGAAGAAAACAGATGAAAAAAAAATAATACAAAATCGTAAAATACAGAATCTCAAGGGCGCTTGCAATGCATGATGGGAGAAAAT